>NC_084462.1:59295678-59595678 GCF_027409185.1 Cynocephalus volans
CCAGCCATGTTTACGGGGTTAAAAACATTTCACAGCTCAGAGTAAAAGGAGGCCCAAAGGAGGAGGGGAATGTTTCATCAGGTGTAAACATACACATCCCAGTCCCCCGTTGATTTCCTCAGGAAATATTATCATTAATAGATCTCCAAAAGATACATATATGAAGAATATAAATTATAAAATTCCAGTAGGCCACCAAAAACATTCTGGGGAAAAGTACTCTTGTTCTAATGAAATCAATTTGAAAGACATCCTCCAACAGTGTACTGTGTAGAAAAGCAATCAGATGTACTATTAGTGAAACACTGACTCTCATTCCTAGTTATTCAGTTACAAAGATTGAAATCTTTTGTTAGTTTCTTCAAGAAAAAGCTTAATATAGCAAAGGTGATAGAAGGAATTCATTTCCCTGAGAAGCAAGACAAAAGGGCAAATCCTCGAAACTCCTGAATTGTCAGCAGTGATGTTGGAGTCCCACTCCAGATTTGAGTCAAAGTGTGACTCCAGAGGTAGATATTTTGGAGAAAGAGGAGTGGCTGAGGTAGAAGCTGTGGCTTACCAGTTGGAGAAGGCAGAGAGTTTTCTACTGAGAAGCATGCATACAGGCTTAAACACAAAATGAAGAAGGAAGCAGAAGTGGTAACCCTATTATCCAGGGTTCTTCTGTGAGAGGTCATATGTGACTGGTCAGCAAAGCCATGAGCTCTGTGGGATAGATTAATAATGAAGCCTTAAGGGGTTTTTTTTGCAGAAAGTTGTTTTAAAAGTATATATATAAGCTTCTAAAATGATACTGTGAAAAAAATAGTGATTCGCAAATACAAAGCACACCTCAAAACTCGATTATAATTTTTCTTAAAAAGTAACATTGATTGATTTTTTTAAAGCTGTCATTTGCAAGGGAAATCCTCAGCTGAACCTCTAGAATTGTATTAAGAACAGTAGGGGTTGAAAGCACATAGGTTTTCCCCTGGAACAAAATATATTGTGGTCTTTTAAAAAGCACTTGGCTTTTTTCCATTTTTATAGATGTGGAGAGGAGAGTTCATTTACCTTTTATTGGGGAAGGAAGTCCCTCTCTCCTTTGTAGATGGGCACTGAGCTTATACCTTTCTAACACTTCACACATGCTGGTTTGTGGGAGGAGGACTAACCGCACATTCCTTAAGGACTGGCCGTCATAAGTCTTTACATTTAATTGTTCTTTGTGAAGATTTCTTGGGTGTTCAGTATATATTAGTTGAATGGATGAATCAATTAATATGATCACTGAGGTTCTGTGAGAGAATACAGAAGCAGTCAGAAGCTAGTTAGTGTTCATCATTTATTTCTTCAAGGTTTAAGATATTTTCAGGTACATAAAGAAGATAGTGTGGAAATATTTCTATAGAAGTGAACAAATTTACTTTTTTTTATAAATATACTGGAATTTGGTAGGAGAGAGCAAAGTCCTTTCTTGGTCTGAACATTTCTCACTGCAGAATATCAAGGTGTAGTGACTTTTTAATGTTGTAAGATTATCTAACCCCCGAGCCAAAGTGATGTTATCACTGGAAATTCTTTGTTTAGCCCAGTTAGAACCCTGAAACTGATTAGTTCTTCCTTCCTTCAGAGTGCCCTAGGAGGCTCACAGGTACCTTCTGGACTGAAAGAGGCAAAGCTATTTTATGTTGGAGAAGCAGAGATATTCTGAGTCTCTTTCAGCTCTTTTCTCTGCCATGTTCAGTCAACAGGAGGAGAGCATTGTCTCAGGCTTTGAAAGGCCAAAATTACCCCCAGAAGCCATTTGTAATGCCATTCCAATCACCTGAGCTAAGTGTGCTCCCAAGGGAAGGCAGAACTCAGTTGCCTTGTAGTCTGGAGAGTTTGCCCGCTGTCATTATTATTTGTAGAGTATTCTCAGAAGTGTGATATATAGGGACTTAAGCTCCACTAATGTTTTCGCTCTCTCTCTCTTATTCGCTTATTCTCTATCACATTTTTCATCAGTGGTACTCTTTCTTGCATTGTTCTTGTGAATGTTTTATGTTATATAATTTTTATAAGCCCGGCTAAGCTTTTCTAGAGCACGGACCGGGTAACCCGTAAGCCAGGTATTCATATTTATTTTTTTTCCAGATGCATAGATGTGTTTGTGCGGTTTATTAAATAAACCTTTTCTCTCATTCCCGCTCCTCTCCCCTCTGTTTTACTACCACTTGTGTCATTATCAAATTCCCACAAATACCATAATCTATTTCTGGACTCTTATTTTCTCTTCTACTATATTTGTCAGTCTATATTGTTTGATTTTGATGGTTTTAATAATTCATTTTTGAATCACTATTAGTTTTAATAATTTTTTTAGCTATTCTTATATATTTACTGATATCAGTTTATCTCTTTATTCATTAAATGTTCATGTTAAGATATTTTATTTACAGAAGTAAATTATGACTACATTCTTTTACTGTAAAGCTCAATAATATAGAACAAGCAAGATAAGTTACTTTCCCATGGTGATTACTACATGTGTAATCAGTGTAATGTATATTCTTCCAGACTTCTATCTATGCATAGACAGACATCAGTACATTCATATCTTCCTACAGTAAATAATTGTATGTGTGAGAATTTGTAAGTTCACTTGGGAACTGACATCTTAACAGTATTGAGCCATTTCTAGTGACAAGGAGCTAAAGAAGAGGCTGCAGCCCAGCATTATGTTATTCTGGTCTCCTAACATTATTATTACCAAGAAAATAATTTTAAACAGCTAAAATTATCCCAGTACTAGTCTATTTTGGGGAGAAGCTTTTCCCATTTCATACAAGGTCTTTTTTTTGTGGGCCCCAGGTCTAGTTGTCTCAAATTGAACCAGCAGGCAGCAGCCAAAATTACTTTTCTCCTTTGTCTCAGGGTTTTCACTGACATGAGGACTTCTTCTCTTGGCCTTCTTACTCTAGGGTGTTTGTGAAGCTCAGGATCACTTATTTTTAACTTCTGGAGAGACCAACTGCTGTCTTAGTGGCATAAGTTAATTCTAGTATACCTGGGTGGCCTTTAATCTAGTTCTGTTTTTCAGTTTTTGGTGTTTGGATGAGATCTTTTCTTTATTGACACAGCCTTTCCGTATTTTTACATTTCTTTGGACTTGCAATTTGGGGGTGGAGGGATTTGAAGAAGGGAGGAAGGGTTATCAGATGTTTTTGATAAGCCTTCCTTTCCTAGAATCTAAAGTCTCTTAAAAAAACAAAATGCAGTTTTTTACATGCAGTGAACTGTTGTTTGCTCTGAAAAGGCAAATCTTTGCTTAATTTTATAGCCTAATTGTTCACTCACATACATTTATTTCTTGCTTACTGTATGTTTGATTCTTTTACTGCTCACTAAATTAGATTTCTCACACTGGGTGCTTAAATTTAATCTTCCAAATTATATGGCTTTCACAGTTCTGATCCCAAACTAACCAATAAGCCTTTTATATGAGAAACAGCACTGGGTTTACCAGCAGTGGGACCTCTAGCGAGTTGGCGACTTCTGTGGGAACTTCCAAACCTGAATCTATATCCATATAAAATAAGGTTGAGTCAGATGGTCTCTTATAGCCTTTCCTTCTGTCTTAGTTGGTTTTCCAAGAATCTTCCCCACCTGCCTTGGGTTTTCCTACTGTTTTTTCATCACTTTGCTGTTTTTAGTACCCTCTTTGCTCTCCCCTTTGTTTATGGATTGCTCTAGGTGACATTCAGACAGCCAGAGGCCCAGAGGCCATTTGACATATAGGAATTCCATTCCTCCAGAGAAATCTTCTCACAACCAGGAGCTTTATCAGCACCGCACTCTCCCGAGTGAGCCACAGGCCGGCCCTCAACAACCAGGAGCTTTAAAAAAGCAGTCCTCATCCTGATTGATTGCACAGGGACCAGCTGCACATGGCTATGCCTCAAGCGAGATCCAAAATGGCTTTCGTGGACTTGAGCCGACTCAGAAGCGTTGGCACTTTGTCTGAAAGCCCAAGCAGTGAACCTTATATACACTGACCTTGATTTGGGGCAGAGGTTGAGTGGGCTAGGGCCACTCTCTGAAGCCATCATGGGTTAATAAAAGACATGCGCAGCCAGTTCCAGCTCTAGCAAGGGCCACTGCTGCACTGAGATGAACACGAGGGGGCAGCCTTTCCCACAGATTTTCACCAAATGAGAAAATGGGAACAAAGACTGCAGTTTCTCTGTGAGCGCATGCATGAGCCTGTGATCTGCACTAGCACCCACGTGTAAAATGTGTAGCCTCTAACTGTATTTATAAAGAGAATTAAGCTGTTGGATAAAGGGTATGTGAGTGCTGAGCAGGTCTTGTACTTTGCTGGTCTGAAGTTTGTTAACAAAACCCAGGATTTCTCAGTGTAGGTACTATTAACTGTCTCCTTATCCAGCCCAGAGTCTTGCACATGGCAGGCAGGCATTTTTTATTATTGGAGGCTTTGAGATGACTAAATCATTAATATAAAGAAGTTGGAAGTAGTTCAGCTTGCTGTTTTAACCTGAAGAATGATTTCATAGCAGTCGTTTAAATTTATTTTGGCCTTTTTTTCTTTCTCCTGTCCCTCCCACCTCCCTTCCAAACACTAAGGCATTGTTTCAATTGTATGTTTTTTTCCTTTGGTTTTCTCTTCATCATGGAAATTGAGTTAATGACACCATTGGTTGTTTCTACGTGGAAAAAGCATTATTATGAAAATATATATTGCTTAGTGGGCAATAAAGCAGAATATAAAATGTCACTAATATACTCATCTCCCATGTAATTAGAAGCATATAATCACTAGCTTTGTTTTGTGTTTCCCAGATGACTGTTTGTTAATTTGCAGCAGTCAGTACACAATCACCTTGATGATCATATTTCAAAGGATTTGGAACTATTGGTTCAAGTGCAGAATCGAAGTAAAAATTGTTGTTCCTTCACTGTTTTATCTGAATTCTTCTTCTTATTTGACTCTGTACTGGCTGGCAGAAATCAGATATGCTTTGAAAATCAAAGGTAATTCCCCTATCCTCTGGGAGTGAGGGTGGGGTGGAAAGAGGAACATTTCCTTTTAGGACTCAACAGAAGCAGCAATTAGTAGATTTATTGTATTATGTTTGTTTTTCTTCAAAGCAATAAGCCTTTAATTTTTCTAAAATGACAATAGTAAATTTTCATTTTCTAAGCAGTTTACGTATTAGATTTCATTACATTGGTTATCTTTCGTTACCTGATACTATGAGGGATGCCACAGTTGTCAATGTACTTGAGAGAGATATTGAACTAGATTTAACTAACATTTATCTAGCACCTGTTGCATGCCAGGTGTTTAGTCACTTTTGCTTATGTTTTCTTACGTAAGCCTCACAACAAACTTTAGTGGTAAATTTATTATTTTCATCTTGAAGATGAAAAAACTGAGACTGTGAGAGGGTTTTGATTTGCCCAACAAATTACATTATCGTAGACACCCCTTATTATCTGTGATTTTTTTTTGTACAGTTGTGTAGCTGAGATTATTTGAAATACTTTTGTTACTGATTCTCCTCACTAACTATGATTGTTAAAAATTAAATGCTGTGATTTTTTAAATTCTGCTTAGAGTATCTCTGAATTTCATAGTTCTTGTAAGTCTAGTCCCTTCTTCCTGTAAATAAGAAATCTGAGACTCAGAGAGAGACTGGGGTCCTGTCTAAGCTTGGGCAGCTGGTAGTGAGAGTTGAGAGTAGAACCCTAGTTTTTCCCCTTTATAAGGGAGAAAAACATTGGAAAGGGCAGGAGGAGAAATATCCAGGCCCCTCAAAAGGGAGAAATGAGGAGCTGACAATGAGTATTTGCCAGTTTTACCCAGTTTGGAAAGAGACCGTTCACTATCTGTCTGCTTCTCCCTACCTCAAATCCTGTACTTCAGTTCTTGCCACTTCTGCATGTAACACAATTTTCATACGTTTGCATCTCAGCACATGCCATCTCTTTGCCCCACATGTTCTTTCTCCTTTTACTGCCTGGTGAACTCACAGTCAAGTCCTAGCTCAAATGTCACGTCCTCTCTGAAGCATTCCCCAACTGCTCTAGACAGATACATCTTGCTCTTTCCTTCCTTTGAGTTCCTATACTTCTTTTAATACTTTTCTTTTGAAACATTTATCCCGTTACATTCTTGGTGTTTTCAGTTGGTGTCTCTGAGCTCCTGGGGCAAGAATCATCATTCTTCGGGCCTGTCTCTGGTGTTGAGTCTGGACTTGATAAACCTGGGTGCACATTACTAGGACGCATGTTTAAGTGTGGGCGGGAGTGAATAAACTAATGACTATGCACTTCTCTCTCAGGTGCTTCCTTCTGAGCAGAGAGATGAAATAGAATTTTGAGCAGGAAGAAAATGGAGTCTATGGAAGTTCTAGGAGATATTCTTACAGTTAGTCATCAGTTTGGCAGAGTTTGTGTTCTAGATTATACATGGGAAAATCTAGGCACCACAAATTAGAAAGGAGAATGGAAGTCCAGCTTATCAGAAAACTTGAATTTCTACGATGTGGCCGCCAGCCTTAGCCTGCTCCTAGTTTGCATTTTTGTTGCTTCTGATGTTCATTGTGTTCACCAGGAATTATTTTTCCCAAGGGCCTGTATTAATTTAGAAGCAACTGTGTGTGCACGTGTGTTAATCTGCCCCTACACTAGATACCCCAGCACTGTTCACAGCCTGAAATCTCATAGCCATAAGAGTTTGCAGGTAATATAACATTGGTCCTATGCAGATCTTTCAAAATATCTTCATTCTTTTGGGGTAACTTTGAGTGGTCTCTGGATTTGAGTTTGGTCCATTATATCTGATTTCTACATAATTCTGATATATCCATTGTTTTCTTGGATAATAAATTTGAAAAATAATTCCCCTTATGAGGTTAGACAAGTTTATAACTGGAACCAGGTTTGCAAAACTTATGCTAAATTATAAAATTGTCTTTTTTTTAAAAAAAGCCCAAATAGGGCCGAGCCCGTGGCGCACTTGGTAGAGTGCTGCGCTGGGAGCGCGGCAACGCTCCCGCCGCGGGTTCGGATCCTATATAAGAATGACTGGTGCACTCACTGGCTGAGTGCCGGTCACGACAAAAAAAAAAAAAAAAAGCCCAAATAGAAGGTGATAGTTTACTTAGTATAATTATATATAATTTGAATATATTGATATTGAACTACAAATGATATAAAAATATTTCCAAAACCCACAAAATCATGACCAAATTTAAATTTATTCTAAACTGTAGCAAAAGTGTAGCTTTGTTCTTTGCATACATCAGAGTATTTTTTGTGTATTCTATCTTGTTTTTCATTTCTTCAGTATACCTTATTGATTTTTAGATTTTGAAAACAGGACTACAAGAAAATGGAAAGGAAGCTGAGCATTTGAACCTGTTGACTTCACTCCTCTTTTTTAGTAAATGGAGCTATCTATTTTCATATCTAGGGAGACCTCACAAGCTGGTTTGCTCAGGGCATCCTGGTTTATGCCTGTTGTCCTGGAGAAGTTATTAATAGTGCCCCTTTCACTCTTGAAAATCCTAGTTTGGATGATGAACTCTCCTGTGGTCACTCTTGTTATGACTAATATATTTTGTCCTTGCTTATTTTATTTTATGCTTTGATTTCAGAGCTTTAGTGCATTTTTCACTATACTTTTGTGTATTTTTTAAATTCTCTGAGGTTTTGGAAGGCAAATCCTATTTTTACTTCTATCAATAGCTGCCTTTATGTTTTCCAAATCATTCTTTAAATGTAAGTTAACACTAAAATGTTATTGTTTGTGTGCCACCAATTTAAGATTTAGACTCTATAAATTCTTTGAGAATGTTACTGGATTGATTTTTGTGTCTCTGGCAGTGTCTAGTAATTTGCTTTGAACAGAGTTAAGTGCTCAAGAAATATTTATGGAATGAATCTTAGAAAACAGTTTGACCTTATCAGAATAAGTGAAATTTGGTGTCATCTATAGCAGTGTAAGTACCTACAGGTAAAGGAACTGGATTGAGTTTAGGCTAAGGATCCAGTCAGGCCAAAAGCACTACTGACCAGACCCAACTTTGGAAGAGATTCTAATTATCTTGTTTGTTACCTGGGGACTCCCAAATGAGTTTTCAGTAACTGTTTTTGATTAAAGTTTTTTCTCTAAGCAGCAGTGTAAACTGCTGCTAAGCATAAAGGCAAAGGAGTTTTCCAGTGCCAGGCAGACACAGACTGAGAGAGTAGCCAGGTTTGGCTACTAGTGGTTTTGCTGACAGCACTGTGTTCTAGAGCTAGAAGAGTGAGGATTCCAAGTTGGGTGAGAGGGAGCAAATGGACAGTAGTTTGAGGGGCATGCAAAGGGTTCTTGAAAGAGGCGGAAGATTTTAATAAGCATATTCAGTTGATTGAGCCATGTGTATTTCTAAAGAATAGGTTTGGCTTCTTAATTTGAAATAGACTAATAGAAAGCTAGGTGTATTCAGTACCAGTCAATCAGTTATGAGCCAGAGGAGGGAAAAATGACCGTTTTTAGAATTTAAGTTGCAAAATATGCCCAGTACTCTCATAGGCAGTTTCCAACACCAGATAAAATAAGTCATTTTGTTTTGCCAAATTTTACTCTAGCTAAGTGCCTCCAAATTTGGGCAATATGGGGACAAGTTAACTGTTCTTACATGTAATAATGCTACAGACTCTGATTAATAAAAACCTTTGATAACCAGGAAATATAGTAGTCTTTGTGTTCAGAGTATAGGGGTTGCTTATCTGCAAAGCTGGAAGGGGATATAATTAGAATATGTATAAGGAAGACTGTGGATAAATTGAGTACACATATTCTCTAAGTCTTAAGTTACTAGGTAAACTCTATCATAATATCTAGCACCTGCTGATGTTCGATAAATATTAATTGAATCTAAATTTCTTTCTCCACCAAGGCCTCTATCAAATATATTTGATTATTAAGTTCACTATTCCATTTTCAGGATCTAATTGTTACAAACTGTAGCACAATCCTGTGGTGTTTTCTTTGATTTTTAAAAAAACGTATAATTTGAATTTTTTGTTTTAAAAGTAATACCCATTCTTTGTTGACAAATTTAGCTGGTATATTTTTTATTTTGATTTCATTCATTTAAATTTCAAAAGTAGTGCAATTAGAGTACATGCTTACGCTAAAAATCCAGACAATAAAGAAGTGTCATAATAAAATTAATAGTCTCCTCATCTGAGAAGCCACTTCTCTGATATAACCATTAATGACAAATCTGTGTGTATCCTTCCATAGTTTTTCCTTATATTATACACACATACACATGCACTTTTTCCCCTTCCCTTTGTTTTATAGAAGTGTATTGAATATATTATCAGTTTTCTGCAGTTTGATGCAGATATGTATTGAGTTCTTTCTCACACAGTGTCAAGAGGCACTGTGCACTATGAGTGTGTATATTCTCTGTCCTTGGGCAATTTATTACGTTCTTTTCTGACACATTTTCAAATTTGTTTCTGTTGCTAATCCCTTTATTAGTTCAAGAGGGATTTCTGCCTCATGGTGGTGTAAATTCCAAATAAGATAATGCTTATTAAAGCACCTAGTTAAGCATAAAGCAGTAAGATAGGACCACGATGATTACTAATAATTGATTATCTATGAATAGTTCTAATTTTTGTCATTTGTAAAGGACAAAATGGTTCATCTGCTTACATTTTAATTATTTTAGTAAATTTCATATGTTTTCACACCTGGTTTTACTTATTGTATTTGTTACTTTTAGATGCAGTATACCTAACCTTTTTTGCCTCAACATATGTTTTAAAAAATTCTATTAGTTGTAAGTATCTTCAGCAATCCTTTTCCTCCATATTCTTGGATATATCTGATGGATGATAGTAGTACTATAAATTTCATTCAGTTAAACATGTGCTTTAGAGTCTAAGACTTCTTCTGGTGTGTATTCCAAGTCCATTTTTGTGATTATTTTATTACCAACTAATAGGTTACAGCCAGATATTTCAACTCAGCCACAAATGTACAGTTCTTCTTTGTTAGAAAGACCACACATAACTCTTGAAAAGTTACTAGCACATTTGATCACATCATTTCCAAATGTCCTCCAAGAAAGTGAGCATTATGGTTTTGAATGAAAAACTGTGGTACGTGACCAAAACCTCAGTTTGTTTCTAATCATGTATGGATGGAGTGTAATTTGATTAAAGTTGACTAGCCTGAAATGATCCCAGTAAGATTCTGAACTGGATCTGGATTAAAGTCTCACTGCTTTTTGCCCTCATCCAAGCATTAAAGAATCACTGAAACGAATGAGTTTGGGATTTCATGTCCAAATCCATTTTTAATAGTACCACTTTATGTTTTCATAGCACTGTATACTTTGCAAAATGCTTTTATCTATAGTATTTGATCTGTCCAGTCAGCTTTTAGCTTCTATATTTCAAAGGCCAGTAATGGTTTGACTGGAAGTAATACCTATTAGAACAGTGACTCGGAAAACTTTGAAATCATTTCCAGGTGTTTTAGATAGGCTACATTTGAATGATGAAATTTTAAACTTTCTTTTTTTTTTTTTTTTTGGTCTTTTTCGTGACCAGCACTCAGCCAGTGAGTGCACCGGCCATTCCTATATAGGATCCAAACCCGCGGGCGGGAGCATCGCTGCGCTCCCAGCGCCGCACTCTCCGGAATGCGCCACAGGCTCGGCCCTAAACTTTCTTTTCTATAAAAGAAAACTTTACTGCTTTTTAAGTAATCTTCATAGTAATTAGCAGCCCTAAAGGTGGTGATGGTGTTATTATTGTTGTTCTTTTTTTATAAATGAATGTGTATAACTTACTGCAAAGTGGGTAATGTATAATATTTGTAGGGAAGCTATGAATGTAGCCAGGGAGGAAAAAATGGAGAACTGTCAGGTTTCCTTAGATACCTAAGGTGGTGGAAATGAATTTTAAATGATTTTTATACCTGAACACTTCTCTTTTTTTGATCATAGTAGGGATGCAAACTTGGATGGGAAAAAAGCAAGGAAAATCAGAGAATACAATAATATTTGTGCAGTATATATTTTGGGGACTTTATTGAGATTCTACTTGTGAACTAGTATCCATTTTTTAAATGTTCTACATCATTAAAGATAATTTACATATATACATACACATATGTATGCATATACATACATGTATATTGTGAGTATGTACATACAAGAGGTTTTCAAAAAGTTCATGGAAAGATGCATATTATCTTTCAATTCCATTTTTCCATGAACTTTTTGAAGTACTTTTTTTATGTATGTTTATAATATATGTGTGTGTGATATACATACATGTATATGTATAATAGATATACCTATTAAATCAGTATTATTACTCAAGACATGGAAAGAATACTATTTGGGACAAAGGTAAAACCTCCGTTCTGATTCTACTTGCCACTCCTCCTTGTATCATTCAGATGATTGTATCACCAAGACGGCAAAGAAATTTACAATAAATCTAAAATCTTTCTTCCTTTTTTTGTGGATACTAAATATTTGAACTGACACCTATATACTATCTGATAGAACTCACCACCACCACAAAACAAACATGGACACTTCCTTCTCTTGCAATAAACATAGAGGAATCAAGGGGTACAAAGAAATATATAGCATTTCAAAAGAAAAAGACCCCTTTGACCAACAAAAGTAAATAGGCCTAATTGAAACAGACTTATGTGAAACAGAATAAAACTTAGAAAAATAAATAAGTATTCAAAGTAAGATTAGGAGGGTATTGCACTGATTAAAATCAGAGCAGATAGTCAATTAAAACAAATGAACTGAGGATAGAAAAAGACTGGAAATTAAAAACATGGTTGTAGAAATTTAAAACAAAGCAGTGAGGAATAGGTTCAATACTGAAGAAACCTCAATGAATGAATGAGAAAAAAGCTAAAGAAATTTCAGTAGAACTCAGAGGAAGGTGAAAATTCTAAGTAAAAAGATTGGAAACGGATAAATCGATACATAGAATTCAAAATAAATAAATGTATATAATGTGTGTGTGTGTGTGTGTGTGTGTGTGTGTGTGTTTACACAAGAAATAATAGGAGAAAAATTTCCATAGACTTGGGCCCTCATATTGAAAGAACAACCTAAGTAACAAGCATATTTGAGGGACAAAGGAGAGGTTAAGAGAAAAGACCCCTAGACCTAGCTAGACCTTGAAATAATCCAGAGAAAAATCTGAATTTCAAGACTAAAGAAAATATTCCAGAATGTCCAGATAGTTTAAAGCAGGATACCCACTTAAAAAAAAAGGGAAAGAAGGAAAATGAGATTGGCATCAAGCGTCTCTTCCTTTCCCCAAAATTTTGAGAGGAAAAAAATGTGGTTCCTGAATTCTCTAACTTTCTGGGCTCTTATATATTTCCCTATTAGAATATAAACTCTGTGAAATTAGAGATTTTTATTTACTATTCTCTGCTGTAGCCCCATACCTAGAAAAATGTTTAGCACATGATGTAGAATGAATGAATATGAATACATGAGCAAAGAAAAATATAAACACATCCTCTAACATGAATGAATATGAATACATGAGCAAAGAAAAATATAAACACATGCTCTAACATGCAAAATCTCATGAAATTATCGTTGATATATCATCCCTTTTAAAAAAGAACTACTTAAAATAATACCACAGCTAACTAAGAAATGAACACAATGTTTAAAACTCAAGAACTCTACAGAAATGGTATAGAGGAAAGAGTAGAGAACAACAAAACAATTAATGTATAGACAATTTAGGCTAATTGTTCATATAGTTTGTCAAGTTTAAGTAGAATCTGTTAAAAATAATTATTGAAAGGAAAGATTCACAATGTTTAAATAAATCTGAATCCAGAATCTCAGAGTTTTTTAAAACCAAACCTAGAAAGTAATAGAGTAGGGTTGTAAGGTAGAAGAAAAATTAGTTTAAAACATACCAAAATTGTATTTTTTGTCCAGTGGGGAAGCAGCAGTTACAGCTTTGTTTTTGATGCAGGCAAAGACAGATTTAGATTTTTTTTTTTTTTAAAGGCACTCACTCGTTAAAGAGAAATTGATGTGTAATTTATAATTAAATAAAGATTTCTAAAAAGGAATGAATAAAACTTTGTTTGGTAAAACAGAAACCAAAAGGAAAAAACATAAGAAAATGGAAGTATGCTAGACCCAAAACCAAATATATTACCACAATAAATGTGAAGAAGTTTAACAACTTAATTAAAAGAGGATGACTCAGATTGAGCCTTCCAGAAAACTCAAGAGAACCATGTAAAACAAAGTGGTTCAAAGGTTGAAATTAAAGAAAAGATAAAGACATATTAAAAACAAATACAAATATAGATTTAGTATTAGGCAGAGGAACATTCAAGGGGAAAAACCATTCAACAGGCAAATAGATCTATTGAAGAAAGATATAATCAGAAGCTATAATGGTCATATGTCTTTATATGCCAAGTAACATAGCACTGAAATGTAGAGTGTCCTAATAAACATGTTTAAACACAGGGATGTTTATTTCATTATTATTACAGAGTAATTCATGTGAAAAATAGGACCAAATCTCAGTGTATATTGCTCCAAAAATATCAACCATAGAATAATATAACAGATTAAATCAAAGCACATTAAGTAGATGAAAATGAATAATATATACAAATTAAATATTTCCACTTCATACTTTTCAGATGCCATGTATGTAAAGCAAAACATAAAAATAAAACTTAGAATTTACAAAGTAGAAATTGTATTAGGAGACTTGGACATACCTTCCAGAGTTTGACATATAAATTAGGCTGATGATAAATATGGAAATAAAATATTTGAATAATATAAGCCATAAGCTTGATTTAATAGGCATATGTAAAGCACTGTACTCTATGTATAAATTAAATTTAAAAATTGGATTTAGTAGGTCACAAGTAAAATTTCAGTGAAGTCCTCAAAATATAAACTGCACAAGCTATTATTATTCTCTGGCCGAAAGAAACTAAAACTTGAAGTTAATAAGTTGTTTAAAACAATTCTAACCTAAATTATTCTAAATTATTAAATTATTCAAAATTGTTAAATAATTAAAATAATTCTAATTCTAAAGTAAGTAAAATACAATCTCGTAAGTCACTCCTACAGCAATGTAGAAATTAAATTTTAAGTTACAAGATGCAGCAATCCTTTGATTTAAAACATTTGCATCTCATTTTAAACAAACAGCCTTAGGAGAAGTTATACCCATTTTACAATTTTTTCCCAGTATTAGAAAAAAACTAAATCTTGAACTCCAACTATATATCATAGTGTTGGCTTCTTTGCTCATTGCCAAGTGCCTCCCCTATAGAAAAAGCCTTCAGTAGCACTAGTGCTTATCATCCTCTGCTAACTTCCTTTGTAAGGTGATGTGTAATAGAGAACACTTGTGCAATCACTCTTAAAAGTAGATCAAAAATAGCTTAAGAAGGTAAAATATCCAGGGGCATGGTGATTTCTATTCACAGTTCAAGGAAAGGTAAACAACATATATCTGTAAACCTGAAATTACTGCAGGCTGAGGTTCTACTTAACAAGGGCCTGAATTATTGGAATTAGTTGCACAACATCAAGAGGTGTAAGTTCCAGGGGATCCTGCAACTTAGAGCAAAGTGACCTTCAGTCATCAAAGAGGAGTCAATGACCATATAGGTTGTGGATTAGAAATGGACTCAGGAACAGAGCAGAACAAAGTCATGTGGACAGGAGCCTCCAAAAATTTGGAATAGAAAGCTCAGGTCTGGAAAGTCTGTATTAGGCCCTGCACGACGTGGAAAAGGGAAACTGTCAGCTCACAAGAGCCAATTGTTAATTTTTCAGGAATTTTGCTAACGAGTTGTTAAATTTGGCCGTTATTAAAGATTAAATTATATAATTGAGTCAATTGTATTAAAATAAATACTCAAACTATGGATCAAAAAATAAGTGGTTGGTACTTCTGGCAATAGCAAAAGACAGTGAAACTGGAACACCTAGTATTTGGAAATGATTCATTTCATGAGAAAGTGTTCAACTGCTAAAGCATCTATTTATTTGCCTTTTTATATAGTTAAAGAGAATGTACTTTTGTGTTGTGTTAATGGCTTTCTCCCCTATTGCCTTTTTGCTTCACACCCTGCATTTTATGGATGTTTATTAAAGGTGGAAAGGAGGGTGCCATGTGGGTTTTAAAACTGACAAAAGTTAAGAATTCTACATATCAAAGCCCTATAGATGTAGTTCCAAAACTCTGAGTACAAAAAACTGGCCTTTGCTTTTATTATTCAATAAGAAAAAAAAGATCAACTATTCATTCCATTGAGGAAATCAGGGAAAGAACACCACGCCCCCCCATATACTCACACACAAAAGGAAAATAAGATATTAATAAAGAAAAAAGCAAAAATTAAAATTTAAAATATGCTAGAATTAATAAGTAAATAAAAGATGTGTTTAAAATGATCAGTGCAATGATTAATTTCTCATTGAAGAAAGGGGAAAACAAGTATACATTAGGAATGAGTAGAAATACATGAGAGTACTTCAAAAATTTCGTGGAAAAATAGAATTAAAAGATAATACAAATCTTTCCATGGACTTTTTGAAAACTCCTAGTACACAAAGATTTTAAAACTGTAAAGAGAACATTTGAAAACCCCTAGTACACAGATTTTAAAATTGTAAAGGTCAAACTTTTGACCTTTGAAGACTAGTTTCTTTATGCAAATATGCTCCTTGATTTCCTAGAAAAAAATTATAAAACTGTTTTAAGAATGGAGTCCTGAATATGTTGGTAACTAATGGTACTGAGTTTTAGTTTAAATTTGCCTTTATTTAATTATTAATGAGATGAGTACTACTTTATATGTAAGTTGGCTCCTTGTATTTCTTTTTTTAATTATTTATGTCCCTTGGCTGTATTTTTTAATTGTGGTATTCATTTTCTCATTTATTAGTAATAAAAGCTTTTTATATGTTGAAGCTATTCATCTTTGTTTTCATATATACTTTAAATGATTTTTTTCAATCTTTGACTTGTCTTTTAACTTGGTTTATTATGATTTTTTCCCATAGACACGTTAAAAAAATTTATGGATAAAAATATAATTTTTACTTTAATTTTTAAAAAATTTCTTTCAAGTGTTTAGAACTTGGATTTTTTATTTTTTGAGCTTTTTTCTTTTGAACTTTTTTTCTTTTTTCATTTAAGAAGATATGTTATTAATTATATTTAACAGTTATATATGTATGTAGCTTTTTAATCCATCTGGCTTTTTATCTTGGTTTGTAGTGTGGAGCAGAGATATAATTTTAACTTTATTCTTCATTTTTAAAAATAGATGACCTAATGTTCTAACTGTGTGAATTGAGGAATAGGGACACACAGACACACACACACACACACACTTATACTCATCCACCCATAACATGAAGAACATGAAATGCTGTAGAAACAGTTTAGTTAGGCATAAGAGAGCATTACAAAGTGTGTGTCTATGCTAACTTCAGCAGTTTGCTTTTGATCTCATTTTAGAATGTGGGTTTAGTTCATTTTATGGTTGGTCCTACTGGGAGGGTATAGCTGGGCCCTGATTTAAAGTGAAATGTGACTTATGGGGTAGTAGGAGGAACAGGTTCCTTCTCAGGGAGAAGTCTCATAATGGTACTTAACCTCCACTTCTACCAGGAAACTGGGCTTAGTGTTGTTCACAGGCTAACCTGATTGGAGGGTTTTGTCTTTTCCATTGTTAGAATAACTTTCTTGAAGCTAATTAATGCTCATAAATCACTCTCTGAGGTTGCTGTAAATGTATGCTACCTGTCAGGGTTTGAACTTGCCTTACAGTTACCTTATGCTTCTTTTGTTTTCTGTGGGTACCAGGACTGTTGTTTACTGTTCAGAATCCCATATATCTAAACTATAGATCTTTTGCACGGCAATATAGCAATTGAACTTTTCCAAGGTAGACATTTATAATGTTTACTTTCCTAACAATATTCAAAAGCAATGAAATATTTTGATCAAAAGTAATTATTAACCACTGACTATAGTGACAGCTAGTAAGAATGGGTCACTTTTCTTTAGCCTCCGTTCTAGCCTGCTTCACATCTTTACCTACCTCTGAGGTCCCAGAGTACCACTACACCAAAACCATGGGGATGAAGGTATGACCAGCTCTAGCCAACCTTGAAAGGTGAGCTTTCCATTAGTAACATGGACTGCTCGAGTGTTCTGCTCTTGGATTCATAAGATAACCTGACATTGTTCTTCTGGGCAGACTTCCCAGCACTTTGCACTTTTTAGGGAATCCTATGCTTGTTTTTGTTTTAACGTTGGCTTCAATAACTCCCTAAGAAATTTAACCAGCTGCCAACTGACCCTATTCACAAACAGAGAACACAAGGGCCTATTGTAAATCCAGTAATAATATTCAAAATGGCTAAATATTCAGTGCCTCAGAGCTGCAGGATACATTTTGCTGGACCATCCTTTGAACCTTTGCTATTATATTTCTTCCAGCTCCTTCCATCAGATTTAGGGAGGGTGGTGCAAGTTATCACCAAACCTGTTCTCCTCAACTGGCCTCTGCTGCTGTCTGTTGAGCATTAATGTGACATATTTGGTAGGGCAGGGACAAATGGGCCAGTGACAATAATGAAAGGTGCCCTAAGTGGTGTTGTGACACTACCTCCTAAGGAAGCAAGTATTTCCCCCTCAATAAGGAGGTTAACTTCCCAAAGAAGCAAGTAAGAGAGCTGCCTGCTAAAAAACCAAACCTCACTGCCAAGTTTATTTTTATCCCATGTGCTTCAGGAATTAGGCAGATGTACCCTGGAATATGCAATGCTTTATTTGAGTTACTAAAGAACACAAAGTTTACATTAAGGACAAAATAAAATGTAATGATCAACTTTTCTTTCTCCCCACATTTGAGAAATTGGTACTTTTGCTAATTAATACATAGCCAGGGGGCTTCTGTAGTAAAATTTTCTGGACAGGTTCTTGGTTTTGCCATTTTTCTCCCATATAAACCTTGGTGATAGTGGGCTATCAACTCCAAGTTCCCTTTCTTGCTTGCTAATCCTTTTTACCTGCAGGCTACCTTGTTGTCTTTCCACTCATGCCCTCTAAAAGTGCCTGGTGCAGGCCGACCCCGTGGCTCACTCAGGAGAGTGCGGCGCTGGGAGTGCCGAGGCTGCGGGTTCAGATCCTATATAGGGATGGCCAGTGCGCTCACTGGCTGAGCGCAGTGTAGGAGACACCAAGCCAAGGGTTACGATCCCCTTACCGGTCACATTAATTAAATAAATAAATAAACAAATAAATAAATAAATAATAACAACAAGTAATAAATATTAAATAATAAATAAATAATAATAAATAATAATAAATAAATTAATTAATATAAAAAATAAATAAAATAAAATAAAATAAAATTTAAATTTAAATTTAAAAAAAATAAATAAGAGTGCCTGGTGCCAGAGCACTTCCAACTTTGGCATAAGCTTCAGTTTTTCCTCCCCCTTGTTTGTCTGCTGTTGCCTTTATTAGCTGACTGCTCTGGTGATTCAGCCTGACTTTATACCACATTTTGGCTCTATGTCCTTCATATCTGTAAAATATGATTTAGAGGCAGCATGCCAACCTCTTCTGCCAAATTTTTCCTTCCTAACACAGTAGTACTTCCAATATGGGTGACCATTGTAGGAACCTATTACTTTATAAACTGTTCCCTGTGCTTCACAAAAGAAAACTTAAGATTGACTTAGCAGCTACCTCAGATTGTTAGCTGACAACAAACCTATTGCCAGCCACAAACTGAAGACCATTTTTAACTCAAATAGCTACCTAGAAATGTACCTTTGTGTGCAGTAATTTTTTTAAAATTGTAAAAAAGAATTGTTAAAAATGAAATAGAAAAATTTAAGCAGATATTTAGTGAAGGACATGAGCAAGTAAGTCCCACACCTCAAAGAAATTCAGATGGTTAATAAGTACATTCTAAGATCTGGTTGCAGATGGGGGAGAGGAGGGCTGGCCAGGTCCAGTACCTGTCTCAGAACCCTGGGCATTGGCTGGCCCTGTTGCTTGCCTGGATGTGGTGTGTGGCCGGGGGCTAAGGCCCACGGCTGTGTCTCAGCAATTGATTTTTTTTTTTTTTTAACCTAAATGCATTACTTTACTCTGTTAAATTTATACATGGAGCATGGAGGGAACTGGAAGTTTTTCGGAGGGTTTTATCAAAGCAGAAGTGTTGGGGAAAATGTGATAGCTGGCTTTCAGGTATTAAAAGGCTTGTGTTATTCCACGAAGTGAAACTAGAGGCAGTGGTATTAATAACAAGGAATTGATTTGAATATAGCACAAGTAAGTCAGGAAGAGTTTGAGAGGTAGAGGCAATGTCATAGTCATTTGCCTACCAGAGAACTTGTCATGCAGATGTTCATAATTAGTAGAGAATTCATATATACATAGATACTTATGAATTAGAATTCATGCTCTTCATCAGGGAAGTGGGCTGATGTTACCATCTTCTCTTAAGAATATTGTGAAAGAGCTTCCACATTGCAGGCAGGTTGTTTTAAAGCAAATAGACTGTCAGGTTCCTTCCACTTCTAGAGCTCTATGTTTACACAATTGTGCTTTTCTCTGTTGTCACTGAGAATAATAAATTTGATGCATATCAGGTAACTGATTTTTTTTTTCTTTCCCATGTTCATGTATAGTAACAATTAAAGATTGCCTTAAATGATCTTCAGAGGCTTTAAAAATTATTTTCCTGGACATGTATGCAAAATGCAGAAATACACATTAACTTAAAACTTATTGGTCACCTGGAGATCATTTCATCATAGTCAGCTAAATGCAGCAGAAAACTATATTTCGAGTACTTATTTATTTTTATTTGGGGCCATAAACTAGTGTTAATACATTTAAAATGATTACAATCATAGAAAATATGATCTCTGACCACAATAACAAGGAAATTTAGAAAATTCACATCTGTGTGGAAATGAAATAACACTCTTCTAAATAAACAATGGGTAAAAAGAAATATCACAGGGAAATTAGAAAGTACTTTGAGACAAACATCAAAGCACAATGTATCAAAGTTTATAGGGTGCAGGGCTCATGCAGTGCTTAGAGGAAAATTTATACTTGTAGACACACATATTAAAAATGAGAATAAAAATCAGTAATGTAAACTTCTACCTTAAGAAAGTAGAAAAAGAGGAGCAAACTAAACGAAAAGCAAATATACGTAGGAAATAATAACAAAGATCATAACAGAAATATATGAAATAGGGAATTAAAAAACAATAGAGAAAATCAGCAAAACCAAAAGTTGATTCTTTAAAAAGATCAACAAAATTGGCAAACCTTTATCTACATTGACCAAGAAAGAGAGAAGACCGGAATTACTAAAATCAGAAATAAAGCAGGGGGCGTTATTATGTTGCTATTATGATTTTTGTGGTGGTAAGATTTAGTTTCTTTCTCTTGCTCATTTGCATTTTTGTTCTGCCAGTGGGTTTTGTTCTTTCTTGTGTATTCGTGGTAGTGATTATTGTTTTTTGGATTCCAGGTGCAGGACCTCCTTGAGGATCTCTTGTAGGGATGGTTGTGTGGTGGTGAACTCCCACAGCTTTTGTTTGTCTGGAAAATACACTATTTTTCCTTCATTTCTGAAGGATAGCCTTGCTGGGTACAGTATTCTTGGCTGGTAGTTTTTTTTCTTTTAGTATTTTGAATATATCATCACGGTTTTCTTCTGGCTTGTAGAGTTCCTGTTGAGAAATCTGCTGTTAGTCTGATGGGGTCTCCCTTATAGGTTACTTGATGCATTCCACTTTCTTCTGAGATTCTGTCTTTGGTTTTGAGCTTTGCCAGTTTGTGTGTCTTGGAGAGGATATTTTGGGTTGAGTCTGTTGGGGGATCTTTGAGCCTCCTGGATCTGAAGGTCTGTGTCTCTCTCTATACCTGGGAAATTTTCCATTATTATTTTGTTGAATAGGATTTTCCATGCCTTTTCCTTTCTCCACTCTTTCTAGAACACCCATGATTTGAATGTTTGTGCACTTAAGGTTGTCTGATAGTTCTCCTAGATTTTCTTCATTTTTTAAAATTCTTTTTTGTTTCTTTCTTTCTTTTTTTTTTTCTGTTGTCTGCCTGGGTTATTCTGAAAAGACTATCTTCAAGATCATAAATTCTTTCTTCTGTTTGTGTTATCCTGCTGCTTAAGCTGTTGGTTGTGTTTTTTTATTCTGTCGAGTGAATCTTTCAGTTCCATAAGTTCTGCTACATTCTTTTTTTTTTTTTTTTTTCCTGACCGGTAAAGGTATTGCAACCCTTGGCACAGTGTGGTCTGCACCATGCTCAGCCAGTGAGTGCACCAGCCATCCCTATATAGGATCTGAATCCATGGCATTGGCGCTACCAGCACCGCACTGTCCCGAGTGAGCCACGGGGCCAGCCCTCTGCTACATTCTTTTTTAAGGTATTAATCTCTTTGTAAATTTCCTCCTTCATATCCTGGATTTTTTTTTCCTCATCTCATTATGTTGTCTAGCTGTTCTCATATCTCAATGAGTTTCCTTAAGATTGTTGCTCAGAATTCCTTTTTCATTCATTTCCAGGGTTTCCTGCTCCATAGGGTTTGGTATTTGAGAGAATTACTGTATTCTTTTGGTGGCATCATATTTTCTTGGATTTTTGTATTTCTAGTATCTCTGCATTGATGTTTGGTCATCTGGTAGAAAAGTTGCTTCTTCTGTTACTCTGGAGTTGGATTTGAGTGAGAGATGTCCTCTTCTTTTTCTGGTCTCCACTGGTGACTCTCCTTCTGTCAGTGCAGTCAAGTGTCTGGTGAGCCATGTACACAGTGCCTGTGACTACTGCTGTGGCATCGAGCTGCTTTCATAGCAATCGTGGCTGTGGGCCACCTGTCCAGAAGAGATGTTTTTCATATGCTCCTTGCCTGCTTCGGGGCGGGGGATGCTGCCCTTGGCCCCTGCCCAGGATCATGATAGTGCTCTGTTTCTTGCCTGCTTCTGTGGGGAGGGAGCCATCCTCAGCTCCTTCCCAGACCCCAGGCATGCTCTGTTTCTTGCCTGCTTCTGGGTGGACAGGGCTGCCCTTGGCCTATATATATTGAGTTTTTATAGAGTGTGCCATGTATGAATGGAAGGGAAACTTGCTGATAGAATCATAAGACCCTATAAATAGAGCTTAAAGGAACTTTGTATACCATTTTATCCATTCCATGTACTATAGGAAGGACCTATCTTTTAAGAATCTAGCTGATATTCTTGGTAATTGGTTAATTAAAAAAAGTTTGCCCATATGCCATGTATATCTTCTTACTGAGTATACCAGGATATATCAAGTGTATCTCCTTATGTTAAAGGGGGTGGAGGATCTTATTATTAATATTGTTTTATTCTACCTTGCCTTTTGTTGAACAAAATATATCTTAGAATATTTTTTTAGTACTGTATCTTAAAATTTGTTGACCATATTCAGATTTACCATGTTCTTTCTCATGGTTGAATAAATTTTGTGGATATACCACAATTTTTAAAGCCTGTCCCTTCCTGATGGAGAATTAGTCTGTGGTCATCCTTGTTTTTTGTGCTTCGGACAGTGTTACAGTGACCATCATTGTATTATGTTGTGGTGATGCTTTTCTTTTCTTCCTTCTTTTTGGGCCAGTTTAATCACAGTTACTGCTTCATTTTAATCAACATTCAACATAAATGGGGTTCATTCATTTATTCAGCAAACATATGAGGGTACTTTAAAAAGTTCATGAAAGGATTTTTATTTTCTTTTAATTCTATTTTTCCAAGAACTTTTTTGAAGTACTGTCGTACCTGGGCCGACTAGATGCCGAGCATAGCTCTTCTGGTGATTATCTGAGTAGACAGGCAGTTAGGCCATTGTAAATAAGTGTGGAGATAAGAGATTAGAGAAAAGAGGAAAGCACAGCCAAATAGTGTTAAGGCAAACACACGTGATTCTATGTGTTCTCAGTAGAGGGGCAGAAGCTGGGATAGAATATACTGAGTGCTCACTCCCCCCTTTCCTTACCTGATTATATTTACACTGTCATGTCAATTTGCCCCTCATTTTTCCCTTGAGGGTTCCAGCTAATGTTAATTTTAAAACAATTTAACTTGTATGAAGATATTCATAGGCAGGCCAACCAATATTTATTTACCCAGCCTTTTGTCTTTCTCTAAAGATGACTTTGGGCGTAGACACTGGGGTCTTCAGGAATTATTGCTTCATTCTCTGCACCCTGGTGTATCCCATTCCTGTGAACTAATCAGCGCTACAGGAGAGAGGTGACCCACTACCTCTTTGTTCCCACCAGATCCTCCCCCTCCTTTCACCTTCTCTACCAGCCAGATTTGGCATTTTTACTTTTCCTTCATTAGAAGGAAGGCATGTAAATGAGACTTCAATGATTGTGGAAAGGAACAGAAATATTGTGACTATTTCTAGGTCTTAGAAAATAGAACCTTCTTATCTAGGAGACGTTGAGGAAACATGGCATAGAGGAAAAAGCCCTGGCCTGGGAGTCAGGAAAACCAGGCTCTCTCCAAAACTGCCAGGGACTATGTGGTCTGAGCTCAGCCTTTGCCCACTTTACCTCAGAATCCATGAGGGTAAAATGGATGAGCTCTGAGGACTTACTGGAGTTTACATTTTTTGATTCTGTATTTAAATCAGAGACAATGCCATCTTATAAGCAAACTATAAAACTCATTTGTAAAGCTTTAAAGAAATCCATTAATGTTAACTAAAACAGACTGTATTGTGATGATTTTGTTTACCTGGTATGGTACTGGACCTGGAAACCTGGCTGCTTCCGTATCTCCCTGAAGGCTTTTCCCATTACCTGAGTGTACTTGGTAGTGTTTCTGTACCCTCCTCTTCTGCCCTCTGAGCCAAATCCCATGAGCCATTTTCTTAATGTAGAATAGTAATGCCAGGAATTGGCTTCAGTATAGACTGCATAGGCATGTCCAGAAAATTGGTAGAATGGGCCCATGAAGGTGATTCAGGTACCTCCTGGAAGGAAATTCTTCCTAAGGAAAATGAAACAAGACATGACAGGGTAATCTAATAGCCAAGCCTTAGTTTTGAGAGGGAGGATGATGTGATACCTGTCACTTGATTTGCCTTTTGGCCCAGCCTTATTACTCCCATGACTGAGACCTTTGGAAGACAAGAGTAAAACCTGGGAGAGCTGACCTTTGTAAGACATTGGGTTGCAGCAATGTCTTATACCCTCTAAGAGAGTGAAACATAAGGAAGAGACATTTCCACTATTCCAGACACCCTGCAGAGTTTTGGCACCCCAACAACACTAGTGTAAGTATCTGTGGTAAGTATGAGCTCATGGACCTATGAGGAACACCTGTGATTCCCAGATTAGTTGATGGACACATTCCAAATAAGGCCCTATGTAAAGTGGTGGGGACAGAGCCAGTAGGATTTTGTTATTATTGTTAATCTGTCTTCACTAGTAGGCATAGACTGGAAAGCCTTGAGAAAATGGTTTGCATCAGTCTGTCTTATGAAGGCTTCTTCAGCATTTTTGCGTTGCATTACAGCAGGATTCTTTAGTTTTCAACAGGTTTCACTAGGGACAGGGTTTTGTAATAAATCAGAAGTACATTTGTTTGAGAAAACACACTGAAGTGCCCCCAGTAGAGTAAAGGAACTTCTTTTGACATCCCCTTCTTATGAGTCTCCTACTTCAGGTTAATTAGAAATGATAGTCTTACCTCACAGTATTTTGGGGGTCTTTGCCTAGAGACTCACAAGGCCATCATGTTCCATATTGTGGGAATTATCATCTTGAAATGACTTTCACATTATTTTGCTGACCTATTTTTAGTAGCACTTTTCTGTGGTTTTCTGAGCCAAAGGAACATTTTCCATGGTGTGAACTAAGATTATTTTACTCTAATGGTGGTTAGATATCAGTAGTAGTAGATGCTAAGAGTGGAAGGATACACTTTGAAATTTGGGGGGTAATGTGTTAGATGTTTTTAATAAATAAATAAAGGCAGCAGTAGAGAAGCATGTGGTATTTTCTCGGGATTGTTTCATTTTTCAAAAAAATGAAGCAGACCAAAACCAAGGAATAGTTTTCTAAACCTTTTTGAGCATCTTCCAATGGGTATTTAAAAGGACCAAATGCCATATGAACTTCATAGTGTCAGGAACCAGAGGGTGGACAGAGTATGTGGCCAAGAGGAAGTTGGCTTTATTTATTTGAATAAGCAGGTGATTTGGTTGAGGGCAGGTGTGCTCAGAAGAATCAGTGTAAGGACTTTGCAGTGAAAGACACATTATATTAGTCATTGGAAGATATGGAGGAAAAAGATACAAGGGGACAAACCATGTGCTCTTTCTTTTGTTGCCGGTTCCTAAAGGCCCTGAAATGGTTTATCTTTATTAGTTGCAGATACTGGCATCTCTGAGACTCAGAAGCACTTAAAATATCCATAGAATTTGAAGTATGCAAATCTTAAATGCACAGCTTGATGAATTTTCATAAACTGAACATACGCTAGTGTAACTAGCATCCAGATCCAGAAACAACCTTACCAGCATCCCTGAAGACAAGCTCCTTTCTCGTTACTGCCACCTGTTCCCCCTCACCTATAGGAGTAGCAACTCTCCTGGCTTCTAACATTATAAATTAGAATTTGTTAAAAAATTTCCTGTTTTTAAACTTTATGTAAATTGAATCATATAGAGTATACTCTTGTTTTGGGCTTCTTTCATTTGGCATTGTTTGTGAGATTCATCCAGGTCATTGCACATGATTGTGATTTGTTCATTCTCATTGCTGTATTGTGTAACTGCCACATTCTATTTATCTGTTCTTCTGTTGGTGGATATTTAAGTAATTTCCAGTATTTGTCTATTATGAATATTGTTGCTTTGAATACTTATGTGTCTTTTGGTGACTGTGTATATGTACACATTTCTATTGGAAGAGAAATTGCTAGGTCAAGAGTAAGCATTATGTTCAAGTTTAGTGAACGTACCAATTTATGCTTCTACCAGAAGTATCTGAAAATTTCAGCTGCTCCATATCTTTGCCACTTGTTTTAGTTTTCATTTGAGCCATTCTTGTGTATTATGGGATAGTATCCAATGTTGGTATCCCTGATGACTAGTGAAGTTAAGCTCCTTTTAATTTATTTATTTTCCATTGATTTTTGCTCATTTATGCAATGCCTGTTAAGTCTTTATCCACTTTTCTTTTAGATTCTCTCTCTTTTTTTTTTGGTATTGATTTATAGGCATTCTTTATATATTCTTCATAAAAGTCCTTGGTTGGTTATATGTATTGCAAATATTTTATTTTTAAATTTTTTCTTTTATTTCTTTTTATATCCTGTTTAAGAAATCCTTTGCTTACTCCAAAGTCATGGAAATGTTTGTTACTCTATAAGCTTTTAGTTTTACTTATCAGATTTAGATCTGCAATCCGTCTAAAATTGGTTTTTGTAAAAGGTGTGAGGTGGGAATCAAGATTGATTTTTTTCCCCAATATTCATATCCAGTTGACTTAGAACCATTATCAAATCCCCACTGTACTGCAGTGCTACCTTTGCCAATCAGTTGATATTCATTTGATTCCATTAATGGCAACCCTTAAAAATAAATTTAAAAGTTCTTGTAGCTTGTTTCTCATAACTTTTCATGGTAAAAATTATGATTTTTTTATTTTGAAAAGATCAGTCAGTCTCAATACTAGCACTATTACAGTTTACATTTGTATTTTTCCTCTATTTTTATTTATATAATTGTATTTACATAGAA
The DNA here is from genome assembly GCF_027409185.1 of Cynocephalus volans. Classification (NCBI taxonomy): domain Eukaryota; kingdom Metazoa; phylum Chordata; class Mammalia; order Dermoptera; family Cynocephalidae; genus Cynocephalus; species Cynocephalus volans. The sequence continues at coordinate 59,322,574 of NC_084462.1, forward strand.
TTTTATATGCTGCTCTATTTCTAAATAGTCTTAAAAATTCAACTTAATTGTGTTTGCATAGTATTTTGACAAGTATATCATATTTAGTTTGTCAGTTCTCTACTGTTAAGCGTTTGGGATATTCTTATTTAGTTGTGAAAAACTGCTACCTTGTAGAAATTAGAGTCTCTCATTTTACAATAGGGTAATAAATGAGAATGACTGTATCAATTTGGGGCCCCATCTTTAGTTATTTTCACTTATTTTTAACTGAGTCTCCATTAATCCAATCCTCCAGTACAGATTCCTTTGTTCATTGTAAGGGGGTTTGATTGCTTTACATCACCAGTATCAACCAGTAGTGTTTATGTAATATTATAAAGTTAAAAGCCATAACTACAGGCCGGACCGTGGCTCACTTGGGAGAGTGTGGTGCTGATAACACCAAGGCCGCGGGTTCAGATCCCATATAGGGATGGCCGGTTAGCTCACTGGGTGAGCCTGGTGCTGACAACACCAAGTCAAGGGTTAAGATCCCCTTACCGGTCATCTTTTAAAAAAAAAAAAAAAAAAAAAAAAAAAGCCATAACTACTATAATGTAGAACCTCATTAATATTTAAGTGGTATTAATATCAAAAATTTGACCTGAAGTTCTGATTCTTATTTCATTGATCTTCTAAGTGAGAAAGAATATGTGAAGGTTGTTTTAGTTTACTTGCAGTCTACAGTAACAGAACGGCTTTGCTTCTTCTCACAGAGTAATGTATGCAGTGGAAAAGGTATTGGCTTAAATTGAAATGGAAAAAATTAGTTAACATTCTACTATTGTTACTCTTTACTCTTGGGAATTACATTTCTTCAGTGGGTGTTAATATCAAATAAGATGTACCTATGCCAAATCAAGATGCAGACACATGGCAACAGTCTTAAAAATCTCAAGCTTGAAAGCTCAGGGACTGGAATAAGTAATGACAGATAGCAAAATGTGAGAAAATCAAACATGGGATCTCTATGTTCTTCATCTCTGTCTCCTCCCTGGTGCTCAGCACAGGTTTGTAAACATAAGGGGTCAGTAGATACTTTGGAAAATAAATCTTAAAAGCACAGAAATTATATGAAACACTCCTTCAGCAATTGTTTTGAGCCTGCCCTCAAACAAATCACGAAGTGTTAGATTATGAAATTCTACAAGACCCTCCAGATTCCATAATTCTTGAATTGACTTTGAAGAAACTATTAAGCATTGAAGAAGTGATCATTACAAATGTTAAAGTACACATGGATGGTGTCAGGTGACACAGGCCCACATCTAAGGCCAGTGTGGCCTGTGAGTGTATCTAAAAATTAGGGTCTGTTTGTGGAACTAAGATTCAACACCTTGATTAACCTCAAGAAACATTCCAGCTCCCTATCAGGTAGGAATCCGAGACTCCCTCTGTGGACACTAGGCACTGGGAAATCCAAGTCTGGCAATCCAGAGGTAAAATCACAGTTTCAGTTTCTTGGGCCTAAACTGATTAATGCAAATGTAATCCATTTACAGAATAATTCCAGGGCTTATTGCTTTGTGATAGTTCAAACAATGTGAGCATTCAAAGCACAGAAGCAACAAAAATGGTGTTTTTTAAACCTATTTTTAAAAATATTTTATCATCATCATAAAAATAGTACATTAGCTGAGACTATTTATTTAAATATAGAAAAGCAAAATAAAATGAAAATGATCTATAATACCACTATTCAGAGATAGCCACTATTGATATTTTGGAATATATCCTTGAGTTCTTTTTTTATGTATTTAAAAATATTTTCTTATATATTTATGTATGCATTTAAAGTTGTAATTTTAAAGTACATATTTTAAAAGATGAAAGATACACATTTTTATAAATTCAATACAAGCTAATTATAGAATAGTTTCAGATTATAGAAATAAGAAAAAGATAAAACCAGTTATGATCCTGTTATTATGCAACAATTATTAACTTTTAAAAATTTTGAAATATTTCAAACAGTGAATAATATAATAAACATCCATGCACCCAGTCATTTAACTAATTTTAATGTTTTTCCATAATTGTTCAACTTTTTGTACTAAATGAAAGTGTTACCTAGGTAATTTAAGACCTTAATCTCATTCCCTTATCCCATCACTAACTCCCACCTTCCCTAATAGTAATTAATCACTTTTTTAAAGTTGCTGTGTATTTTCGTCTTCTGTTGCTTTAAAACTTATTTGCAACTTTAGTAGGTGTCTGTAAGCAATATTTATTTAAAAATTTTTTAAACTTTGCATAGTAGTATATTATTCATGACCCTGTATAACATCCTTATTGTACCGTTTCATGTTTGTGTACTATTTCATGTTTTCATGTTTCCCAAATTTTTTCAGTAATTATTTCATTGTATGAATTTATCATAATCTATCCAATCTTCTGTTGATGGATATTTAAGGTTGCTTTCATGTTTTGCTATTACAAACAATGTTACGGTGAACACCTCTGAACATATTTCCTTGTGACACGAATGTGTTTCTCTAGGACAGTAATTCTTAACCCTATCAAATCCAAATCTTCTTTACCTTTACCACCCAAAAATGAAATTCAAAGATAATCTGCCTGCCTACATAATTTCAAACACATCAGTATAATACCTTAACTATAATGCAGAGGATAAATAAAAGAGAAATGATTTACAATAAAATAAAGTGCATTTCAGTATGTAAATATTACACTTTTACTATGCTAGAAGGCATAATAAAGTCAGATTCTTGCAGTCACCATGTTTATGTGTCAGTTAATAGATGAAGTTTGATACAGATGTACTGGTGACTCAGATGCCACGTTTGGCTGTTGGTAAAATGGTAAACAGCTCATTTTCAGAACAAGTTCATTCTTCCTTTGATTTACATTGTAATTCCATTCCTAAAAATTCAGTGTGTATCAAGCTGCAAAAAAATAGTATGTTATTAAAATGGAATTAGACTTAAGCTCAGATTATTATTAACAGGTTTGTCCAGCAGACTATTCAAAAGCTGTACAAAGGTGGTAATTCTTTGTATGGGACATTTCCGTACATTGCAAAGATTGGCTCCTGCCCACAAATGCGAGTAGTAGGCCCCCAACCAGACATGCCCCAACCAGTTACTAAATCATCTAGAAAGGTGTTGTACCACCGTTGGTACACTTTTGTGCCCTGTTTTCAATACTGCTCTGGGATATATAACTAGAAATCAAATTGGTGAGTCACCTAGTCTGGTCATACTTGGCTGAATTTTGCAAAATTATTATCCCACATATTTGAAACAATTTTTATTCCAATTTACAGTGCAGAAGACCTACTTTTACTGTGCATATTTGGCAACACATGGTTTCTTCAGACTTGTACCAGTTTTGTTGGTGTGAATAGTATCTTACTGTCTCAATTTGCATTTACCTTATTAACATGATTAAGATTAAGATTCTGTTTTCTATGTTTTTTGACTACCTAATGCTTCTGTTTCTTTTAGTGTCTCTTCTGTATTCTTTGCCTATATTTCTATTGGGTTGTCTGTCTTTATTCATTGATTTGTACTAGTTATTTATATATACTGATAATTCTTTGTCTCTCTTAGAATTAAAACGTTTCTTATTTTGTAGCTTTTAACTTTGTTTATAGTATCTTTTTTTATAAAATTTTTAATAATATAGTAAGATTTATGATACGTTTTGTGCTTCTAATTTTTATGTTTCACATTTAGGTCTTTGTTTCGTATGAAATTTATTTTTCTAGATGGTATATGATAGAGATACAATTATATTTTCCATTTCATTAACTAATTGTTTCAGTACAGTTTACTGAATAGGCCCTCTGTCCTGTCAGTGTTGCTCCTTCTTCATTTCCACATTCTCACACATTGACTTGTCTGTTTCTAGGCTCATTCTTTTCCATTGATCTGTTGTCTAACAGATTCCCCTCACTACACTGTCTAGGCCATTTTTTTCCTGAAGTTGTACTACTTTTTCAAAAAAGGAGTTATGAACTGACCCTTAATATTTTCCTTTAATGTGATCCAAAGCTAACAATTTGAGGTATCCTTCTTTCATTTCACCTATTTATTCAGGTTTTTATTAGTTATCTATTTCTTTGATCATTTCAATCAAGATCTTTTCTGTACCTTGCTGAAGTTACCATTTCATCCAGAAGTGACTCTATTTCCTGTTTCTAATTGGAAATATTTAGGGTTTAAAGGTAGAAGGAATCAGTTATGATTTCCTTGTTGTGTAAAGCGATATCTCTCTTTTTTTTTTTTGCCTTAGAATAAATGTACAGCATTGTTTTCAACTGTACTAAGCATTTTATGCTTCTTACATGCTGAATTTTGTATGTTTCGCCCGTTTACTTAAATCATTGGAATTGGAATGAAAATCATGTGTCACTATACAAAATGTGTTTATGTCAGTGGGACAGGATACAAAGCTCATAAATGGGTTTGATTATGAATATGAATTTTTTCCTTGTGAAGACGTTATTACAGGCTTTTTATAGTTAACTAGTTATCAGTATCAAAAAATTAAATGTGCAGTTTATATCATACACCAAAAGAAATCCTAAATTTGGATAACAAATCTATTAATGAAACTACTGCTGCTATGACCATTATAACCACCACTGCCACTACTTCCACTTTACTGCATAAAGTTAGAGCTGTAATAAAATTCAAGTCCCTTTGATTCCAAAAACGTAACAGAAATACATGTTGACTAAAGACGAGAACTGATGGCAGTTGCAAGATCCCAGGGAAGTGGGAATGAATGGGATGAAAATATCTTGTCAGTCATGCTTTATGCTCTGCACTGCAGCTGTCAATAATAACGGTCTCTCACTTGGGCCTCCGATGGTGCCATTTCCCACACCTCAACACTCCCTCTCACATCCTTTGCATCCTTGTCTCCATAGTCCTGTATGTCAGTTTCTCCAGGAAACCTGTAACCTTTCAGTTCCTCTCTTCACATAAGCGAAATGTGTATTTTTTCCTTTATAACATTTGTCACATTGTATTGTAATTGCCTGTTTGTTGCCTTTGTCTCTGTCTTAGTCCTTTTTGTGCTGCTGTGACAGAATGCTACATACTAGGTGATTTATAAAGAATGCTAGTTTATTTGGCTCACAGTTCTGGAGACTGGGAAGTCTGAGATTGAGGGACTGCATCTGGTCAGGGCCTTCTTGTTGCATCATAACATTGTGGAAGGCATCACATGGCAAGGGGAAGTGGGGAGAGAAGGGAATGTGATAGAGTTAAAATGTTTATTACATAAAGAACTAACAAAAATGATAGTAAAAAATTATAAACCTAAAAGAAGAGTAGAGAAATGCTTTGAACTAGTAATTATTTGCTTAGATGTCCAAGCCAGAAATCTGGATTTTATCCTTGTTTCTTCCTTGTCCCTTCTTCCCAATTCCTAACATACCACCAAGATTTGACTGCTGTCTCTAATTCCTCTACATCTAAACTTCTTAGCATGATGTTCACGTCCCTTAATCATGTAGCTCTGTTACTTTCAGCCTCATGTTTTGCCAGCACCGTACTTGTACTCTGTGCCCCAGGTATTCTGAACTATTTAGGTTCCCAGAACACTCCAGGGCTTTGTCTATGCTGTGACTGGCCTGAAATTCCCTTCCCCACCATAACATGACTAATTTTTATCAGTCCTTCACATTTATTTCTGTTCTAATAGAAAACATTTTAAATATTTTAATTAATTATGTGCTACCTTTTTTCCCTTGGGCTAGACTCTGTAAATACTTTTTGTAGTATGACACACCAAGAGACAAGCAGAAGGCTTTTTTAAGTTGCCCTTTTATTTGCTTTGGGATACAATACTAGGCAGCATTTAGGTATTCTACTCTGCTTCTCGGCCTAAGATGGAATTTCTTCCATTATTTCAATCCTAGGTCCCCCTCCCCCGCAAGCTGTGTAATTCCTTTGGTGTGAGCCAAGCCCCAGGTCAGGAATGGAGATGGTCTGGCTCCCGTATGTTCCTTTATTGAGACATAAATTGAAACCCCATAGTAATATACAGTTACAATTCTCTTACTTCATTCAGAACACTGAGAGGCAAGTTTCTACCACCTATTCTCAAGTACAGACAAAGATAGTAAGCCTTAAAATCTCTAAAAAAAAAAAAAAACAAAACAAAACTGTTTTTCATTCTTTGGGTGTTATTTTTTCTCCTCACTTACTGTAGTTCTCCTGAGAAAAAGGCCCACAGATCTTGATGTAACTTGCTTAAGAACTATTATTAGCTCCATCTGATTCTATGAGAAGAAAAAAAAAATTATAACATGGTGATGTCATTGTTGCAAGACTTTTCCCTAGGGCCTCCCATAACACCAAGAAGCTAAAGGGCAGTTGATTTAATGGACTTTTTTAGCACGATGGACAGACTTGACCCATCTTCTGAAAATCTTAGCTAGGCAATAGTGGTCCACTTTGGAGATACTTGGAAAAGGCCCATTTTATATTTATGTACCTATCTGCCTTCTCACCTTCATGACAAGAGTTATAGAGTGAATTCCCTGATACGCTTTGTAGTTGAGTCTCAGTTTCTATGAAAGATACAGAACCAGGGCATAAAATTGGAGGCAGAGGATATGAGCTTCTTTGGTATCCAAAGACTGAAGGGCCTAGAGCAGAAGGTTGTCTTCCAAAACCAGGGGTTCTTCAGATTGCAACCACCTGGTGAACATGTACATTAAAAGAAATCTTCATGTCCCTTCCAGAGTGATGTTTATTGCTCTCATAGACCTGAGGCTGTGTGGATATCCATGATACATAACTTTCATGTACTGTAAAGGTTTAAAGGAATTCATTAATTCTGGCCTGAACGGGTTAAGAGGAACAGGTTGATGGTTCTTGAGTGTAGCAATGTTAAAGTCAGTTTGAAATAAAACTTTGGTGATTAAGAGACCATATTCTAGCTAGGGTATTAACATATTTTCCCATAAAGTTTTTTTTTTTTTTTTTTTTTAAATTCCAGACAGCTTACAGGCTCATACACAGAAAGCAGTTTTAGTATACAGTAATGTTTTTACCATATTCCTGCCTGCCAGCATAACCTCATCTTAGATTGATTCAACCTGTGCGTCAGGGAATTGTTAAGAATAGAAAAAAAGTTTTCAACAGAAGGCCAATCCATCTATCAGGCTCTACACAGTATTTTCAGTCTCATGTTGTAAGATGATCTCCTTAATATTGTTTGTTTCTGGGATTCTTTTTTAAGGGAAACATTAAGGACAGCCTGGAAAAAATTTTGGCTTGACAGTATTCACAAAATACTAATTTCTGATTAAGAAGAATTTGAAGGGTATTGTATACAGCCTAGCAAGGGCCTATGTTCCCAGTAAGAACTCAGCATTTACTTGGATGTTATTTGTTGCCTCAGTCTGTGAGATAGAGTTCACATGCTAGTTTGTCTAATTTTACTCGTTGCATAGAGAAGAATCAGGATCAGAAAGGACTGGGGTCATTTATCTTTAAGCAGACAAAAGTTACTGGTGTTTATATAAAAATAAGCTAGAATTCTTGCTGTCTAATAAATTGCTTTAGGTCCATATTCCTCAATCTGTTTTCTCTCTCATTTTTAAAAAATCATATGCCCTTTTTTGATAAACATTAAAAAAAAAAAACTTGCACCTTCTTTAATCCTTGAAAATTGAAAATAAATTAAATATAGTGACTAGAAACAAATCAATGCCACACTAATTTCTATCCCAGAAATCCTGAAATGATTCCATAGCAGGAACATGCCCCTCATTCTCAAGTTGTACACTTAATAATTATATCAAGAAATTCTCAAAGTGATTTTTAAATCATTTTATTGTGATTCAACCAGATACCTTAATGGTCCCTTTCCTGGGTTTCAAAATTATATTTAAGACTGGTGTCATTATAAGAAGGCGGCTGTGTGAAGACAGAGACACAGGGACGATGCCTTGCGATGACAAAGACAGAGACTGAAGTTATGCAGCTGCAAACCAAGTAACGCCAAAGGTTGCTGAAAACACCAGAGGCTAGGAAGAGGCTAGGAAGGATTCCCTTCAGGTTTCAGAGGGAGCATGGCCCTGCCAAGACCTTGATTTTGAATTTCTAGCATCCAGAACTGAGACAATAAGCTTCTGTTGTTTTAAGCCAAAAACTAGCTAATTAAATTAAGTTATATTATATTTAAAAGTAAGTAAAAATGGTGATATATAATACAGGTAATGAAGTTTTTTTTTTTTTTTTTTTTTTTTAAAAAGATGACCGGTAAGGGGATCTTAACCCTTGACTTGGTGTTGTCAGCACCACGCTCAGCCAGTGAGCAAACCGGCCATCCGTATATGGGATCCGAACCCGGGGCCTTGGTGTTATCAGCACCGCACTCTCCCGAGTGAGCCACGGGCCGGCCCAGGTAATGAAGTTTTTACTGCCTTTGGAGCACTGCTTTTTCTATAAATTCTTTTTAAAAATTTATATGTATTTTTAATTGAAACATAATTGACTATATCAGTGTTTGTGTATAGTATGTGATGATCAAATCAGGATAGTTGGGATATTCTTCGTTATAAAATGTACTCATTCTTTGTGTCCATTAACCAATTTCTCCTTAATCTCCCTCCCTCTCCCCTCCCCCTCTCGAATAACCGCAGTTTCTAATCTTAGGAATGTTGTGGTATTGACTTTTTTCTTTCCCATTTTTTTGAGGGAATTATAATCATGTTAACAAATCTGATCATATCTAAATAGCAAAAGTAGATTTGGTAATTGGAACAGCAAAATGCAAAGCAGAAGTTCAAAAAGGACAGTGTTCAGAATATACTAACCATCTGCAGCCTGTGTCCCTGGTGATGCAGAGGAAAGACCAGCATTCATCTTCTCATTGAAACCCTGTGCTGTGTGTGCAGGAAGGAAATGGATGCTGGTCAGAGGTCAGAAGCAGGAGGGGTGGGGTTTGAAAGGGAATACTTACTATGGGGTTTTCCTAAATCCCTGGCCTCATGAGAGATGTTGTTATTTCTAGTAGAGTTGGTAGTAACTTGGGCAGACCCAGATCTGTTATATCATGGCACTAGTGGGAGACATAAGCAAAAGCTATAGCCAAGTATAGACCTCTCTGTGTGCTGGGCCAAGAGGTACAGTAATAAGAAATTTAGACCTTGACCAAAGAAGTACGCTGCAGTCATGGGGAATTTAACATCCTGGTGACTCTAGTCCTAAGAGGATCAGGGAAAGGTGCACAGGAAAGGTCTGGAAATCATGTCCTGAGCTGAACAGTTAAAGGACCTAATGTAGTTTAGTGTGAAGCAGAACAGGGTGAAAAGGATCTGACAAATGCCTTCAAAATTTAAAGGGTAGTTGGTGAAAGTAGAAGCAACACTTTTTCTGCCAACTTTTGGAGAGCTGAACTAAGAACAATATATGGAGATGGGGGGAAGACAGGTATTAGCATTATGTAAGGAAGATTTTCTTACAGTTGGAACTATAAATTAATGTAGTGAGGTGATGAATTCTGGATAGGTTCAGGTGGAGTGTTGGTGGGGGTTTCTACACTGTGTAGTTAGACAAGAAACCTCTAAACTGCCTTCTAAGTGGGTGTGCCCCAAGCCTCTGCTTCATTCCCCCTCCACCTAGCGATTGGGTGGCAACCTGTCACCCTGTTCTTGTCAACTGAAGGCAGTAAAGTGGCTTCCTTTGTTTCCTTTCCTTAATTGTTTCTAAGCCTAAGTTGCAAATGTAGATGCTCATTAAACATCCCTGCCCCTTTCTTCTTTGTCACCTTCCCCTAAAGCAGGTAACCTCTCTTTTTATACCCTCTTCAATCTTTACCTTCACCCAAAAGCATGGAAGTGGTCCTTGTACATGTTTCTTCATTTGTTCTAAAATGTTGTGTACTTATGCTATGAATGTGAGATTCACTATGTGCCTTCATCCCTCTTTCTAGGACCATCTCCCTGTTCTCATTTGCTCAAAGGCAAATACACACCCTTTAGAGTCTCATGCGACCATCAGCCAGGAGCCTGAAAGGCGAGGGAAGGGTGGGGCTGACTGGGATTCTCTTCTAGAATTGGAGTAGTATGAAGGATAGCTTAGGGATGGCTTAACAGACATTCTCTCTGCTCCCCTTTGCTCAAAAGCAAATCTGCACACTTTAGAGTCTCATGCAACCATCAGCCGCCAGGAGCTTGAAAGGTGGAGGAAGGGTGGTGCTGACTGGGACTCTCTTCTAGAATTGGAGTAGTATGGAGGATAGCTTAGGGTTAGGTACCTGCATTATGTTTTTTGTATACTTAAACAGTATTTGATTGCTGTCAAAAATACAAAAATTCTGCTAGTTTTTGTTTTCCAGATGTACAAATACTATTACATCAGGTACATTTGTCTGGGATTCTCTTCTAGAATTGGAGTAGTGTGGAAAATAGCTTAGGGTTAGGTACTCCATAGCAACATCACATTTTAAGTCTCTAAATTTCCTTTACCCATATGCAAGTGGATTTTGCAGAAGATATTATTTTAGTAGAGAGTCATGTTCATAAAATATACTTTTTTAAAAAAACAACTAAGAGTTATAATTAGAAATAATCAGTGTTTTCAGACAAATGTACCTGATGTAATAGGATTTGTATATCTGGAAAACAAAAACTAGCAGAATTTTTGTATTTTTGACAGCAATCAAATACCGTGTAAGTATACAAAAAACACAATGCAGGTCTGCCTCATTCCTTGCAACATTTTGGAAGTGTTTGGCCTGTGACATATATACTGAGTTGATGATGGTTATTTTCCTGATGTAAAATCAGAATTTATCATCCTTTATTAACCCTATGGATCCTCTCTCCCTACAGGAATAGGAGGCCTTCAAGACTTTGTGCTGAAATCTGCAACACTGTGTAGCCTGCCATCCTGCCCGCCATTTATACCTCTCAACTTTGAAGCCACCCCTATTGTGAGAGTTGCTGTTGAACCAAAACACCCAAGTAAGATGACCTTGTTTTTAAAAGCATGTGATGTTCGTTGTACTTTTTAAATACATGTGTTTAATACCTGATTCCTCACAATTCGCTTCTTAGTATACTGGGAATTTTCAGTCAGGTAAATAACAAAAGCAACTCTTCAAAGGGCAAGTAACCTCTCTCTTAGGAACATGGCATAGTCATGTGCCTTTGCTGTCCAGGGAGACCATATTCTTCTTGATGCCATAAACAGGGTGATCTCTGCATCCCACCTGACCTTAGCACAGAGTTGTAGCTCAGCAAAACTGTTTTAAGTTACTCCTTTTTAGAATTTTAGATCAAGCTTCTTGGTTCAGAATCCATCACCTGCCTCTTCCCTCTAGGTTTGCTAGATTATCTGGACAGTGAGCATTTATTGTCTGCTTAAAAACCACTTCCTGCTGGCCACATGTGACTCATATATGCCTGACCATATAATAACAAATACATTGTCTTTGGCTTATACTATTTGCCTGGCTAATTCTTCTTAACTCTTGTATTTCACTTCCCATGACTGTTGCTAACCCCTTAATCACTGTGACTTTATTGTTCCCAGTACTTAGTGGTAGTCAGTGAAGAATCTCCAAACCGTGCTTTAAGGGAACCAAAGAACAAATGTGTAAAATGGTACTTTTTGACTGAGGTATGTAATGGCCTCATTGCTCCTATACCTGTGTATGCCTCCTCCCCTCAGAGTGGGGCCTTCTGAAAACTCACCCTTCCTTCAGGTTCTAAGACATGTCCATAACCATTGAGGATCCCTGAAACCCTAGAGCAAATAGGAGGACTCCATCTTTGACCTTTTGACTTAGTCCTAGTAAGTAGCCATCTGCCTTGGGCCTCAGAAACAGGAATTCTTTCTGGTCTGGCATTGTGGGCTGACACAGTGCCTTGGTTGCTGCATGGATTTACCCCATTTTGTGTAAATCCCGCTTCCTCTTTGTGGACTTGTCTAGATCCTGACTGTTCATGGTTTTGTTCTTTTATTTTACTTGTTGGGCTGACTCTGGGCACTGGCTACTGCATCCAACCCTAAGAAGTACATATAATACAAGAAAGCTTAGATTTTTTTTAAGTTTTGACATTTGAGTCTGGCAACCATGGTTTATTCTTAGATGTTTATAGTATTTATTTATATCTTATTTCTTACTTAGTTTTTCTGTATTGCATTTGCATCTAAATTTTATAAATAGGACTTAATGAATAATTGATGATTTAAGCCATAATATTTTAATGGAAATTTGTAATCTTTAAAAGACTATTTGATGGTTGTGTGCTATTCTGTGCACTCTGTTGTCCAAGCCAAGTGAAAGCCTACCCATAAAGGGTCAGCAGAACCACCTTTTATATAGCTTTGATACCAAAAATGAGGGATCCTAGTACATAGCTGATTTTCTGACCCATAACAGACTTGCAGTAAGATTAATTTTCTTTACTTCCTATAAACAAGCTAGTCTAATAAATAGAATTATTTAGGGTTATCCATCTGGAGGCCAAAGTGCATTTCTTCATATGTGTTTCATTGAATTTTTCTGAACTTTGTAAAAAAATAAACTAAAATGGTTAGAAGAGGCACACAGTTTTCTTTATAATTTTAAAAGGAACACTGCTACTTTTTTTTTTATCTAATATATTTTTTAGTGGATTTGCCATTCATTTCTTGATGATGTTACTGAATTACCCATTTGTCTATTTCAGTGTCTGAATTTTATACTCGTTGTTCTGTCCTCTTGGTATTTTTACAATGTCAGCATCTTATTTTACATTCAGAATGTCTGGAAAAACTTCCTTAATGCTGTCTCCATTCCTGTGAGGCCTCAGAGGATATTTATTGTCTGTTTACTCTCTGTGCTAGTATCTTATGCTCACCTTTACTTTGGGGCAATAGCCCCTTTCTCCATGGGTTATGTGTCTAATGACTATTGGGATGTACGAACTTATTATACCAAGAATTCCTAATAATACTGCCCCTGAGAAGTACTAGGCAGATCCATTATTATTCCTGAATAGAACATGTGTCCTCAGACCCTCCCTTCTTTTTCATCATCATGACAAACTGGGTTGACTAATTCAGAAGACAGCATTTTATTCTTTCGGGAAGAAGGAAATCCTGAGCATTTTTATTTTCCCACTTTTCTTTCTCTGATTTCCCAAGGAAGGGTCAAAATATCATGGTGGCCACCCTCTGCTCCACAACCACAGAGTCTTCTCAAAACTCAACACAGAGAACTACAAATATCCCAAAACCATTACTATTTTCATCATGTCATTGATCTTTACTGTATGCCACACACCTACTGTTTAATCCTCACAACAACCCTATGTATTAGGATGCTATTTTCATCCTCATCTTCACTTGAGGGAAGCCGAGCCTTAGGGAAGTTAATTAACTTGCCCAGGGCCATACAGTTATTAAATGATGGAGTCAGGATTTGAGCTTCTGCCACAGAGACAGTTCTGGGTCTTCACCTTTAGGAATTCAGGAAATCCTACTTATCTGAGATCAGAGTCACTGGTTTCCAGAATTCTTTCATCGTTTCTCCATATCAGTTTTTTTAAAAAAGCTTTCTATACCTATGCTTATATAGATACATGAATTTTTGTGCTAATGTTTCATGTACATTATAAAACATACAAAAATAGAAATTGTTTTAAAATATAGATTAAAATGAAATAACTAATTTGTATTTGATGGAGTTATGCACAGTATGTATATATAGATATATATATCATTTACTTATGATTGTGGTTCTCAATTTTATTAGTTATCTAAAACTGCATAACACTTTACTCCAAAATTCAGTGGCTTGAAACAATAATAATTATCGATTTTTCACAGTTCCTTTGGTCAGGAATTTGGAAAGGGGTTTAGCTTGGGGTCTCTCAAGCAGTCGTGATCGTACATCACCTTAGGCTGTAGCAATTTGAAAGTTCAAGTGAACTTCCAAGGTGATTTGCTCACATGGGCTCACAACCCATGCTGGCTGGGGACCTCATTTCCTCTCCACAGGGCCTCTTCACATGGCTGCTTGAGAGTCATGCAGTATGGCATGGTAACTGGCTTCAGCCAGCAGTCCAGAACACTAAAGCAGTAGCTCCAGTACCTTTTGTGATCTTGCCTTGGGAGTCACACATCATCACTTCCATAGTATTCTATTCATTACACAGGCCAGCCCTGATTCACTGTTAGAGGCTACTGTACAGGCACATGAATATCAGGAGGCAAGGATGATTGGAGCCATCTTGGAGGCTGGTTGCCACAGTAATTCTTCAGTATTTTTGAAGAACTTTCCTTAACATTTTGTGATCTAGTTCTTCAAAGGTCTGCTTCTAGGCTCCATTTATTATGCTTCATCTTAATGGCTGTTAATCACTGAAAAAGGCTCCTCACAAAGTTACATAGTGTAAATGGAAGAAGTGCGTCATTGACTGCCTTTACTAAATCATGGTATCCATTTTAGAATCCCATCTACCAATTCTATAACGGTTTTGATGAAATGCAGATAGTGAATATCCATTTTTCCTGATGTCACTCGGTTTTTAAAATAATAATTAGAAGGTATTGATTTTTATTTCTTTAACGAACTATCCATTTGGAAGACGTTTTAAAGAGGTTAGGAAAATCACCCTCCGAATTTTAAGAGGTTTTATACAAGAGGTGTTCATGTTGTTTTGGCAATGAAATGACTATCAGTGGAAATATTTTCTTTTTTTTTGACCGGTAAGGGGATCACAACCCTTGGCTTGGTGTTGCCTGCACCACACTCAGCCAGTGAGCGTACCGGCCATCCCTATACAGGATCCGAACCCGCGACTTTGGCACTACCAGCGCCGCACTCTCCTGAGTGAGCCACGGGGCCGGCCCCAGTGGAAATATTTTCTAATATCTAATTTCAAGTAGTTGTCTCCATGTTTCAAATTTCTTTTGAAAGAATTTCTTCTTCCCTTATTGTTAAACTGTCACCTTTACCTTGAAGAAACAGATTTAAGTATGTATATATATTTTTAAAGTATTTGTTAGGATATCATCCTGGCGATAGCCATTTTTTACTTTGTAATTTGGCTGATAGCTGACAAGAAGCTTTACTGTCATTTTTTATTATTCCCTTGTGTTTGTGTTATTAGTATCATCAGTAGTCTCCTCACAAGAATCCTTTTGAGCCAAGTTTCAAATTCTGTGAAGGTTAAGTTAACACCAGATAGAATCTGTAAATCCAGATAATTAGGCAAAGAAGAAAGACTACAGTATGCGGAAAAGGAACAAATGAAGATGTCTGTGTCAACCCTGCATACAATGAGATCTCAGTCCCTGTCTTCCCTCAGGATTCCATGTATCCTATATGTGGCTTTTGACCACCTGACCTATGAGGGTGCTGACATCCATCCATAGAGCATGGGCTTCGTAGCTGGCTGCCCAGCTTCAGAGCCAGGTTCTGACACTTAGTTGCTCTGTAAAGTTGAGCACAAATTCCTTAGCTTCTCTGTACCTGTTTCTTCTGCAAAATGAGAACAGTATCATACCTGTCTCATAGTTAAAGAGTTCATATATGTAAAGTGTGCTTGCTTGGCACATTATTAGCACTATATAAAGTGTTTGTTATTATTAGAACAACTTTATTTAAAAAATAAGTAGGTATGGAAGATCTAGTATTCTCTCCCTGCCCCCTAATTAATCAACTTTAGTAAGGCATGTTGAAAACCACTGCATTTCAGAAAGCTCCTATGGTTTTGTTTGTTTGGTGTGTTGAAAACCACGTATTGAGGAATTACTAGATCTTTCCTTCAAATGTAGAATTGAAACAAGACTGCATAAAAATGCCTTCAAAGCCAAGGTATCTGCTAAAGCAGCAACAAGAGACTTCCTCTGGCCTGCCGTGAGTGAACAATAGCAGCTAAGTATATGGAAAGGAGTGCAAGAGTAGCTAAACCCAAGATATAGATGACAATCCCCATTCATACCTTCAGTACCTGTGAACTCTAGGGAAAAAACAGTTAGGTACCAAAAGCATCAACAGTATGCAATGAAGAAGGTGCCAGCAGCTCACTGGATGAGTAGCTAGTTAGGGTATTCTAAAATCTGCAGTTCTATCAAGCAGTTCAACAAATACTTTTTAATATGAGGCTCTGGTACAGTTTCTTGAATATCATATTAAATGCTTCTTTTGTTTATTTGTTGATTTTATAGGCAGTGTTTGGGGAAGTGTTTTGTTACATTTCTAGGTATATAGTATGTACATTTGTAGTAAGATTTGGGTGAATTCACAAGTATAATGATGGTAGTTTATATCAACTGAGTATTTGGAGAAGTGGTATAGATCAGCTTTGGGAGTTTTTGATGCTAAGCTTGTGAGGGTCTCTTGTTAGCTATCTGTACAAATAAATTACCAGAAGGTAGTTTTCTTCATATCACTGTGTTATTTAGAAGAAAAAAAATAAACCATTATTTTAAGAGTTTATTTTATTGTAATTTTCCCTTCAGTGGCCATGGTGATTGCCTTTCCATTGTATTAGTCCTTATATAGTATTTATATTTCATTTTGTTAACCTAGGTGAAATGCCTCAGCTCGTGAAAGGAATGAAGCTATTAAACCAAGCTGATCCCTGTGTCCAGATTTTAATTCAGGAAACAGGAGAGCACGTTTTAGTCACAGCAGGGGAAGTCCACCTTCAGCGATGCCTGGATGACTTAAAAGAAAGGTAGGTGAAAATGATAAAGATGGAGAAATGATAGCTCCAATATCAGTGGGTTGTTTTAGCATTTCCTAAACCAATTGAACTTACACTATGGCTTATTTTTGGAGAAAAATGAAATGTCCTCAGTTTAGACATGAATTGGATCATAGGTTTAATTTTTAATAATTGAAAAAAGACATTTAGTGCCTACACTTGAATAATTTTACATTTTTAGCTTGAGTCATAAAGTATTTTCACATATTTGTATATGTATTTTACTTTAAGCATATGCACACATATATAGCACATCAGGGTAACAAAGCAAAATCTTATTTTGTAAATGGTAGACTATGATTATAACAAACTTCTTATTGATGTGGTCTCTACAATGTAAACCTTCAGGAAATCTTAATACTTCTGGAAATCCTTAATATTATGGAGATATGTAAGTGTCATAAAATGGGCATGTCAAATCACTTTTTGTAAATAATATTTTTCCTCTTTGTTCCAATGATAATATATGTTAATTGCAACACATAGGAAATTACAGGAGAATAAAAAGAATCATTAGGTTACCATGCAGAAATAACCACCATTACATTCAGGTTCATAAATCTGCACTCTGTTCTATGCATATTCAAATATACACAGATATCTATATATACAGATCTGATTATATGGTTAAGAAAAACTTCTAGAAATATTATTGCTGACTCAAGAACTATATGTATTTTTAAGGCTTATGATCCATCTTTTCCTTAAGAAAGGATGTTCTAATTTATACTATAACTAGCAATAGGTATTTGAAAGTGCCTGTTCTCAAACTTTCTCCAGCCTTGCATATTATCACTTTTTAAACATTTTACCCACCTGGACGACAAATAAAAAGTGTTCATTGTTACTATACGTTCTGTGCTTACTAGTGAAAAAAATTATGAATTGCCCTATAATGGCCCTCCTTCCTTTTACTTTTAAAATTTCTGGGGCTATAATAATAATCATCATAACTAAAATAATAATTCTAAATCATTGACATTATTATATACTCAATATTACATGATACTCACTGTGGTAGACACTGTTTATCTCATTTAATCCTTACAACAACCCAGTTAAATTGGTAATAGTAGTATTACAACAACAACAACGAGGATATCCAAAAAGTTCATAGTAAGTGGAATTAAAAGGTAATACAAATCTTTTCATGAGCTTTTTGAAGATTCCTTGTATTACTCATAATAATTGGATAAGAATAGCTGCTGCTATAGGACCATCCGTGTGGGATTTTGTGGAAACTCCTACCAGATTTGGAATGTTCTCATGTCTGTTCTTCAGTTTAAGATGATGTTGTAGCTTTTGTTTCAATGTTTTTATAGCCATAATTAGTACAAAATTGAAAGGTAGATCTTTCATCTCTTTCACTTTTGTCACCATTTTCTTAGAATTTTTGAAGTTTCTAATGTTGGTTAGAGAATAATGCTAATTATGTATCTTAAAATAAATTTTTGAGGGTTTCTTTAAAAAGGCTTTTGAAATATGGGGTTTTTTGTCTTTGAACTAAATTATTTTCTCCCTTTTCATTCTCCTTGCTATCAAATTAAAATCCGTATTAAATAGACTTACATTTCTCAGGCCACTAACTCCTTTTTAAAAATCATGTTTTTGGTACTTAGAATTATGTTTCAAGTAATATTCCTCCCTTAAACCTAAAACTGATTTTAATAGAGTTACCTGTTTATATCTTTGTTTAGTCTTTTTTATTTTTATCTCATGATTTTCATTGTGGATACTGTTTAATCTCACGGGGAAAAAACTATGTAATAAGAGAAATTAGTTTTCTAGAAATGTGCCCTTAACGTGGTATTAAAATATTTTAGTAAATATATTTTCATCCTGGAAACCACTATAAATGGTTATTTATTATAAATGGCACTATAAATATCCATATCCAAATGCCTAAAAATAATTTAGATTTACATTGAACGAACATAATAAATTAACACATCTGCTTTTGAAAAAGTGTATACTGCTTTAATAAGATACCTTACAAATTCTGAAGTGTTCCTTAACTGCTTTTCCTAAAAATTCCAATTTCTAAAAGTGCTGCTACCCTCCCCTGAAAAAGAAAAAAAATAAAAATAACCAGCTCCATGTTCTCTGTCAAACTCAAAGAGGGAACCTGGAGCCCAAGTAGAGAGGAATCTCCTTGTTCCATATATATGGGTAGTCAGCAGAGAGGTCAGCTACACCAAGTACTTGCATGTGGACAGATAAATTAGGGGCCCAGTCAGTGGGCCTAGGCAGTGCTTTATGAATATGACAAGTTAAGTGCTGTTTTGGAACTCTGAGAAAGCTGAATCAAGTAGTGTCCGACAGAAGGCCATTGTGTCCTCAAGTACCTCATTGTCATGTAGCAGTTTAGGGTACCTTAATGAATTGGGTACTAGATAGTTTGCCTTGGGCCAAGAAACATAAGAGTATTATGAACAGTTTCATGGAAATAAACTTTAAAGAAAATGGACAAATTCCTACAAAAATCTAACTCAAGAAGAAATAGAAAACTTGATAGTCCTATAACTATCCAAGGAATTCAAAGTTGGAATAATATTAAAAATTTTAATCAATGTAAATTTATCAAATCTTAATCTTTGTTAATTTAACAGATTAGTAGAAAAAAGGAGAGAAATCATAACAATAGACAAAGAAAAAGCATTTGATAAAATTCAACATCCATGCATGATCAAAACTCTTAGCAAGCTAGGAATGAAAGAGAACTTCCTTAAACTGATTTAAAAAAGTATCTTCAAAATAACTATAGCAAACATGTACTTACTGGTGAAATTCTGAAAGCTTTCATTTTACAATCAGAAATAAATCATGTTACCCACTATTATAAGTTCTATTTAACTTTGTACTGGAGGTCTTTGGCAGCATTATAAAAATAAAAAATAAAAATTATGAGAATTGGTTAGGAAAAAAATAAAACCATCGTCATTTGCAGGTGACATGACATGAACTAAAAATCCAAAAAAATCTATAGAAACTATTAGGATAAGTAAATAAATTCATAATAGTCGCCATATTAATATTAATATGCAAGATCTATTTTATTTCTCTATACCAGTAATAAACATAAAGTGAAAATTATTTTAAGGTTGCCATTTATAGTAATAACAAAAATATCAAATATCCAGGAATAAAAATTTATTCATATTTATAAACCCTCTGTGCAAAAAATCTGAAACATAAGAGGGGGTATATACCATCTTCATGGTTGGAAAAATCCAATATTGTAATGATACCCATTCTCCCCAAACTGATTATAGATTCAAAGCAATACTAGTCAGAATCTCAAAAACTTTATGTGTATGTATGTGTGGAGCTTTTCAAGTTGATGGAAATGCAAAGGGTCAATAATAACCAAAACACCTTTGAAGAAGTAGAACTAGGTGGGAGTTCTTGCTGTTATCAAGTCTTATTTTAAAACTACAATAAAGTGATATTGACACAAGTAAAAACAAATAGACAAATGGATTAGAAGAGAGTCCAGAAATAGGTGGCACTGCAGAGTGATGAGGAAAGGAAAGATTTCTCAATAAATGCTGCTGGCAAATTGGATATCCATATAAAAAAAAGAAAATGAAACTAGCTAGACCTCTACCTCATACTACCTCTACCTCAGAAATTTATTTCAGGGTCCGGCCCGTGGCTCACTCGGGAGAGTGCGGTGCTGATAACACCAAGGCCCCGGGTTCGGATCCCATGTAGGGATGGCCGGTTAGCTCACTGGGTGAGCATGGTGCTGACAACACCAAGTCAAGGGTTAAGATCCCCTTACCGGTCATCTTTTTTAAAAAAAAAAAAAAAAAAGAAAGAAAAGAAAAGAAATTTATTTCAGGTGGGTTGTAGATTAAAATGTGAAAGGCAAAATCATGAAGTGTCTATAAGATACTGTGAGAGAATATCTTCAAGACCTCAGGGTAGGGAAAGCTTCTTAAGTAGGATTTTAAAAGCACTAATGACAAAAATAAAATATTCTCATTCTTTTTCTTGAATAAGAAGGCAAACTACAGAGTTAGAGAAGATCTTTGTAAAAACCTCGATACAAAACAGACGTATCTGCGATATATAAAGATTTTCTACAAGTAAATAAGAAAAGCAGCAATCCAACAGAAAATGGTCTGAAAACTTGACCAGAGACTTCCAGAACAGGGTTCTAAAGGGCAATAAATGTATGGAAAGGTATTCAACTTATTAGTATTGGTGAAATGCAAATTAAAACCAAGGTGAGATACCTCTGCATACCCAGCAGGGTGGTTGAAATTTTTTAAAATGACATTGTCAAGTAGTGCAAAGATGTGGAGCAACAGGAATTCACCTACACAAGTAGTGGGAATGGGAATTGGTACAATTACTTTGGAAAATGGTTTGGTATTATCTACTAAGGTAGGAAATAGACACTGACTATGGCTTGGAAATCTACTGCCATTTCTACTCTATATACATGTAATACAAAGGGGGGCAAATGTATTTTACAAGAATACTCATAGCAACAAAATTTTTAATAGCCAAAAGTTGGAAACAACTGAAGCAATAAAATGGATAAATAAATAAATTATGGTATATTTTTACAATGGAATTCTATGGAATAATCTCAATGAACAAAACTATAGCTGTGTAAAATCATGGATGAATCTCACAGCATAGTGTTCAGCAAGAGAAATAAGTTGAACACAAAAAGATTGTTTGATTCTACTTATGTAAAGTTCAAAAAGCAGTCCAAAATGAACTGTAGAGTACAAGTTTAGGTGATAAAAACAAAAATGGGGAGATTACAATAAAAGTCAGTGTAGTGGTTACCTTTATGGAATTGAGAGAAAGTATGGTGGGACCTTCTGAGGGTAGGAATGTTAGAATGTTGTGTTTCTTGAGCTGGGTGGTAGTTTACATGGATGTTCACTTTGAGATAGATGGTTATAGATCAGGTTTTTGTTTTCTGTTTTATTCTATATGACTGTTAAATTTCACAATTAAACTTACATTAAGAACATGTATACAATTCTAGAATTTTTTTAGTTCTCATAGGACAGAACCTGCCTTTTAGAAGATAAGCTTCTTTTTCAACTTCCACATGTATTTTCAGGAATGGATTATATACATATATATAGTAACCACCACCTTCGTGCAGCTGTTTAAAATCAAATTAATTAAAATCAAATAAAATTTAAAATTCAGTTCCTCAATCACATTAGCCGCATTTCAAATGCTTAGTAGCTACATGTAGCTATTTAAATTTAAATAAAATTTAAAATTTATTATCTGTAAAATGGGAATAATAAAAAATAAAATAAAAATTTATTTCCTCAATTATACTAGTTACATTTCAAGCACTCAGTAATCACAGTGAAGGTACAGAACATTTTTATCATTGAAGACAGTTCTTTTGGAAAGTGCTGCTCTTGAGAAACTCCTGGATCATGTGAGCCTCTCTGTGAGCCTCATTATTAAAGCCCAGGTATACTGTGAGGATTTGACTGGCTGTCCTGAACTTCTGTTACTCTGTGGCTATTTAGGATTATAATCATTTGGCTTTTCTTTTCTAGACTCTTAGATTGGCAAATATAATTCTAAAGAACTTGTATGTCAAATCCTAGTAAAACATTTATTTTCCACGCAAAACGTTTTTGTTTAAATAGATGATTTATTTATCTCGAGAACGAACAAAGCAGTGAAATTCCAGTACAAATAAAGAACTCCCTGAAGGTTTGTTCCCATTAGAAGTAGCCTTTTCAATTTGAAACAAGTGGTTTTTGAATTGTGATATAATGAAAATTACAGATCTTTCATACTAGAATAATTTTTGTTTCTGTGTTTTTACAGAATCTCCATTGTGTAATATTTCTACATGGGAGCTTTGATGCCATTTTGATTATAACCTTCTGTTATTTCTCTTGAATTTGTCTGTAGGTTTGCAAAGATTCATATCAGTGTATCTGAACCCATTATTCCATTCAGAGAAACAATCACAAAACCCCCAAAAGTTGACATGGTCAATGAAGAAATAGGCAAACAACAAAAAGTTGCAGTCATTCACCAAACAAAAGAAGATCAAAGCAAAATCCCTGAAGGAATCCAAGTTGACTCTGACGGGCTAATCACCATAACAACTCCCAATAAACTTGCCACTCTCAGTGTTCGAGCCATGCCCCTTCCAGAAGAAGTCACTCAGATTCTGGAAGAAAATAGTGATTTGATTCGTTCTATGGAGCAGTTGACATCCTCTTTGAATGAGGGCAAAAATACTCAGATGATTCATCAGAAAACCCAAGAGAAAATTTGGGAATTCAAAGGAAAACTAGAGCAACACCTAACAGGGAGAAAATGGAGAAACACTGTTGACCAAATCTGGTCATTTGGCCCAAGAAAATGTGGGCCCAATATACTAGCTAATAGAAGTGAGGATTTTCAGAATTCAGTATGGACAGGCCCAGCTGGCAAAGCTTCAAAAGAAGCGAATAGATACCGAGATCTGGGCAATAGCATTGTAAGTGGCTTCCAACTAGCAACCCTCTCTGGCCCCATGTGTGAGGAGCCTCTCATGGGTGTCTGTTTTGTTCTGGAAAAATGGGACCTAAGTAAGTTTGAGGAGCAAGGAGCAAGTGATAACCAGAATGAAGAACAAAGTGATCTGGTAAAAGAGAGGCAGGGAGAAGATAAAACCTGTTCCGATGGACATGAAAACCAAAAGCTACAAGATGGCTTCTCTGAGCCCTTTGAGAAGAGGTCTTCCCAGAAAGGAGAATCTTCACTCACTGACTGCTATGGACCCTTCTCAGGACAGCTAATTGCCACCATGAAAGAAGCATGTCGCTATGCACTGCAAGTGAAACCTCAGCGCCTGATGGCTGCTATGTACACGTGTGACATCATGGCCACCAGTGATGTTCTCGGTAAGGAAGGAAAGGTAAAGACAGTGGGAAATGTCCTGAATAATAGGGAGGTTCCCTAGATCCAGAAACTTCAAGTCATTTAATATTTTTTGCAGGAGCTATGTCTTCTTCTAATTTGCTAAGGAACTAAGATCTTTGAAAGCCAGATACCTTAAGTATTTAAGTTTTGAGAGAGAATAATATGACTGCTAAAGATCTTTTCTTTTGCAACAAATAGAATCTTTTCTTCTTTTTTTTTTTAAAAGAAAGATGACCCATAAGGGGTTCTTAACCCTTGACTTGGCGCTGTCAGCACGACGCTCTCCCAAGTGAGCTAACTAGCCATCCCTATATAGGGATCCGAACCCGTGGCCTTGGTGCCATCAGCACCAGACTCTCCCAAGTGAGCCACGGGCTGGCCCAGAATCTTTTCTTTAATGGGAGGTCTGGTAACTGAGGTTTTAACTGTCCATATATGTTACCATGTGAACCTGTGCAGCATTTTTTCTCAAGTGAATAAACATATCAGTCTGGGTGACCAAAATAATTCTGAAAATGATCAAACAATAAGGCAACATTTTTGCGCTCATAACACAAAAGGGCTTTTGTTAATTTTGGGTTCTTTCTGAAGAGGAAAATTATTTGGGACTTTATTTACTGCTAACCATCATATTAAATCCTATTCCTGATTTTTCTGTTCTGGGGAGAAGCAGCCTATGGGATCTCAGGAGACATGGCGCCCTGGTACTTAGTAACTATTTTAACCTTTTACCAATATTACTTCATTGAGACTTATTTTCTTCACCTATAAAAAAAAGGATAATATTTCATTATGGGCTGTGAATACTAAAATGAGAACACAAATATAGTGCCTTGAACAGTGCCTGGCATAGTTTTCTTATTCTCTTGAGATCACAGAACCATTTCAGTGCTGAGGAGAGTATGGAGGAGGATTGAGCACTAGGTGATAGAGTGGACCAACTTATTAGGTTTCCTCTACCCCCCAGGTCTTTTGAGTCAATATGTGGTTAATTACATTCTTTTTAGTAAGGTTCTTTTCCTGACTAATTCCTGAAAGCAGAAATCTAAGCTTCCCCCACCCCCCAAAAGAAATTTAGGCTTGCGTCACAGTAACATTTCTGTAAGAGGAACTGAGCCTCAGTAGTAGCATGTCAAAGCAGCGGAGTTAAACAAAGGTACATAGTTTTGCTAACTGGAAGACTACTTAAAGCCAGTGTGCACAATGAATCAAACCTCCAAATATGACATGTAGTATATAGTGTTCTTCAACCTTATTTGAATATAGCATACCTATTAGCATCTCATGGAATCCATAGATTAGTGGGGAACACCAATCTGTACCATTCCCAGATGTTATTCTTCATTTCATCTAGAACTTTCTTAATTTAAGAAGGCAGAGGTAAAGTTAAAATCAAGGAATCTTGATTTCTTCAAATCCTGAAGAGGACCTAAGAGCTTTTCTCCAGTTTCTGTTACCCTGACACATTCTTGTTTACCACCTCTATTTGAATACTTCTGTTGATGGGCAGCTCATAGTCAGTTCCGTGATTAGATAGTGTCTTTCCTATATTGAGCAAAAAGTCTGTCTCCTAATAATTTCCAACCATTTGTACCACCATTCATCTCTTCCATGTAGTAGCACTTCATGTATTTGAGGAGAGCATTAGTTTTCTAGTTTTATATCCAGGAGAAAACTCTAGATCCTTCAGCTATTTTTCACAATATGGTTTTTGTACCCTTTTACCATTCCATTTGCTGTCCTTTAGACATACTTTATCTGGTCAGCATCCCTCTTAAAGCAACCATGTTTGAGCATAGCACCTCAGATACCATCCAATCAGTACAGAACACAGACATAGTTACCTCCCACGTGAAATATGAGATTCTTTTTTGAATGCAGTTTAACAATTGCATTTTGTCATTAACTCATGGGAAGTTAGGATCAACCCCATTTCTTTTTTAAAAACTAAGTTATTCTGCTCCTTCCAAACACTGTAAAAGAAAAAAAGGGAAGAAAAAATTATAAAAATAAGTTATGTCTTCCCACTCTATTCCCCAAAAAGCAAGATCCAAATTTTGGTGATTTGACTTTACCATAGAAATTACATAGTCTTGTAAACTCCTATGTTTTCATATGAGTAGTCTAAATCTATACAACTAATTTTTTCTTAAGTTATACACATTACATAACCATTATAATAATTAAAAAAAATTTTAATGACAAAGTCGCAACATCACCATCTTAACACATTGATTTCTTTTTCATTTTTTTCATGTGTCCTTTTCTTGACTGGTGAGAAATAAAACTCAACAAGTAGTGAATCAGATGTTTTGACGAAGTTAAGGTCCTGTATATCTATAGCATCACCCTGACCATCAGCTTACCAGTCATATTAGAAAAAGAAAGAAGCTGAGGTTAGTACGATTTTGTATTAGAAAGCCCATGTTGTCTCCAAAGATTTACCTCATACCTGTGTAAATAATGTACAGTTGTCTATAATGCTTCTTTTAAAATTCTGCAGGAAATTAGCATATGGCTTCCTAGTCTGCAGTTTACAGAATCCCATGTTTTTATCCTCAAAAAGTTCAGTCATTACCCTACTATGTGTAATTTCTCAAAAGGGCAAATTTCTTTAGCACCATGAGATATAATTTTGGTTCTGGAGACTTGAACTCAAGGAGGCCAGGTTCTTTCTCCTCAGCTTCTCAGCTATCTTGTACTTCATTGTTCTTCCTCTTATACTCATTCTACTTGCTATACATACATTTGGTCACCATTCTCCTTACAGAAGAGAATGGAGGTAACATCGGTACTGAGAACCTGTTTTCTTACTATCCTTTATTAACATTACACTAGTTTCTCCAAATTGTGAGCATGTCTCTTTATTTTGAAAGTAATGGAAAAGGCCCTCTTCCTTTTCTTTAGCTCTTTTATTCTGGTGCACTCGGCTCGTTCTGGTTTCGAACATCCTGGACACACTACTGATTCACCCTTAGTTGATATCCCTTTCTTCCATCTATTGTGCATGTCCTCTTAAAGTAGGAGTTCAGGGGAGGATCTCTCCTGTTTCTCTCATTGGAAGCATTAATGATTGATTTTTTAGGCTCTCTTGTTACTCCCAAAAGGAATTTTTACTTAAGCTCTGTTTTCCTAGAACCTGTTGTTTTTTGTTTTTTCCATTCCCTTTATGTGTTTGAAATTAACCTTCCTAAAATCCAAGGTTCATGTAGGCCTATACCTATCCTTTCTCTCAAGATAATGGGAACACATATTTCCTCCCCAAATTGCCATCTTTTCTACATTATCCATTTTGAGTGGCATTTGTCCTTTGTTTTCTGAGAAGACAATTTTCAGCACAAGTCTTGAAGCCAGAATCAGCTATTGGCGTTTATCAGAATGAAATTCCCAGCAGACTGTTGAGTCACCCTTGTTGACTCATCCCTCTGTGTCCAATTTTCTCATTTCTATTAGGAAATCACCACCTGGACCCTGCATGTGACCAGGTTGCCCTAGGACAATACCTCAAAATATCATTAGTAGTCCTATCCTTTTGTCTACATTGTGGCACTCCTCACCAGGCCATCAGACTCAGTTCTGCCACTTTCCAGGAAGAGATGCATATAGTAACCCTCAGTGTTATTTTACCACCTTCTCGCTCTGGAACAAAATCTCTTTTTGCCTTGCCTCATCCAGCTACAAATTCTGTAGTCCTCACTGCCTCCTGGGAAACCTCATTTATGTGCCCTTTTTGTGGCAACTGTGTGTATGTGGGTTAGTTAGTGTACAGTCTCTGTATTATTGTCACTACCACACCCACTGCCTTACAAAGAAACTGTGTTTAGATTTTGTCTGGGTTTTTTTTTTTCCTGAATTGGTTTGAAGTCATCTTTCTTAGACTAGAATCTTCACTGAGGCCCGTTTTCTCATTGCTTTCGAGGGGCTCTTAGGTATTGATAACCAATCTCTCATATCTAAGATCTATCAATATAGTCAGCTGTTGACTTGTGTTTTCCTTTTTCTTTCTAAATCAACTCCTTCAATTGGAAAAAGAAATGAAGAGACCTTGTGTCTAAGGCTTTTTGCTTCCTGTCTGGATATTCAGAGATCTTCCAAGAAGACTTCAGACTTTGCTGACTGTTGCTTTAATGCTCCAAAATTGGCACGAGTTGATTTCAGGTCTTTTTTATTCAGCAAAATGAGTTTCCTTAGTCTCTTTTTTTAACTTAGATCTTTCTACACAGATCGTTAAAAGAAGAAATCCTTCTATAAATAGAATTGCATATGAACAAAATGGGAAATTTTGTAGGAAAATAATCCTCTCAAAATCATTTTATCTGCAGAAATAATCACAAGAAATGCCCTTTTTTACTTTTAAAATCTACTTTTCTAAAGGCATGGTCCTATTATTTTTTTACGCATGAAAATTCCCTGTAATGGGCTTGATTGAACATCAGAAATGCTGTGTGTGACTTGCTTGTCATTGAATTGTCTTGTTTTTCTATTTCTCCCTTATAACCTCTTAATCTGTTTCATTTTTGCTCTTTATTTTTTTTAATCTTTGGCAATAACCTCACATTTAAAAAATACCTCTTTGTTAGGAAGTACTAGTTATAGTTTTAATCACAGCTATGATTATTATAGTTCTATTTTTATGTGTAGGAATAAATGCTGACATTGTTAAAACATATGTGCTTTAATATATCAGAAACTCTTAGATAAGTATCACCATTGACTTTTAAAAACCTTTTCTTATTCTACACTTGGGTTCTTTTTACATCTTGTCAGCATTTCATAATTCAACTCAACAAAGATTTATTGAGCTGTATGTGCCAATACTGTGTTAGCCGTGATTTCTGCTTTGAGAGACATGTTAAGGTGACAGAGCTTAATTATGTGAAACAATTAGAAAGGAAAATCAGTTTAATTTAGTTCACAATATGGTTTTCCATTGAAATTTTGTGAGAAATTGGGATTTGAAAAATCTGAAATAAGGTGATTCTTTTGAAAGTCATGGTACTTTGAGATGGGCTTTGATGAATGGAATAATTTTGTGGTCAGCAACTTAGTGTTAAATTGGCTTTCTTTGTACCACAGCACACTAAAGACTGCTATTGAGCTTAAAGGAAAGTTATTCCTAGTTGTTTTTTTAGGATCTGCTGTTCAGCATTATCTCTCTTTTCCTGAACACTTGGTTGATTGAACCCAATGTAGAACCTTGTGTTTACCTACGGTAACTGTGTCATCTTAAATTTGGGTCCTTACCTAGTTATCCTGATTCTATCAAAGTGTTTATTACCCTGCCAGCTTCATGTCAACTTTTTTGTGTGTGTGTGAACTTTTTTTTCCTGGGGTATAGGACATTGGTTGGGAAATGTCACCTTGGGATATGCCCTTCCCCCAAGGAGTATTCATTCTAACCTTCCTGGGATGGTTTTTGGAGTTTTCTTTTTCTTAGAACTGCTCTTGCTGCCAGCAACCTCTTAGTCTACTGCTGACTAGCTCCTCCTGCTTGGAAGAGAATTTCCTCTTTTTCTTGGGGGCACTCTTGTTGCCTGCTTCTTTGGGACCACTAACTGTTTCTTCTTTGTGAGGATTGCTCCCTTTTGGGAACACTTGTGCTGCCAGCTGCCTCTTCAAGATCACTACGAACCAGCTCCTCCTTGGAAAAAGATTTATTTTTGTTGGGTTTGGAGAAAGAGATAGTTGGGCTTTCCATTCCATTCTCCTGAGGAGCCTCCTTGTACTTTTTTTTTTGCTTTTTCTTCTTTTTGGGTTTTTCACACATCTCCTCACATTCCTCTGAAGTACTACTGCTGTTTTTGAAAATGCAAAGGCACATGCAGCCAGCCATTTCTTTTCCTTCTTCCAGCATTTCTTCGGTTTCTCCAGCATCCTAGCGACCTCTGCAGCTGCTTCATGTGCCTGAACTTTGCTTCCTTCATAACATCCAGACTCTTTCGTTGAATCTCTCTAGTCTCATAGAAGGACAGCCACTCCTTG
Source organism: Cynocephalus volans (assembly GCF_027409185.1). Classification (NCBI taxonomy): domain Eukaryota; kingdom Metazoa; phylum Chordata; class Mammalia; order Dermoptera; family Cynocephalidae; genus Cynocephalus; species Cynocephalus volans. Next base: position 59,352,188 of record NC_084462.1, read on the forward strand.
ACTTGTTCTCAGAGCTTCTCCCCAAATACACTTGTGGACACCTCAGAGAAGCAATCAGTTCATGAGGCAGTACTGCATCAGTTTGCCAACTACTGAGAGATGTGTATGGCCTTTGTTTTTGGCAGCTGCTTGGCCAATGAAGGTGAAGTGGAATATGAGTCCATATTTTGGTGTGTTACCCCTTGTCTTGAGGGCTCTGGAAACTTAGTCCCTTTGCTGGGTCCTGGGAGTCACTCAGACACCAGGACTGGCCACAAGTCAACTTTCGATTTGGTCACCATGCCTTCTGAATCTTTAAGTCACTGATTTTAACAGTAAGAGCACAAAACTGTGAGCAGAGCCATTAAGGACCTCCTTCCAGGGTGGGGTCGACTTGTTAACATGAATGTTCTATAAACTTGTAGCTGAGTCCATCTATGTAGTAGCAACCAGCCCACACTTCCATTATGTCCACAGCATGCTTATCTCCCGTTTGATTGAAGCCCATCTGTATCCTGTCAACCACATTTGCTTGATTTTGCAGTCTGATAGCTCCGGGACAAAAGGTAAAGAGGTTACTGTGATCTGGTTTATAAGAAGTGCCCACCAATTTCTTTGTGTGTTTTTGTGTGTTTTTGTGTGTTTTTAGTTGAAGTTATTCCATAAGTGTTACTAGCAATTACAGAAATCACAAGATGAAGGAAAAATCTTCCTCCTTGGAAATCACCCTTTCATTTTCCATTTTCTTTTACAGTCCCTGTCCATAATAATGCATTTTGCATAACTGTATCCTTATGGTAGAAGTAACTTAATATTTTGCTTTTTATGTCTATTATTTATTTTATAGTCATGTTTCCATTTGGCTACTTAGTATTCATAATTTTTGTTTTAACTTCTGCATAGTATCCTATCCATTAGATGTGCTGTAATTTACTTATCCATCATCCCCAAATTGGAAATTCACATCGTTTCCTGTTTGTTTACTGTTAGAGAAAACATTGCTGTGAACAGCTGCTTCCTTTCCTAAATTCTGAAAAAGACAACAACATACCTTTAATTGCCAAACTTCCAGCTTTAAAGATTGTACAATTTACAAATTAATCTTACTACCTATTATGGAAGAAGAAAATGTGTATACGAGAATCTATAATGGCATAAAAGAACAGATATGGTTCAGTGGAGCCCAAATGGTAAAGAGATTTTATTTGAGCTTGGGGTATCAGAGAAGACTTCATGGTGCAAGTCATTTTTGAATAAGCCTTGAATGATGAAAAGGATTTGAATATGGAGTTGGATTAAGTGTATTCTAGATTGAAGAAACTGAGCTCAGAGTGGAAAAACCTCAAATGTGTACTGTGGGCATTAAGTGGTTTACTTTGGCTTAGAGCACAGGGTCTGTGCTCTATGTATTCTAGGGCCTGGAAGTTGTAGGAGCTGAAGTAGTAGGGTACTGCCGGGTCTCGGAGGGCCTTGAATACAAACAGACATTTATAGTGTAGTCATTAAGAGTCGAGCCCTGATCAAAACTGTTTCAGTTGATTAACCTTTTTCTTGCTGTTTTTTTCCTGATATAGTTTTCTTGCCTGGTGCTTTTCATGCCATAGGGCACTCAGTGATCTTTCTTTAAATGACAAAACCAAAGAATGGCCATGGTATGATGGGACAGACAGATATCTACTGGAAGAGGTATCAAAGTATTTGCGATAAGGGGCCACATGATCAGAAATCCTCATTGATATGACTACATTAGTTTCTCAGTGATGACAGTGGCAGATTTAGAGGGGCTCTGAATGCATCCAAATATTGGACACTCCTGTCAAGAGAGTCAAGTGTATTTGGAAGGTTTAGATATAGTATTTTCCTTTGTTTGAAGATCCATCACTATGTCACGGTTTTAAGATGTAGTTTTAGTGGAATTAAAATTGAATGGCTCAAAATTACATGATTAATTACATTCAGTTTCAGTTACATTTATTGGTCCAAACCTGCTGGCATGACCCATAAAGGGGAGGCATTGCTGGCCTCTGCAGCAGCAGCAAGCTGGCTCATTCTCCCTAGCCCCCCAGTCATGGTCCATTTGCCCCAATTTCCTTGTTCTCTTTTTACCGCTATTTTGTATTTACTTCCATAGAACACTTAAAAACTTTTCTTAGAATGAGGTAGCAGAGTAAAGATTACTAGTTTCCACATATTAACTATTATGGTAAGATTTTTTTCCCCCTTTGTATCTCAGAATAATAATATATAACCTAAAGGGGATCCTGATGAAGATAATGGTTTATTTTTTCAGACTGTACTTTAAGTATTGCTTTCATTTCTGGGTACCATATAACAAGAGGGATATAAGTAAATTGTAGTAGTTAAAGTTGGAAAGTGGCTAGGATAGAACAGGTCATGTCATGGGAAGATTGGCCTGGAAAAGAGTAGGCATGATACTTTAAGTGGCTTAAAAGCTGATTTGTGGAAGAGGGATTAAACTTGTCCCATATGATAAAAACCAGGACTAATGGTTAGAAAGGGAACAGACTTGTGTCTCTAGAATTGTCTGGCAGTTAGGGCTGTCCAAAGATGCCCTGGGAGGAAGTAAATTTTAGAGTATGCAAGCACAGTTTAAACAACTACTGTGGTAGAACTTGTTGATCCTTAAATTCCCTTCTAACCCAGTGTTCTAACCCACTGTTCTGTGATTCTGTAACTTTGAGATTTCCAGTATGAGTGAGAGTGGAAAATGACTGGAATTAAGAGAGTGGAGTTGCCTTTTACAGTAGGTAATGTAATCTTAGACACGTCGAATTTAAAAGGAAGTCAGGTTCCATAGTGGAGATGCCCTGGCAGTCGTGGTAAATGTGGGATTGGATGTCAAGTGAGGGACCTGGCTTAGAGATAGTTGTAGGAGTCCCAGGTATAAAATTAGTTTAACCCTTACAAATGATAATGAGTTGGTTCTCTGAGGGGAGTTTGTTCAAAGAAGAGTATGAAACCTCAAAGAAAACCTGTAGGAAGAAATTATACCTTCAAGAGTTACTGAAATAAACAGTAGAGTATAGTCAGAAGGCCAGGAATATAAGAGGGGTAATGCTGAGACTGGAGATAGTCGGCAGAGGAGGTATTGATCAGTGGCTTCAAACACCATGGAGAAATCATGGAGAATGGAGAACGAGGAAAGGCATTTAGGTTAGAAATATCAAAAGTATGTTAAATTTCAAGGAAGCAGTTTCAGTAGAGCCCACAACCAGGAGAGCCTAGATTTTAAAGACAGAGTGAAGGAATGAGAAGCTGCCTGTTTAAGAAATACAGGGAAGGAAGGAAGGAGAGAATGCAGTAGCCAGCTGGGGGAGTAGACAAGAGTAAAGATGATGTGTTTCATCACTAAAGGAATTTTTTGTTTTCAAGCTAAACCTAAAGATGGTGAAGGCTCATCAGTTTTTAGTTTTAGTTTTTGGTTTTTTTTTAAATTCTTAAGGCCTTGTGACATAATGGATATTCTGCCATTTGTTTCCCTTTATCCTTCCTAATCACCACCACCAGGGGGAAATCTGAATCAGAGAGAAAAGTTTGGAAGTCAGATAGCTTTGCTCTCTGTCCTCAGTTCCTAGTTTAAGAAATAAATAAAGGTGGGTGGATTGCATACTTACCAGAATCGTCACCTCGTTACTTAGGAGAGAAGGCTCCAGGACTCAATGTGGTGGTCAAAGGAGACTTTAACTCTGTTACTGCAATGTTGTAAATTTTTAAGGCTAATAATATGCATAGATCACTTATGTAGTTAAAATTATTTTTTAAGCAGGAAGTGAAAGAGGAAGCATTAATGAGAGTATCTGCTAGCAATAGCAAGTTCTTCACAATTTCCTGTGATTTTTTTTTCAATTTATCTCTATTTTTTGCAGTCTGTTCTGCTTTCTAGTTGAAAGGATACTTTGAGCACTCAGAGACACTCACAGAATGCCAATCAGAGGGGAAGATGTTTCCCTACTGAGCGTAAGGCAGAATTGTGCCTAAGGGTGAATTAAAAGTGTCAGCTAAGAGAATTTGCTAAAATTCTTATGATGTGGCACTACAAATTGTTTCCAGACACTAAAGATTCCAAATACTATTAGTTTTCAGGAGAGTAAAACTCTAATACTCATGCTACTTAAATATTATCAGCTTAAGAAAAATATGAGCAAACATTTATATATGTGTAGTTTTAATTTAATATTTACAAAGCCCGTTGGCTTACACTCATCTCATTGGATTTTATATCCAAAGATAGCTTATAAGTGAAATTGTATTGAAAGGTCCTTTAACAAGTCTCCTGCTCCTCATGCTGTGTTGTAGGGATTGTCTTTGGGCAATCCAATTTGGAGTGATTTTACTTTTTGTTATGTTTCGTTTCTACTTTTTCTGTAATTATGCTTTTGTAAACCAAAATTATTGAAAACAAATTTAATCATTAGTGGATTGTTATAGGGTATGTAAGAAATCATGTTCATGTCTGTGTGGCTCAAGCCATATGACTGGTCAATGAGTTTAAAAGATTTATGCCTTCGCAGGTCGGGTCTATGCTGTCTTGTCAAAGAGAGAAGGTCGAGTGCTTCAAGAAGAAATGAAAGAAGGGACAGACATGTTCATCATTAAGGCTGTGCTGCCTGTTGCCGAAAGCTTTGGTTTTGCTGATGAAATCAGGAAGAGGACGAGTGGCCTGGCCAGCCCACAACTGGTATTCAGCCATTGGGAGGTAAAAATGCAAATCCCCATTCCTTCCTTCTCAGCTATGGTTGTGCTTCCTACAGAAGAGGCAAAGAAGAGCAAACAAAACTGATCATGCCATTTGGCCTTCCTATGGCTCTGCTCAGTCAAATGGACAGAAGAAAGCAGTGGCCTTTTTCATCCAGATTGAATGATCCTTAGATATTATGTGGCTTGTAATATACTCAAACACACACAAAGATTTTTTTTTTTCCCCCTCTCTAAAGATTTATTTTAGATTTTTAAAAGAAAATCATCTTTTGAGAGTGAAACTTCAAGGACCTTTTCTTCTGGGGAAAACCAATAGCTCCAGCATTTGGAGGGGAATTGTTATGCTTCTTGCAAGGGATGACTTTAAATTGTTTTATTATGTATTCTTCAGTCCCTGTTATGGAGATTCAGGGTTTCTGTGTCTTTAAAGTGTTGTGGAATGAAATGGCTCATCAAAACACATCATTGTCAGTATAGGTAAAGGCAGGTAAAAAGGCAAACCATATCTCTAATCAAAAAGGAAAACTTAACAGATTTGCACTGTAGAGAAGAAAAGATTGTTGAACACATCATTCTTTAAGTTAGGGAAAAAAATAACAAGGGGCGAAGTTGAGGTCAGGCCAGCCTTTCTGAACAGATCCTTGAAGGAAAAGTAAATGTTAACCAGCTAAGAAGAAGGACATCAGTCAGAGAGTGTCAAAGGAGACAAGGATGGTGAAGGAAAACCGCACGGCATGTGTGAAAAACAATTTGTGTTTCAAGAAAAAGCCTAAGATCAGAAATAGATTTTTTTTTTTTTTTTTTTTTTTAAGATGACCGGTAAGGGGATCTTAACCCTTGACTTGGTGTTGTCAGCACCACGCTCTCCCAAGTGAGCTAACCGGCCATCCCTATATGGGGATCCGAACCTGTGGTCTTGGTATTATCAGCCCCACATTCTCCCAAGTGAGCCATAGGCCGGCCCAGAAATAGAATTTTTAAACAGAAAGATGTAAGTAGAAAGTTAATTTTAAGAAAGCAGTTTTTGTTGTCACTGTTTACAGGTTATGCAAAAAATAATAATGTGAAGACGCTACTCACTTTTACCATGGAGGTTTGTAGTTTAGTGGAAGAAGCATTGACTTTGGAGTCAAATAGTCCTGGTTTCAGATATTAATTCTGCCCCTTATTTGAACAAAGTGTGGAACCTCCCTGAGTTTTTTTGCCCCTGAGATAAAGTATGTCGAACGTCTTATCTAGTGCCTGACATTGGTAGGCCCTTGCTGGTGTGAAGATTGTTTTCTTGTTTATCATTCTCTGTGTCTACACTACGTTCATTTTGGCTTATTCTCAGCAGTGTGTCATTGCACTAGGCTTCACACAAATAATCCAGGGATTTTTTTCTTATCTCTGTTTCAACAAAACTCATGGTTTAGGGTTTAGGTTCAATGGTAAGCTGTTCTTATTGCTCTCATTTTCTTTAGCCTGATGGTCTCTTTCTCTAGAACACTTTAAACAAAGATTTAAATTTTAGATGATAATGGAGAATGTGAATCAGTGAAGTAAAAAAGGGTGACATTTCAGAAAAACTGACTTTGGACAGGGCAATGTGATTTTAACTCAGCAAGTTCATATCATCTAAATTGATGCAAATGAAGTTGCTAGTCCAAAGCACTCAACTGTGACTGCTTTTCCTTAAAAAAAAAAAAAAAAAAAAGATCACATCTTAATGCTTGCTAGAACCAAGGTTAATGTTCTGATCTAGATTACTTTGGGGTGGGGGGATTCAGTACAAACTACATTTTAACAGTGATTTACTATGAAATTTTTCTTGCACATTGCATCTTTGTCTGAAAACTAAATGATGTTTTGGTGGTTTCATTGGTTTAGCATATCTGAATAGGTATTTCTGCATTTCATTATGTGGAAAGCATGAGCCCCATAAACTTAACTAATTTGCTAGTTACCAAGAGTATGGGTAGTAATTTCCCATTTATCCAAAATTCTCACTTTTTTGTTTTGGTTTTGGGCACTCAACTTTTATGTAAGAACACTAACCAATAAGAAGTAGGAAGGATGGGTTAAGAAAGGCAACACCTGAAGAGTAGGAACCATGTCTGTAGTGTAGATATATTATCTGATGTTCCTAATGAAGTACATCATTATAGAGTCCTCTACCACAGGCTTTAGTGACCAGATGTGTAATTACAGGACAGTGCGGCCAAATGATATTTACAACCAGAGAGATTATTCCACTTCAATGTGGTGGCCTTAAGAGGTGAAACAGTTTCTTCATGGTGATTCCATTGCTGAAAACTGCCTTCAGAACTCACAACTCAGGCTTTTGAAAGTCTTAGAGATGACAAGTCATCCATCTTGTGAAGATGGCCTCCATCGACACTGGTGCAAAAACCTGGGTTATAGTATGTTTGATCAGAACGAAGAGGGTGTAGGTAAAATAATCACTGGAATTGTCTGTAAATGCAGATCTAAAGCAGGCATTCAAAGCTGTTGTAATGGCATCATTATTGAAAGAATGATGCATTTGAATTCATATATTCTGTTTTTTGCTTACAAATCTCATTTTAAAGTCAGTCTTATCCTTGAAAGTAATTTTATATATCACGTTAAAAAAACAACAACAAAAAAACTGTAAAGTTCCTCTCATTTCCTAAGTGGCAAATACATTAGTTTAGGAAACAGATAAGACTGCTGTAACAAACAGGTCAAAATATAGTGGCTCAAATAAGGCAGAGATTATTTCCCTTTTGAGTCTGGGGAGGCAATCCAGGGCTGATGTGTGGCTCACTGTGGTGGGAGCCTAGGCTCATTCTGGCTTGCTGCCTTTCTCAACACTTGGCTTCCACCAATGGTTAAAGTAGCTCTTCGACCTTCCACCATCACATCTGCATTCTAGCTAATAAGAATGAGGATGAGGAAGAGTAGGGCATACTCCTTCCCTTTAAGAGCACAATTTGGATCTTGCACATATCACTTCACCTTCATCCAGTTGTGTAGAACCATTCATATGGCCCCACCTAACAAGGAGGCTGGGAAATACAGCCTTAACTAGGTAGGAGTTAGAAAACTATGGCCGATTGCCTGTTTTGGTAAATAAAATTTATTAGACGACAGCCATACCCATTTACTTACATATTTTATATGACTGCTTTGAAGCAGAGTTAAATAGTTACAACAGAGCTCAAATGGCCTGCAAAGTCTAAAGTATTTATTATCTGACTCTTTGTAGAAAAGGTGTGCCTATACCTTCTGAACCTAGGTGGCCATATGCCCACCTGAAATATCTATATAGTTAGGGGCAACTAGTATAAAAACAGCAAGGTTTTACCATATAGGCAGTTTTTGTTACATGAATTCCATGATGGTTTTCAGTCTCTTTTATCTCTTAGAATTTAAAAAACAAAGTAGGGTTGAAAATTGATCTTAGTAGTTTTTAAAAAACATTTGTTTTGTTTGTGGAATCTTATTATTAAGAATGACTCTCTTAATGAATAATTTTAGGGAAAATGTTGTCTAGAGAAGTTTTGCTCTAGTTTTGTACTATCCTTCTTTCATTTCCTTGCCACCTGTTATGGTCCTATTCCCAAAAGCTTCAAATCGTTGAAAGTCTTGAAAACTACATTATAATTAAATGTCATTGATCTGATATTTTTTAGCTGTCTTAGTTTTTCCCCCATAGTTAGGTTTAGAAATAATTCAGTTGTTGAGATCTGGCTTCTCACTCCAAGGCACTTTTCTTTTCATTTGTATTCTACCACACCATATAATTTACAATCAAGAGCTTTTGAGAGAAAGTGCTTCAAAAATAGAGAAAATAAAATTACAAGCATTTTCCACAAGGAAACCTTTGAAGTCAGCAGTCTCATAATTTCTCTTTCTATGTTTTACCCTTCTATGAAAAAGGAAGAAAAGGACCTAATAACAAGCACAGAAAGAAAAATATTACCAACCAATGCTGTTGTGCATTATGTCAGCATAATCTCAGGATTCACCATCTAGTACTGCGATTACCCTGAGGGTGGGCTAAGGTTCATACAGGGTAAGGAAGACGTGATTACAGTAGCACTGAAGAAGTTTATTTTTGGACATGGTGTTTCCCACCTGCCAACCATAATCATAGTGCAAATAGGGCAAAAAATTGAAAAAAAGTTTTTTCTTCTAGGCTTCCCCCTCCCCGCCCCCCCTTCTCTTAAGGCCTAGGGCAACAGCTTGCACTTTGGTACCTTCCTGTGAATTAGAAAATATCATCCGTTAGGTAGGCTGTTGAGTTGCAAAAATACATTCTCACTAGAAGCAGATGAATTCTGGGTGAATCACTGAGAATAAAAGCACCTTTTCCTACCATCTGATAGCAAGCCCTGCTCTGTGGCCTAGAGGGGCCTTTCTATAGAGCATAAGCTGGAGAGCAGTGGGGGAGGGTGGACACCCTTGTCTTTGTCCCACTAAGGAAATTCTTTTTTATTTTTTTATTTTTTTAATTTATTTTATTTTTATTGAATCATAATTGATGATACATATTTTGGGGGTTCACCATTGACCTATGTTGATCAAATCAATATTATTAGCTATATATTGTTACAAATCATACTTATTCTTTTATGCCCCTTGTCCAATCTCTCCCCATACCCCTTTCCCTCCCCTCTCCTTCCCCTCTCCCCCCCTCTAATTACCCTAGGTTTCTACTCTCCTTCTGAAAGAGTAAAGGTTACTCTGTTGATTTGTTGCCTAGATGATCTGTCCAATACTGAGAGGTGTGATCAGGTCCCCCAATATTATTGTAGAGCAGATGCTTCTGTCACTCTGGAATGAGCTTTGTGGAGAGAGACATCCTCTTCTTTTCTTTCATCTCTGCTGGTGACTCTCCTTGTGTCAATGCACTCCAGTGGCTAGCGGACCATTTGCATGGTGGTTATGGCGTCTAAACACTTTCATGGCAGCAGTGGTTATTGTGGTGGCTGTGGTGGGCCACCCACATGGAAGTGATGTTTTTGGCACACTCTGTACCTGGTTGGTGGTGGCAATGGCGATGTGCCTGTTTGTGGGAGAGGGTCTGGTCCATGGCTTCATGCCTCAGGACGCTGGGTGGGCCCCATAGCACTGGTGGTGTGCCTGGTTGTCCCCCCTTTCTGGCTTGGTAGCCCAGGGGACTTCCTATCCTTTTAGGTGTTATAGGTGTTCTTTGAAATGAGGTCTTTACTAATTAATATCAAACTTTGTCTCTGGTTGTGGGTACTCTGTTTTTTCTTTCAGTTCTGTGTTGGATTATTTGCTGTTACCACCACTTAAACTCTGCACTGGAACTAATTTGTTGTCCTTTGCTTACTTCTGGGGGAAGTAAGTGGGGGAACTTCCTGTGAGGACCAGTACTTGAGCTCTGTGGTTGAGCTAAATTGCTGCTTTGCTGTTGATTCCCCGGGGAAGACTTTTTGTGCAGCTTGGGTTTTAATGGTTGACTTTATATGACTTCCAGATTTAGTGAAATCCAATGCACCTGGGTTGTGTAGAAACACTGGTCTGGGCCTGAGTCTGCACCCCATGCAGTTCTGTATTCCTGACTAGTCTCCTCTGAGTGGTCTAATGCTGCTTAGGGGCCAATCCGCTGTCCTTGCTGTGTCCCAGTGTTCTCCCAGTGGGCCCATCTCCCGCAGCACTGGTGCTGCAAACACTTCCCATGGGACAGGCTGTACGCTGGTCCCTTGCGATGACTCACCAGCCTCTGAGTGACTCCTTTTTTTCAGTTGTGGCTCCTCACTCCTATGTGGGTCCGCGGGAACCCTGTTAGTGGTCTTGCTGGCTTGGGGGCCACCAAGGCTCTCTTCTCCCCTGCAGCCTCCAAGCAACTTCATCCAAAGGGCACAGCTGTGGCTTTTGCCAGCTCCTGCTCCTTGTGCTCAGCAGCTCCAGTCTGGAAAGCAGCCGGGACTCAACATGGTTGGAGAGGTTTTTTTCTTTCTCTCATCGTGGCTTCTCTGGCCTTCATGCAGGTCTCTCCCCCTCTTCCGCTGAGCTCTGGCGGCCCCAGCTTGGCTGTTGTTGCTTTTTAATAGTTATAAATTAGTTGATTTATGGGAGAGAGAGACTCTGAGGACCATCTATTCTGCCAGCTTGATTGGAAGTCAAGGAAATTCAAAACTAGCCTCAGGCAGTCAGGTGTTAACTTCACTTCCCCTGTTCATAGAGTTTGTTTGGCATATTGAGGCAAGTGGCTTCAGGATGTGCACACAGATACAGGAGTCATGAAGGTAAAAGCGGAGCCCCTGCCTATGTTAGACGTGGAAGTGAGGCCACCTGAATGTGCTTAGCAAGTAGTCTGGATTCAGTTCTCCAAGGGAGGCCCATGGGGCAGATGTCGGTGAGTCCAAAAAGTGGTCCAGGAAGCCTCTGGGAAACAAACTGAGCCAACTTCAGAAGTCTGTAACAGAGGTCCAGACAAAAGTGGACCCTCTTTGAAACTTTTGGGCCTTGTATTTTTGAAACAAGAACTCTAGTCTTAAATTGGCCAGTCTGAGTCCGTTGTCTCTCACGTAGCACCTCATTTATTTCTCTATGTAGTTTGTCACTTTCTTTTTTTACAGGATTTAAGGTTTATTCACCAGTGCAACTCAGACCTGCAAAGAACATGTAGTGTCTTTATATTCTATGATCGGTTTATCTTCCAACTGGTCAGGGGAATGCTTCTTTAAAACTAGTGACACCATATTCCCTTACAGGATAATAGTCTTTGTGGATAACTGCCAGATAAATGTTTAGTCTCCTGATTTTCTTCCCCTTCTCCTCTCTGAGAGGGAGAGGGCTTCTGTGACCCCGTGATAGAGGAGGGGGAAAGGGAGCCTTACTTTCAGGGGGTGCCCTCTGCATCCTCACTGGTCTTTGCCATGAAGTAGCTTGTCTGGGCCAGTCGTGTCTGGCTGCTAGGGACAGTATGATGGTACCAACCAATTTTAGGAATCTCCTAAAACCATTTGCCTCTAACTACAGAATGTCTGCCCACAGCTGCCTCTTTGTCTAGACCCTGTGCCCCTCAGCACCTCCACGTCCACTCACCAGTGCTGGGAACTTCTGGATCAGCAGTGCTACCCCACTACTCTGGTACCTTGTCAGATTTTCCTGAGAGGCTTACAGTCTGTCTGTCTACTTGTACAGGTGTTCAGATACTCAGGAAGAAGGGGAAAATGCCCTTTTTTTATTTTATTTATTTATTTTTTTATAATCTGAGCTTTCTGAAGTCAAGGGGGAGGTATGCAGCAATTTATTCAATTAACTACATTTATCAAGTATACACTAAGGGCACCCACCCCCAGAGAAGAACAGTCATTTGTATCTTCCTGAGACAAAGTCACAACAAAGGCCCAAGATGGGAGGAGAAGAGGATTAGGATCTGCATTAGTTCATTTCTGTTGCTTATAACAAAATACCTGAAACTGGGTGATTTATAAAGAAAATGAAATTTATTGCTTACAGTTTCGGAGGCTAGGAGGTCCAAAGTACAGGGTACACATTTGGTGAAGGCCTCGATGGTGGTGACAGTGACAGCAGGGTATCACATTGTGAAATGGCAGGGCAAAGAGAGACTACCTCTCATGTGCTCTTCTTTTAAAGCCCACAGAACCACGCCCCTGACGACCATTATTAATCCATTCATTATGTCATGGTCCTACAGTCTAATCACCTCTTCAAGGCCCCACCTTTCAATTACCATAATAGGATTATAGGATTTCCCACTCTCAACGCTGTCACAGTGGGGATTAAGTTGGGGTGAGGGGTACATTCAACCCAAGGCAGGATTCCTGCAGAGAGTCCATAGGGAGGCCTCACTTTACAGGTGAATCTACATCACTTACCAGCTGGGCTGTGTTGAACAAATCTTAGCCTCCCCAAGCCTCAGGCTAATCTTGAAGGTGAAATGAGGTGATATGTGAAAGTTCTTAGAACAGATCCTTGTATTATGAGGGCCTCGGTCAGTCTCACTGTAGAAGAGTGATAGAGAATAGAGCTCGAGCCTCAGGAAGCTTATGTAACTTGCTTGAGGCCACACTAGTTAGTGACAGGGCCAGATGTGTGGTAAGAATAATTAGGACAGCTGGGTTTTTTTTTAAATCAAATAGAAAACCTCCAGTGTGTATGGACATGACATGTGGGTCCAGGTAATCCTTCATCCTCTAAGGCCGTAGATCCCTGATATGGGAATCCCGACTTTATGGTCTTTTTGCTCCTTCATCCCACACTCTCCTGACTCCCCCTACTGTCTCCCTTTTTCTGTTGCTGGCTTATTTGTTGATGCTGGTTCTAGTATTCTTCTCTTCCAGAAATTAGAAATTTGACACTGCAGAAGAGCCTTCAAAACAGTACACATTATACCATTTGGATTTGGTAGGGTCCCAGCAACCTGCCAATACCTTGCTAATGGCACCCATAGAGACTTTGTAACTACTCTGTAGACATATACCCTGCTGACATTTGTTTACTTGTGTCCAGCATGTCATTGTCCTTCAACCTGAGGGCACTACTTCTGTGTTCTTACACTCTGTGGCACTGAGGCATGGAGCTGGGGCTGGGTCCCCAGAGGTTACTGGAGAAGCAGGTAGATTCATCTGCTAGGCCACAAAATGTAGCAGCAGCTCTTCCAGTGGCTCTGTTTTTATAGTCACCCTAGTGTGATGGTTTCATAAAAGCACATGGAAGATGCCACTGACTTTGTGGACTTGCCCTTTCCCCTTCCATTGACCTGTGCTTGCACTAGTGACCCTGGGCCTGGATGCCTGACACAGCAGTATGATGGAGAGGGTTGTGATGTGCTTTCCTGCATCCCAGGCACAGCCCCTTCCATCAACTGATGATCTCATCTAGTCCTCATATAGTCATATGAGATTGGGATTTTTTCATATTCCCCTTTCACAAATGGGAGAACCCAGGCACAAGATGGTTTGAAATAACTTCTCCAAGATCACACAGCTAAGTGGGTAGGGAACTGGCATTGAACTGAGACTGCTGGCTCACAGCTTACACAAGACTCCCTTGCTCTTCCCACTCCTTGTTGCATTCTTTTTGCCTGTTTTGTTACATGAAGAACAGACACCACTGACCTCACCCCCCTTTCCACCAGCAAAACAGAGTAACAAATTCCTAAGGCAGTCGGTGTACTTGGTTTCTTAAAAATGTTGAGAATTTTACCTTTTCCTCCCAACAGTTGACCCTGACAGAAGAGAATTATCACTTGTGGATGAGTAGCTTTTTAAAAAAAAATTGAAATAAATTTATTCACAGGAAGTTACCAAAAAACACACCAAAAGTATAGAGTTCCTGTGTACCTTTTATCCCTGCATCCCCAATGTTAACATCTCTTATACCATACCAAACCATGACATTGACATTGATACAACCACAGAGGTTATTCACATTTCACCAGTTATAATATATGCACTTGACTTAGCTAGTACCATTGAGCAGTTTGGATAAATACAGTCTTCATGGCAGTCTGCTGTCATGGAAAAAGGACAGTCTTTGGAGCCAGACAACTGGGATCTTCCAGGTGCTTTACCATATAACTTTCATGTAATATCTTCTTTAATTTTCACAACCCTATATTAGTTAGTATTTTCAGCTGCAAGGACTGTAATGCTGTACCAATAGTTGCTTTAACTGGTACAGTTTCTCAGTGACACTGCCAAAAATCCAGACTCCCTTTTTCTTCTGCTTTGTTTATTCATATGTGTGTGTGTGCATGTGTAGTTCTATAAAATTTTATCATGTGTGTAGCTTTATGTAACTACCATCACCATTGAGATGTAGAATTATGCCATCACCATGAGGCTCCCTTGTGCTACCCCTTCATAGCTACTTCTCCTCCTTACCCTGGATGGATACTTTGAATGGTAGTCCCCTCTCTCCTCTTGCCCAAACCCAGACCCTGATCCCACACTGACTTGACTTGGCTGGTATCATGGTGACGTTCTCTTTCACTGAATGGTATGGAATGTGCCTTGCTATCCTAGGCCCAGTTGGCTGGTGAATCAGAATTGAATCTCCAGGGACCTGTGTGCCCACAAAATAGCAGTATATTCCCTCTAGCTCTGGAAAAAAACCCTTAGATTGCCATGTCCACAGGACTGGGCTTCCTCCTTCCTCCTCATTCTGGCTCCAGTTTCACAGTCTGAATTCCATCTGATCGTCCTTGTCCACCACTCTGCTCACCCCAAGGACTGGACCTTATCCCCTTTCTTTCCCCTTTTCCCCAGCCACCAAATGGGGTCCTTCTTCAAAACAGGCTTGCTGTCATTCACCAGAATTTGTACTCTCACTGCTGGTTTATAAAGCTGGTGTGCTTTAGTGGACACTCTCACTACTTACAGTCTGTTGTTTCCTTCGGGGATTATTTTCTTTTGGCTAAAGGATAGTTCTTAGTTCTTTTGTTGAGGATCTACAATAAGTGGTACATTTTTAGAGTCTGTCTGACAAAGACTTTTTTTAAATCAAAGTTTAACTAGAAGAAGACTTGTAGGCTCACGCTTAGGTTCCTGGGCACTTTGGTGTTCTTCATTGTGTTCTGGCATCTGTTGTTGCTGAGGCAAAACCTATCATTGGTCTGATTCATGGTCTTCTGTAGGTGATCTGGCTTTTCTCTGATTTTCTCTGTATCAGCTTCAGTGCCAGGACACAGGCAGCTTCTTTGTTTCCAACCTTTGTTCAAGAGCAGGCAGCACAGTTGTGGCTCACTCTTCTTGTTCCATAGTGTCTGGTGGGTCAGCAGTGAGCATCACAGGCTCACAGATTTGCAGCATTTCACCACTGTCACAGGGTGGCTCTTCCATCTGAAGACTGATCTCCTGTTCTCTGATTCTAGAACTCCTATCAGATAAATCCTGCACATATTTTATGACTCTTGACTTTTCTTTCTTTTGTGTGTGCGTGTGTGTGTGTGTGTACTGTATTCTGGGAAATTTCTATAAATCTGTTTAAAAATAATTTATTGAGGTGAAAGTTATATAACATAAAATTAACCATATTAAGGTAAGCAATTCTGTTGTATTTCATTTGTAAATTCACAATGTCATGCAACCATCACCTCCAAAACATTTCTATCACTGCAGAGTAAAACTACTTATCCATTAAGCAGTTTCTCAGCACTCCTCCCTACACTCAGTCCCTGGTAACCACCAGTCTGCATTCTGTCTGTGGATTTATCTAGTTTTACATTTCATAGCATGGAATCATATAATATGTGACCTTTTATGTCTGGCTTCACTTATCATAATGTTTTGGAGGTAACATCTACATTTTAGCATATGTCAGCATATGTCATTTAAATATGTTATTCCTTTTTATGGCTGTATAATATCCCATTGTGTGGATATACCTTATTTTGTTTATCTACTCGTCCTTTGATGGCCATTTGGGCTTTCCCACCTTTTGGCTATTGTGAATAAAGCTGCTATGATCTTGCGTGTACATGTACTTGTTTGAGTTCCTGTTGTCAGTTCCTTTGAGTATATACCTAGGAGTAATATTGTGGGGTCATATGGTATTTTGTGTGTAACTTTTGGGGAAACTGCCAAACTTTTTTTCACAGTGGCTGTGCCATTATATCATTCCCGCAAGCAATGTATGAGGTTTCCAATTTCTCCACATCCTCACCAACATTTATATTCCTTTTCTTAAAATTGTTTTTAATATAACCACCCTAGCGGGTGTGAAACGGTATCTCATTGTGGTTTTGATTGGCATTTCCCTAATGGCTAATGATATTGAGCATCTTTTCATTTGCTTGTTGACCATTTGTATATCTTCTTTGGAGAAATGTTTACTCAAGTCCTTTGCCAATTCTTTATTGAGCTGTTTGTCTTTTGTTGAGTTGTAAGAGTTCTTTATATTTTCTGGATGTCAAGTCTATCTTTTAATTCACTTTTCTCTCTTTAGCAGTCTTCTATTTAATCTACCTATTTAGTTTCTTTGCTGTTTATTTTTATGTTTAAATTTTTTATTTCTAGGATTTCTAGTTCATTCTTATTTACAACTGCCTAATGTTTTATGGATGCTATCCCCTCCCCCACTGTATTTCTTTGGGGATTTTTAAATGTGCTCTCTATAAGGCTCTCTTCAGATTACTCTATTACCTCTCAGGATCTGATGATGCATTCTCCCTTTTGTTGAGTCTGGCAGCTGTCTTTCATGGTGCTGGGTTTCCTTTTGTGCTTTGTGCTCTGATTTGCAAGGCCATCTTCTGTGGGAGTTTTCTCCTCCATGTACTCTGCTGTGGGTGGCCTCAGTGTTAGTCATTTCAGAGTTGTCTCCTCCTCTACCCTCATGAGTGCCATAGCTCCAGCTGTGTCCTCTGCAGTGGCTCAGCTCAGTGCCTTCATCAGCACGATGGCATAGGACAACAGACTTTGCACAGGCTGAGTCTGATCTTCAGAGGTGACTGCTTCTGCTTCGTGGTCTACAACTCATCTCTAGCCACGGCTCTGAGCAGACATGGATATTCACATCTGTCTTGGCTCCCCATTGGCTTTGGGTGGGGCTTTCACCCCAATTTAGTACTGTGGTCTCCCCTCACTCCCTCCAAATACCTCTCCCTTCCTGGTCCACAGAAATTTTCCTTTCTGTGTTGAAGAGTGACTATTTTAAAATATATTTTGGGGTGCTGGTCGGTTAGCTCAGTTGGTTAGAGCATGGTGTTATAATACCAAGGTTAAGGGTTCGGATCCCCATACCGGCCAGCTGCGCGCGCGCGCGCGTGTGTGTGTGTGTGTGTGTGTGTGTGTGTGTTTCATTTCTATATTTTGAATTGAAAAGTGTTGGGTTTTTTTTAATTTGCCCAATAAATAACCTTTTCCCCCCAGATGAGAAATAAGAAAAAAAAAACAACAACAAAAGAGTAAGGCATACAAAGGATAAGCTCTCACCATTATTACTAATAAAGCTGATCTTGGAGAATGTGGTCTTTATCTTTAGGCAATTCGGTGTCCTAATACTGAAGTCCAGAATTAGACAAACTATACTGGACAGGGTTCTCACTGCAGGGGCAAAGTCTGCTTCTGCAGACAGCATGGAGAAACAGCAGATTGTGTGCTTCCTGTGGACAGGTTGCTTCCAGTAAAGGGGAGAAGGAGGAGGCCAGGCTACCTGTATCTGTTTTCTCCTCTCACATTTACCAGTCAAATTCCCATGGTGAACCATGAGTGAGGAGGCAGAGAGAGGCAAGGAGTATTAGGCTCACGGAGCTTTCTCTGTCCAAAGGATACCATCAGGACTGGAGTTTCTCCCATAACTGAAAGGGGTGGGGGAGCAATCAGCCTCTGTCTTGTCCTGGAAGTCACACCTTTGGATATGGAGCTCAGGAAGGTCCATGTCCAAGTTCACCACCTCCTTGGATCTCATGACTTGGCTGCTGGCCATCCTGGAGGGGCTGAGCCCTCTACCCAGTTTGGGTTCCAGACTAATCCTTTCTCAGCTTCCTTCCCTTCTCCCTTCCCCTCAAGGAGTGGCCTCAGAGAGGAACTGTCCTCAGCATGCCTTCCCGTAGATTTGCTTTTCCTCGCCACCAAATAGTAAACAAGCATGGGCCCAGAGAAGAGAGGAAAGGAAGCTGCTCATGTCTGCCTCTGGCCCATGCAAAACATATGGTCCACCTGGTCCAGCTCCCAGAGCACTCCATTGAGTTTTAGGTCAAAAAGCTCAGAATAATCAAGATTGTGCTTACATGCATTGGTCTTTGTTGGACACAAAGGCAAAATTGATGAAAAGACACTGACACCCAGATATATCCTAGTGAAAAGGAGAGTGTTTTTTATTACATTATTAAAAATGAATAGTTTTCTTTCTTCCTTAGTGTTATGAAATGGCTCTGTGAGCAAAGAATAATATGTATGTTTCAAGTTTTGTTGAATATACTTCCATTTGTTCAACTTCCCATGATTCTTCATATTTGTTTATTACTGTTCGTAGCAAGCCTAACTGTTCATTGCCTAACTTTTTTTTCATTTGCTAAGACTGTACGAATGGGGTTTGAAATTAAAATATATTTTCCTAACCTCACACATTCTGTCACCTTCTTTTTACAAGATCATTCCCGGCGACCCATTCTGGGTACCAACCACTGAGGAGGAGTACTTGCACTTTGGGGAAAAGGCTGACTCTGAGAACCAGGCCCGGAAGTACATGAATGCAGTACGGAAGCGGAAGGGTCTTTATGTGGAAGAAAAGATTGTGGAGCATGCAGAAAAGCAGAGAACACTCAGCAAAAATAAGTAGCTACTACTTTTGATGGATTCTTTTCTTTATAATGAATTAAAAAGTATCATCAAGGATTTAATATTGGGAAAATTTCTTTTTGCTGCATTGTCTCCATGCATTCACTTTCAATAAAGTTGATCCATATATTTTAACAAGGATGTTAGAGAACACTTTTTCAGCTTTTTGGTTTTTGTTTTTAATTCTGGTTCAAGGCAAGAAGTTATCATAAATATTGTACTGGTGACTTTTTACTGCCCTGTGCATACCACCCCCCTCCAGGGGCAGTAAGATGTGTGCTGATGTCACAACAGCCCATTCAGTGCTGGGGTCATGCTGTGCAGACCCCACAGTGCTCTCCACTGAGCAGCTACATCTGGACTCATACTCTGTCTGCCTGTCATTGCAGTCTCACATTTCTGAGAACATCTTCCATGTAAACGTCACATTTGAATTTCTGAGTGGTAACATTTCATATTTAATCATTGAATCACTGCATTTAGTATCATTTAGAGAGAGACCACATACTTGAGAGAGCAGCAGCTGCTTTTCAGTTAAGCCAAGTCATTATTATAGCTCACCCATCTTATGGTGTTGTCTAGCAAAACAGTATAATGTTCAATAGTTAGCCTTTAAACCTTCTGCTTTTACACTCACTCATAAATTGTATCACCCCTATTTAAATAAGTGTTAGTGAAAGTTATCTGTATACCTTTTTCGTGAAAAAATAGAGGTAAATTTTTATAATTTTCTTTGCTTATTTCCTCTTAACCATACTGAAGGGATATTAGCTAATGTACGTGAGGTTACTATTCCCTTTATTTTTCCTAAATCTTCTCAGTTGCCTCATTCAAGGTGATCCCTATTTAAGGAACAAATACAATCCAGTCACTAATAGATTTTGTAATTTTTGATGTTGCATAATGATTTTTATAGCCACTTAAAAGAAGTATTTCTTTTCATAACATAAAATTATCAGACTAGACTTTGTTTTTGAAATGCTTTTAATGGTTTTTCTTATAAACTAAGTCATTCTTAATACTAGTTGTAGACATTTTATCTTTGATCTTTAGAGTCCTGGCATAACTGGTCAAGTCTAGGTCAATTAGACTTTGGAGAAAGTATGGCTAGATAATTCACTGTCTGTTTAAGTTTAATACATAATGATATCTGGATTAATTTAGGAGAGGTATACCATGTATTGGTTTATTTGAAAACTTTGATACCATAGGAGAAGCTAGCACATCGATTTATAGCATTTGTAAATAACATCATTCAAACTGCCAGATGTGCTATAAAACATATTCTTAGACTCTGCACTTTATCAGCAAATGCTGCACTTAATAGAGAAAAAAGGCATAACCAAGAAAGAGTTAGAGCTCTTTCTGCAGTTCTGTTGGGCCCTGCCAGATGAGCTGGTGTGGGGGAAGTGACATGTCAAGTTGATAGATTGCCTCTCTTCCTTCTCCCTGTTTGGGAGAGATACTAATGAGCAGTAAAATGGCCACAAAGAAGCAGACCAAGGGATGTAGCAAATCTGCCATCTATATAATCTACCCTATTGTGTAATTCATGATGAGACCCCAGTCATTGAAACCACATCCCCAACTTTGACAGCATAGTAAGATTGTGTCTTTACTCTGCGTGCCATGCCCAAACCCCAGCCTCAGTTTGTTGAGTTCAGTGGAAGCATACCAGAAAGCTGTCAGTGCCCAAGTGGAAGTGACTGATTTCCTTTTCTTACAGAGGTGCTGGGTTTTTGCAGTCTTCTATAGACAGGCTTCAGAGGCCGTGAGGAAGGCTGGGTTGAGGAAGCCATGAAACCAGGACTGTCCCTCTTGGAGGATCCACAGGAAGCTGTTCTTCTGTTAGGGGACGGGTATAGGCATACTAACTTAATGCCTTTTCTCAGCCAGCCCTAGAGCACAGGTGAGCGAGAGGAGGAGAGGCTGGGAGGGGCCTGGGCTTCAGGACCCAGCTGGAGGGTGAGCTAAAGCAGCCCAGAGCTACCAACATCATTGCATTCTGATTGGGAGGCTGTGAGGGGCCTGTTTCTTGTGTCAGAGTTTCCATAGACTGAGGGAGAAAAATCTTTCTCCTAATGTAACCCTAGAAATAGTGCCTGGCCCTGAAGAAGGAAGGGAAGGTGGCTCCCATTTATTAGTGGCCTTCTGCATATTAGGGACTTGTATATATACTCATGTGTATATATATATATGTACACATGAGGGGTCTTCAAAAAGTTCGTAGAAAGATTCACGTTACCTTTTAATTTCATTTCCAATGAACTTTTTGAAGTACCCTTGTGTGTGCGTGTGTGTGTGTGTGTGTGTGTGTGTGCGCGCGTGTGGTACCATTTAATTTGGACACCTGTCATATGAAATAGGGATAAGGAAATTCATTAGGGCCTTGCAAAGTTTAAGTTCACATAGCCCATGGCACCATTTCTTATTCAGCTGCACCTCTTGGTAAGCCCTGCTTCAAGTGCATCACAAAAGAATTCCAGTGATTGTTGCCTGATTTGTGTTAGGATCAGAGAAGTCATCAGTAGAAGCTGAATATTCACTGTGGCAGAGAAGGGGAAGACTTGGGGGTATCCACATTTATATTCTCTGCCTTGAACTTAGGTAAAACTACCAATGTCTAAGATTCAAAAGCATTATCTATACTGGCTCAGTTTTATTGATAGTAAGTCATTTAAAACATTTACTCCTGATCTTTTCAGTTTCTTGAGTCAGTAAGTTCCTCTCTGTTTAAATCAATTTGAGTTATTTCAGTCCCAAGCAATGCCACCCTCCTGCTCAAAAATGTCTGGTGGTTCCCCTTTGTTGCTACACCCTTGCCCTTTCTCCTCTCCATCTTTCAAAGCCTGTCTCTAGTGTCACCTCCATTAGGATGTCACCTTCCTCATTGCTAGCCAAACTTGAGGTTATCTTTTTCTGAGGCTCATAATATTATTTGTATCTCTTTTATGGTACCCAGCATGTTCTGATAAATGAAGTGATTTGTGTACAGATCTTACCACATCTACTCATTTGAAAGCTGTTTGACAGTAAAGATTTTTTTTACCATTCTGTGCCTTGCACATAGTAGGTGCTCAGCAGATTCTAGTGAAAGTGTAGTGACTAGCTTAAGAATATACATTTAGTCAAGGAGAACTACACCAAGAGCACTGGTCTCCTGGCTCCCATTCCCGTGCTGCTTCTGGTATGCCACACTTAGTGAGGGAAATGTCTTAGCAGAGTGGAAAGATAGAGCAGTGGTTCTCAGCGTGGTCACCAGGCCAGCAGTGTCAGCATTACCTAGGAGCTTGCAAGAAATGCAGATTCTCAGTCCCCACCTCAGACCTCCTGAATCATACTCTGGGGGTGGGCCCAACAAGCTGCATTTTAACAAGCCCTTCAGGTAATTCTGGCAAACATTTAGATTTGAACACCACTGCTGTGAAGATTTCAACTGGCATTTATTTAAAATTATGCGTTCCACTTTTTGAAATGTTTATTAGCTACTTCACAATTTACAGATGAAAATGAACACTATTCATTTTCCATCTCATGATAAGTAAAATTTTGCAAGGCATCATTGGGATAATTAATTCTCTTTCACTTTACAGTAGATATAGAAGTCTTTCCAAATGTGTACACTGTTATTTTAGGGTTGGGATTCTCAATCTGAAGGTGAGAGGAGAGAACTAACCAAAAAATCTTACTTAATTTGAAAAAGAGCATCCGTATAGTGTTCATTCTGGGCATCACCTTGATGGACAGAGGAAGGAATTACAAGCCTTTCAAACCCAGCAGGGGTAGAGAAAGGGAGGAACGGTATGCTCAAAGATCTGGGGCACTTATAAATGTACTTTTAAGGGAAAAGGATTGGCTCAAACTATAAAGGGTGTTTGAACATCAGATTTAGATGTTTCTTTTTTTATTTGTCCTAATTCAAAAAAAAAAAAAAAAGAATTGACCTTATGAGATGTCTAGTTATGAGTTTTTACCCACCCTTCTTTTTTCTGGGTTTTCTTTTCCTTTTTTTTTTTTTTTTTAAGAAAGTTTCTAGAAAAACCAGTGCTGGGAGAATTTTTCTGTTGTGTATCCCATGAGATTATTGAAAATACACACTTTTCATTTTATATCCTACCCTTTTCAAACACATTTTCTTTTATTAAAACTACTTTTTAGAGTGTCAATTAGAGGTGAATTCATTTGGCCATTTTCAGAGGCTTTGGAGTGTTTTTTAAAATTGCTACCACCACCACCGCTCCCTCAATCCTTCAAAAGAAATAGGAGTTAGCATTTGGAATGGAATTTGATACAGAAAAAGCAGTGCTCACTGGTCAAATATTTCTCTGAAAAAGTAGAAGTACTCTCAAGTCAGAGACTCTGTGGTACACCAACTTCTCTCTTTCAAAGCTAATTCCCATATCCAGAAAAGGTTAGTATTTCTTAAGTAATATGCAAGGAGCCTTACTCAGTGTAACCTAAGTTTACGAGTCTTACAGGATCACTGGACTAATGGCCTTATTAACGTGGGACCTTCAGCTGCTTCCTCCCACTCCCACATATTTCAGGGGGCTCCTGGGTAGTCTTGCATAGGCTCATGATCAAATTCACTCTCTGGGCAATGTTTTATTGGGCACCACAGTTCCTTCCTTCTCCCCAACCTATTGCTTCTTCACTGTTTCTCAACTGTACCCCAGTCCCCTGCCAGCTCCTGCCACTTTGCTTATTTGGAGCCACACTGCTACCAAAACTGTGGAAATGGGTTTTTTGTTCTCTTTTCCTTTGTGTTACGTTGGTGAAGTCTCAAAGCAGTGGGCCTATGTTCCACGGTTTGATGAAGTTTTGACTGAGTCAGCTCCTTGGCACCCTGCTCTCTGTAAGATCCGGACAGGTCCCCAAGGCCCAACTTGGGGACAAATTCAAGTGGCATCACCAGCTGTACTCAAAGTTATTGTTCCCTTCTGTTAATCAATTGTGTTTGCCACCTTCTCATATATTTTTCTCCCAGAAGGTACCCCAGAATCCCATACAAATAGACTTGTAGGTCCCATCTCACCAAACCACAGACAAGCCCAAGCAAGTCTGAACCTCAGCGATAAACCCAACCCAAGGATTCCTAAACCAGTGTGTCTCAAATTGACTGGAGATTAGGATTACTTACGGAGCTTTAAAGATCACCAATGCCTGGATTTTACCCCAGAATTTCAGATTTAATCACTCTGGGGTATGGCCTGGACTTCAAGAGATTTAAAACTCCACAGGCAACTCTAATGTGTGATCAACTTGGAGAGGCATTGCCTTAAATACATGTCCTCTTATTTATTACAGCCACCCCATTAAGTGGCTATTATTTATTACCCAACTCTCTCAGGTGAGGAAATTGAAGCTCAGAGAGACCGAGTACCTTTCCCAAGGTCACCCAACCTTGTAAGTAGTGGAGTTTATCAGTTAGGATTCAGTTCAGCTACGTATAACAGAAAAGCCAAGTAAGGCTTCGTTCAGCAAGATGTTTGTTTCTCTCACATAAGTCTGGAGGTGGCTGTCCAACACTTGCATGGTGACTCCACAGTCATCAGATACCCAGGTTCCTTACATCTTTCTACTTAGCTGTTTTACAGATGACTTGCATCCTCAAGTTTGCTCATGATTTAAGGTGGCTACTGGAGCCCTAGACTTCACATCCATATTTTAGATAGGAAAGGCAAAAAGGTTGCCTTCGGCTGAGACAATCCTCTTTAAAGTTGTTTTCCAGAAGCCCCGACCAACAACTTTTATTTACTTCCCTATTAGCCACCCTAGTAATAGGACAGGTTGGAAAATTTCTCCATTTAGGATTCCATTAGCAGGGGTGAAAGGTAGCATGGTTATTAGAGAGGTAACCAGCAGTCCCTGCCCTATTGAGCCCAGGTGCTAACCCAGATCTGACTCTATCCAGGCCCTTGAAAATCAGTCACTAGTATTTACTGATACAAATTAACATTTTAGAGCAACAGTTTATAGAAAGTACATTTGGGGATCATGCTCTTGCTTTAATATTTGCTATATTTAGTGCCCTGAGAAGTTCTGTGTGATTCACATTTGATGATCAAAATATTTTCAGACCTACAACAAGAACTATAAAAAGGGATCTCGACTTCCAAAGCAAAAATAAGGTGAGAGTTTTGGCATCAATTCTGAATAGCTCGGTCTGGCTCCTTGACATATGCATAGCTCCTTCTAAGGAGACCCTCCACTCATTTTTTATAACATGTTGATAGCATTGGTGAAATTTCCATTGAGTCCATAGAGTGCAGCTGGGTGAGAATTAACAACTGGACATAATATCAAGAGAGCTAGTGGGGAGCTAGACATCTTCTGGCAGCTGTAGATTCTGACTCAGACAAGCAGCTTTGAGAAGCAGCCCTGCCCAGTTCAGCAATATGGATTAAAATATGAAATGGTAATACACTTTAACCTAGCTATCTTTCTAGCAATCTCTCCTACAGAAACATTCACCCAAGTGCACAAAAGATATTTGAACAAGGCTGTGTATAGTAGCCCCCAAAGGGAAAAATTCCAATGTCCATCAATGGAAAATTGCTTAAGTCAATTGTGGTATATCTGAACAGTGGATCACTAACAGCCATTAGATAGATTGAAGGTCTTTACTTAATGATATAGAATTCCAAGATATACTGGAATGTTAAAAGCCAAACTACAAAACTGTATTTTGTTTGAGTCCATTTCTATTATGTGTTTATAATATATGCATACATTAACAAATGCTTAGAAAAAAATCTGAAAACATTCACAAACCTGTTGAATTTATTTTCTTTGTGGGTTTAATTAGGTAGCCTTTTTTCTTTAAGTTTTACTTTTGCACATCCAACATGGTATTACCTCGAAAATCAGAAAAAAATAATTATATAAAATAATAAAGTGGTCCTGCACCATCACTTATGGGTACTGCCATCCAGTTACTGAGGGGTTGTGTGTATTGGTATCTGCACATGAAATAGACTGTATTAGGTAGGGACATTGTTGGAATTGTATCAGGAGGAAGAAGGCTTTGAGAACCTGACAAGCAAATGGTCGAATGTACTAGAACTGCTAGCACGATGCTGGCCAGGCCTTCATGTAGATCTGTTATGCTTCCTAGTAATCCCCACAGACAGGGTAACCCAGGTGCCTGTACCACCTCCTGCTCTTCCAAGGGAATCTGCTACCCCTCTAAGGCCCCTGATGGGTTGCTCCTGGCCTGGGAGTGGTCAAGCTCTGAGCCATGTGATTGTGCCACAGGTAAAAATATCAGGGAAAACTGATGACTGGTGAGCCTTAGCGATATTTCTCAGGAATTCAAATGGGGAAGCCTGGAGATAATTAGCCACTTGGAAGAGGAAAAGGAGGAGAAAGAAGAGCCCGTGGAGAGGCAGAGGTGGAGAGAGTTATTGAGTCACTAGACTGAAGCTGTGTGCTCAGCTCCTGCTGCTGAGACCTCTGACTTCCTCCAATCCTAGCCACCTGGCCATGCTGCACACCCAGTCCTCATGCCTGATGACTCTTCTTCCCCCAGGTTCCTGGGAGGCCTGGCTGCACAGCTGAGATGCCATCCTCCTTGTTTCTGTGTATAAAAGTAAGCCGCCTCCACCTCTCCTCTACGTGGAATCCTGAGTGATATCTGCTCATCCTAAAGTGGGCACATATGGAGTCTAACGTGAAAGTTCCAATGTAAAAGTCATCAAAGTGGAATTTCCCTGTTTTGGGCAGGAGTGGAAGGTTGCTCGGGAGGTGGAGGGAAGGATGAGGAGCCTCAAACTGGCCCCGAGAACAGACAGCTGCTCCTGGCAGAGTCCATGATGCCTCTAGGGGTCTGTGGAGCACATCTGTAAACCAACAGCTATTGATCCTGATCAGGTGACACCCTCAGTATCACCCTGAACACACCATCTCCTTTGCTTGTTTCCCAGAATCACACACATACACACTGTATCCAATTCCACTGTCACCAGCTACACCCAGTTCAGCTGGGTGCTGACTCCTCACCAAGGTCTCTGCATCTGCAAGGATGGGAATAATTTAGGTGCCTTACATGCACATTCCCCAGATCCCAGAATCTACTCAAGAAATAGGACTTGGGCAGTGGTAGAGTTTGGATGTGTTGTCCCCACCAAAACTCATGTGGAAATGTGATCCTCAATGTGGCAAGCTGTTTGAGTCATGGGGTGGATCCCTCATGAATGGATTAATGCTATCTCTGGGGGGTGGGGGTCTTGAGTGAGTTCTCACTCTATTAGTTCCTGTGAGAGCTGGTTGTTTATAGGACACTTGCACCTCCTCTCTCTCTCTTGCTTCCTCTCGCCATGTGATCTGCTTGTACCTGCCACTTTCTGCCATGAGTAGAAGCAGCCTGAGGCCTGTGCCAGATGCAGCTGTCCCAGAATCGTAAGCCAAATAAACCTCTGTTCTTTATAAATTACTCAGTGTCAGGTAATTCTGTTATAGCAACACAAAATGGACTAATACAGGCAGACATTTTGATTCAGTAATGAAGTCCTAGACCAGTGGATCTCAGAGATGCTGGAGTCTCCTGAACAGCAGCATCAGCATAACTTTAAGACTGATCAGAAAGGCACATTCTCAAGCCCCACCTCAGACCTACTAAATCAGAAACTGGTGATGGGCCCACCATCTCTCTTGCTGATTCTCATGAGTGATTCTGAGTTCACCTGGGATCTACCTTTCAGATTTGTCCCCTGAGCCAACCTTCCATGAATTCGTTGCAGGCTGTGAGTCAACATTGAAAAGCTACCTTACTAAATCTCTAAGCCTCTGGGAGATGAAACAGTGCAGTTCCTTTCCCCTGGTATAAAGGGCAGCCCAAGACAGAGCAAAGCACCTTTCCCATTTCTGCCTAGAATACAGCTTGGTCTCAAACACACTATGAGCTCTGCAGAGCACAGCTCCATTTTTGTACTTTGAGGACCCCACCTCCAACATACTCTAGGGAACACTGAGAAAAAAGCAGGGGCTCCCTTTCCAAGAGCTAAAGGTCATGCAATAGCAGATGCAAGAGCCAGAGGAATGGGACTCCCATCTGTTTCCCCATGATGGTGTGGCTTGGCAAAGCTCTGCTTACATGAATAGTACACTTTCCAAATCTTACAGGCTCTTGGGACACACACACACAATGATTACTAATTCTCTCAGTAAGTGTTGTGGCCCTTGGTCACCTTCCCTCTGGGTTTTAACATTATTTACGTACAAGAAATACAGCTCTTAGAAAACAGACACCCTGACGCGGTTTTGGTGGAGGCGAAAATGAAAAGAGCACACTGCATTACCTAACATCGTAGAAACGCTTCCTGAGACAGCTCGCTGTCTCCCAGAAAAAGTACTTCATTTTCCCCATTATGAGTCAATTCTTTTACAGTTACACTAGCAAAATTGGTAACAGATATTATTTTTTGAGCTCTTACCGTGCCTCCCAATTGAATAAGATATGTGCTATTTATATCCCATTTGCAGATGCTGATGTAAGATTCATTGAGCTTAAATTCCTTGTTCTGTTCTCATGTCCTGGTCTCAGAATGGCTGTGGAGGTGCCAATACCCATTTCTGATTGGCTAGGTGTGTGGCAAAGGAGACTCATTTGTGTGGGGTAGGGGCGTGGGTGGAAGGGAAGGGAAGAGAGAAGGTAAGACGGCACGCTGAGAGTGAAGGACTAGAGGCAAGATTTGCTCAACAAAGAAATATTTGCCAAGTTCCAACTATGTGCCAGGGGGTGTGCCAGGCACCGAGGAGCTATGGTGACCTACTTGAGGGCGGCCAGGAGAACTTCTATTGAGAAAGTGACCTTTGAGCATATCTAGGCCAGGAAGGGTGAGGAAGTCACATCCCCGTAAGAACAGCATGTTCTTACTGGCTGAAGGAAGCTTAGCGGGTCTGAGGAACTTAGAGAAGACCAGCATGGCCAGAGCAGAAAGAGCTGGGGGAGAGTTGTGCCAGGCCAGGCTGGGAAAGTAGAGGTTCCAGACTAGGAAAGGCCTTGAAGGCCATTTGAGGAAATTGATCTTTTTCCTAGGAGCACTGGAATATTGAAGGATTCTAGTTGGGGTGACATGAGCTGACATGTTGTTAACTAGTCACTTTGGCTGCTCTGTGGTGGCCAGATGGGAAGCAGAGAGCCCAGGTGGGACTGCAGGCAGGAGGCGATTGTGGCTTAATGCAGGATTGCAGTGGTGAAGATGGAGATAAGAGGTTATATTTGAAGCATATGGAGTTCTCTGATGTTCCTTGCTGAGAGACTGAAAATACCAGAGGGCCAGAGGAGCTGGCGTTCTAGTGAAGTGGGGAGGCAGGTTTGGTGGGAGAAGGGACTGGGAGAGGCAGGAAGACAGGCAGAAAAGGATAGCCAAGATACTGAGGATGTTGACCTCTTCTAGGAGTCCTTGCCCATTTCACCTGAGTGGAAGTAACAATCAACTCCCCATTTACTGGTGAGCCCAACACCATAATGGATGGAGGAGGGGATAGTTATTATAAGGCTGCTCA
This sequence comes from Cynocephalus volans, assembly GCF_027409185.1. NCBI lineage: Eukaryota > Metazoa > Chordata > Mammalia > Dermoptera > Cynocephalidae > Cynocephalus > Cynocephalus volans. The sequence continues at coordinate 59,381,641 of NC_084462.1, forward strand.
AGCACCCACAGAAGACAGAGTGTATAAAATGGTCCATTTTGAGTCATACAGCCTAACCCCTTATTTCTGAGTCCAGCAGGGAGCTTGGGATGTGCGGGACCCCTGGCCCTATTCCAGGGGTTTCTCCTCCCCAGGTGCTTACACTGATGCAGAGCTTCAGGCCTCAGCCCTCCCCTCTCCTCTAGCAGAGGTTATCAGAGGACCCGCTTCCCCTCGACCTCCTGTGTCTTTCCCTCACTCCCTTAGACCTTCATCCTTTTATTCCCACCCCTTCTTCTTCTTGAGTTGGCTGTCAGTCCATGGCTCCATTTGGGTCCCTGAGTGCAGCTGGCTGTGGATCCTGAGATGGTCAGGGAGAGAGGAGGAGAGTGGCCCTCGCTGCTGCGTGGCCTCAGTGTGGCATCTGTAGACATAACCAGGTTCAGGATCCTGTGCATATTTCTGGTGCTCTTTAAAGAAGGGGGCTGCCTCGCCATCCTGGGTGAATGAAGAGGGAAGGATGAGGGAGAGAGTCTCATCCTGACACACAACAGCTGCCCCGTGTGCCAGGCACCAGGCTAAGGGGTTTGCCTGCATTACCTGGATCTCCTGCTTCTACAGCTGAGAGGACAAGTCAGCTGCCCAGTGACTGGCAAAGTCTAGATGCAGAAGCAGGACCTTGGGTTGCTAAAGCAGGGCTCCAACACCACTTTCCACGATGCAGCCCCTCTGAGGAAATGAGAAAGAGAACGTGACAGCAGGAAGCGTGGTGGGGCCAAGCGGTGCAACCATGGCCACTGTAACTGCAAGGTCAAGCTCAGGGGTTGAGAGAGACCTCAGCCCAGACTTAGGGTGGGGGTATAAGAGAGAGACGGAGGAAGTGGAAGGGAATGGGGATGTAGTGGATGGTTTGCCTGGAAATGATTCATGAATCAGCAATTCCAGGAAGAAAGTGCCCATCAATCCTCAGTGGCAGTGTTGTTTCCTACGGATCACAGGCCCAGGCTCTGGCACAGCTTCCCTAATGGCTCCTGCTTCTGTGACATGAGTAGAGGGATGCAGAAGGGCTGAGACAGACCCAGCCTGGCGCTGCTTTGCATTTCCCTCCTGAGCACCTGAGAATGCCTGGTTTGAGGTTCTCCCAACACTGCTGAACTCTAAGCTGGTGTACATGGTTCTGGAACTTTCCTGGCTTTACAAACAGGTCCCTTGTTTAAGACCTTGAACAGGGGTCCTCAACTGGGGGTGAACTTGCCCCCAGTAGACAATTGTCAATGTCTGTAAACACACTGGCATCTAGTGGGTAGAGCCTGGGGATGCTGCCAAACATCCTACAGTGCACAGGACAGGACCTCACAACAGAGAAGTCTCTGGAACCAGATGGGGCAGGTGGAGGGGAACAGAGAGGCCCTCCCAGCCTGACCGATTCACACAGGTTTCCCTTCTGGGACTGGCACCTCTCTGGATGAACATGAAGGGTGGCAGAGGAATGTGGCGGATGATGACCACGGCATAGACTGTAGCTCCAGGGCAGAAGTGAGATCATAACCTTGTGAGCAGCCACCTCTGCACTCACCTGGTGAGTGGAGCTCCTGAAGGCATTTAGGATGATTCAAGTTTGCCTCCAGCTTTCTGGAGCATGGAAGGACTGGGAATAGTCCTATGTCTATGAGTTTGTCCAAACCTCATTGTCAGAGAGAAGGTTAGGGGAACCTCTACTTGGGGTGGAGTTTCCTAGTGTCTTTTGCTCAGTGTGGAGGCAAGGAAATCAAAGGTGGGGAGCAAGGGGAAAGCTGTGCCCCCTCAGCCGCCCAAAAGGAAAAGGTATAAATTGGAGGCCCAAGAGAACCTCTAAAGGACAATTCAGCAGCTACATATTTAGGGACTATAAACCAAGGTTCTATTTGTCCCAAGACAATGTGAAAGCCACAAAGTTTCCATCAGGTTAAAAAAAATTTTTTACTGGCACCGCCAGTAATGTGCACATCCCCTTTCCCCACCCCAAAGCATTTTGGTGGCACCTGCCTATGCTTTTAGCTCTCTGCCTGGCCTCAGGCCTCCAGCAAGAAGGCTGGGCAATGCCAGGCCCAAGAGGGCTGCATTAGGGCCGAGAACCAAAGAAAGGACTTTGTCCCCCAAGTAGATGGCTTTTCAAGGGTCAGTCTCACACTGTTACCTCCTGGGACCTGCCTGGGGGCAGCACCACCCAAAGTGATGCCAAGATGTCCCGGGCAGGCTCCTCAACATGTGAAAAGAGAAAATTCTTTCCTTATGGCTCATTTCTCTGCTCCTCCGCCATGTGGCTTGTCTGTTGTCTCTTTATGTGGCTACCTCTGGCACCTGGAAAGCAGGTGTAGAGCCCCGAGTCAGTGTGCATCCAGGCTCTGTGGCTATTCATTCCTGGACTTGCTTACTGTCCAGTGCAAGACAGTTTTGAAAAAGGACTGAGGTTGCCAAAATGTAAGGGAGACACCTGGTTCCCTGTATTCCATGCTGGTAAAACATATGATCTGAATCAAGACATTCGAGATGGTTTTCAAAATGCACTATTCTGTGTGAGGAATTTGATTAAATATTGAATTCAGAAAACCACCTGGAGAAGACATTTTGGAGGCCACTGGAGAAATGTGAATATGGTCTGAGTATTAGATGATGCTATAGTTTGAATGTTTGTGTCCCCTCCAAAATTCATGTTGAAACTTAGTTACTGATGCAGCAACAATTGGGAAATGTGGCCTTTGGGAGGCAGTTGAGTCACAAATGGTATTGGATATCCTTATAAAGGGCCTGAAGGAGGGTGTTCATCCCTTTTGCCCTTCCACCTTCTGCCACGTTAGGACACAGAGTCCTTCCCCTTTGGAGAAGCAGGATTCAAGGTGCTATCTTGGAAGCATAGGGCAGCCCTCACCAGGCAACTGAACCAGCAGGCACTTTGATCTTGGACTTCCCAGACTCCAAAACTCTGAGAAAATAAAATTTCTGTTCTTTATGGATTATCCAGTCTCAGGTCTTTTGTTATAGCAGCACGAATGGACTAAGACAGATGATATTAAGAAAATTACAGTTAATGTTGTTAGGAATGATAACAATATTTTGGTTAAGTAGGGAAGTACCCTTATTTTTTGGAGATGCAAATTGAAGTATTTGGGGGTAATCTGTCATGACAACTGTAATTTACTTTAAAATACTTCCTCTCCAAAGGATATTATACTGGCTTCCTTACTTTTCTTGTATGCTGAAATTTTTCATAATGAAAAGTTAAGATAAAACCAAAAGACCCCTGGAAATCCTCAGCTTCCTCATCTGAAAGGGAAAATGCTTCTCTGACTTTGAGGTAAACGAAGAGCAAGAGTGACGTGGGACAAGGCCAGCGTCCTTCAGCGAGGGCAGGAGCCTACCCTTGCTGTCCCTGGCTTCCCGGACCGTCTGTGCTGGACACGTCTCACTTATTGCCCCAACCCCTTCTTCAGAAAACAGAGAAGTTGTTGCCCCACAGAGAAACTGTGATGGATTATTCATCCATTTATTTATACAGCTGCTCATTTGTACAGTCATCAACAAATATGGATTGAGGGTCTGTAATTTCCAGTATCTTTGCTGGGTGCTGGGCACACAGTGAAGACAGGCACAGCCCTGTCCCTGTGGAGCTTATAATTGTGTGTGTGGAGGGGGCGAAGGGGTATTAATCAAAGAGAAATGTAAAGATAAATATAAAATTACAACCAAGCCAAATGACTAGCTTTATAAAAGACAGTATGGGAGAGAGGGAAATGACCAAGCCAAGAAGATCTAGAAAGCTGAGTTTGTCAGGAGGAGAAGGTAGAGGTGCAAAGGCCCTGTGGCTGAAGGGCGCATGGCCGCACTGTGGGCCTGTGAGGCCCATGTGGCTGCAGTGAAGGGAGAATGGGAACGGCTGGGACTGGAAAGGAGGCAGAGATAGCAGCAGGGTGCCTGCTCCGTGGGCTGCTTCTGCATATGTCTCCCAGAGAATGCAGATAAATGTGAAGGTTATTTTCTTGGCTCATTTGGGCCCGGTTGTCCTCCCTTGCTGCTTTGCTCCTCCCCAGCTCATTGCTGGGCTGCATACATCCTCCACTTTACCCCTACAAAGCTGGACACATGTGGCCTTCACAGTGGGTTGCCTCACCCCTACGGGGGCAGGTCCCCAGGTCTCAACCCAGGGCTCTAACCCACCAGCTCTTCTGGTCCCCTCCATGCCCAGAGGGGGCTGTGGGGCTCTAACTCAGGCCTTCTCTACCTCAGCCGACTGGGTCTCCATTTTCACTCCACATGGCTGCTCCATACCAGGAAGTCTCCACCCGAGTCCTAGCGCAGAGGTGGAGTACAAGCCCGTACACTTTTGGCTTTCTCCTCAACCCATCTTGACACCCACGCCCCACTGCATCCTGGGATTTTGGCCGGGGAAGCCGTGACCCATGTGTATGACCCATTGCTTCTCCTCCTCTGTCTCTCTTCCTTCCACAGCCCTTCAGTAGGAAACAGCAGGGTTTCCATTTCCTCTTCCTGTCTGGAAGAGTCTCCTCTTGCACAATACTCTCCCTAGAAACCCTAAGGCCTGAGTCCACCGAGTTTCATACTAGACATTACCAAAATATACTGACTTAAGAGCCCCCCAAACAAGATTCTTACTAGATCAACACTTTCAGTTAATAGCAGCTGTTATTATCATTATTCTTATTCGCCCTGTCTAAAGAGCCTCTGTTCTAGCCTCTAGAGCCACCTCCTCTTTAACTCAGGGCTCGCCCTCACCTAGTTCTTTGCTTCTGAGGTCCTCGGTGGAGTGACAGCAGTCCACACCCCCAAATCTTCAGTCTCTAGTGACAGAGACTGGAAGGGTCTCCTGAGCCTCCGTGTGTCACTTGGGCCTCCTTTTCTGCTGTTGTGGTCACCTGTGCAGTTCCAGCTGTGTCCAGTTTCCCTGCTGTCTGCTCCCCTCTTGTGGAGCCCTGACATAGCCCTGCCCTGCCCCTGGTTGACTTCCTGAGCTGGAACAGCACCGGGTACAGCCATTTTGCCCTATCAGAGAAACATGAGGGAGGTTAAAACCCCAAATGAGGTGGGCCTTAGTGTGTAAAATGAAGACCACATAGTGGTGTTTTCCCCCTAATTTGTTGAAGGGATCAAAATAAGGAAAAGGGGCAGAGAGAACTAGTATTTATCAAGCAAGCTCAAGCCTCCGTTATGTGTCAGGCCCTTATTGAACATTTCACATATGTTATTTCATCATAGAACAGGTAGTAGTGTTTACAGAGGAGGGAGATGAGAGTTTAAGTGACTCACCTGAGATTGAATAGGGTGGAGGTGGCAGAGGGGGGATTCAGACACAGGACTGCAGCGTGCTTCTTCCACTAAAATACAGAAGTGAATCATCACATATTGTACACAAAACCGATAATCACCTCTGTACCCCACAAATATGTACCATCAGTTATGTTTCAATAAAAATAAAATAAAATATAGAGGTGGTGTCAAGCAAGCAGAGATGACGGGGGCGGCAAATGTACTCAACTCCTGTGTTGCTTCTGGAAGTCAAGATGGGGGCTGGCAGAAGGCCCCCTGCAGTTCACAGAGTCCCCAGCATGGGGACAGAATGCACTCCCTGGCCCAAGACAGGTGTTACACTAGCAAGGTGGCTCCGCCACCCCTGCCACCATGCTCTGCCTGCTCAACATCTGGAAATCAAGATCAGTCACCTCTAGAACAAGCCATGGCTGGGTCACTGAAAGCCTGGCTTGAGAGCAGATGAAACAAGCCTTCTGGAAAGGGAAACAGCTCTGAACACAGCTGTGCCCATCTGTCTAGTCCTTGTCCCTGAGTCACACCATCCCAGGTCTTAAGTAGGACTATATTCTGTTCCTGATCCAACCCAGTCTCTGATCAATGCCACACCCCACCCCCACCCCCACCCCAATTCTTTGGAGGCAGCCATTCCTAGGTGGGTCTGGGTCATCTGTACAAAAGCATAGTTTATCCCATATGTGAATAAATTACCTCCTTCCCCACCCCAAGAATGCAGAGCCAATGCCCAGATCTCACACCCGGCCCCTCACGCAGATGACTGTTTCCTCAGCACGGTGAAGCAGATGTCCAGTCACCAAAGGAAGACTGTGCATGTGGTTATGGTTCCTGCCTGTGGTGCTGCTGTTCTGCCTTCCCAGAAGGGTGCGTTCATCACTCCTGGCACTAGCTATGTGAGTACACCTTTTCACCAATGCCACGCCAGCAAGGGGAGTTACTAATAATAATTGTTTAAAAGTGCTTTACTAATTCAGTTGTTGTAAAATGGCGTTTATATAGTCACTGAATTTGAATTTTTGTGGTGGTTGATGTTTCAACTTATAACTACCTGTATATTTTCTAGTGAGAATTGGGTTTGACTAAGCAGATCTGGATTTCATTCCTGCTATGAAAACCTGGGAAATTCACTTAACCTCTTAATACTTCAGTTTTGACACCTGTAAAAATACAAATAGTAGGGATTTGTAGCTCAAATGCTAGTGGTGAAGGTTAAATGAGATAAAATACATAAAGCACTGAGCACAGTTCCTTGCACATAGTAAGTGCTCAATAAATGGCAGCCAGTAGTGCTAGAACAGATCACTTCTCTCTTAAGCTCTAGCTGTTGTTCTCACATATTTATGAAAATGATGTGGATTCAAACCCATTATCATTTTTAACGCAGATATGTTTTTCCATCAATTTCCCCCTTTAATTTTAGTTTGGTTATATTTCGCCTGTAAAAGGTTAGTATCTCTGTTGCTGATTCCTTTCCTCTGCATTTTCTTTGATTACTTGAAACCTGAGAAAGCTGCTCCTCCTCCACAAGTCTGATAAACCTGTACTTTATACTCTTTGTTTTGAAGGACAAAGTGATAGATAAGTGAGAAATTGGTAGATGGAGTTGGGAAATACAACAAGCCGGTTTTCCGATGTCATGGGGCCTTGGACAGCAGGTTTTTCTGTGGTGTTATGAGCGTTCTTAGAATATTCTGAGTGGCCAAATTCCATAAAATGTTTGAAAATTAATCACCAGACATGCACAGCAGCTAATGCTGAAGTATTCCATCACTGACTATTACTATATTATGCAAGGCCCTGGACTTGACGTGGATCCAGGGGTGTTTCGGACATGGATTCTATACTCTGGGATTTCACAGTAGGGAGAGAGGCCATGTGCTGAAGACCCTCTCTTTGTCCCACCAGACCCACTCTGTGCCTTCTCCACCTGCTCTGAGCCTGGCAGGCTGACCTGTGTGGTCTGCATCCATATGTACCTTTTCCCTCTGTTTTCTTGGGAGTCACGAGCAGAACATCAGAGGGAGGAGAGAGAGGCCAGGGTGTTTATCCCCCCAGCTACCCACCTGCAAGGCTATCATCTGGCAGTGGCTATGTTCCTCTCTCCAAGGCCACAGCTGTCAGGTGACCCACTCCTGATCCTAGTAACCACCTCTTCACTTGTCTCCAGCTCCCAGGGGTCAGCCATGGTGTCTGATGATCACTAGCTCTGGGTGCTTTATTCTTGTTAGCTCTCTTAATCCTGCCCACGCCTTTGTCCCTGCTATTGAACTCTCTTCAGCCACTCCTTCTGAGTGTACCTTATTGATAAAACATGATTTAAATAATCATCAATGGAAGAAGAAAATAAGTGGCCATCGAGAGGTGTGCAGGGCTGAGTGGCAGCGGTGGAGACATTTCTTCCACTTGGGCAGCAGAGACAACTTGATGGAGGAGGTGACATTTGAGCGGTCCTTGGGGGTAGAACTCAGATGTGTAGAAGGACAGAGAGAAAGGGCGTCCTGAGCAGGAGCAGCAGCTTGGGGATAGGATCTGAGGTGAAAAGTGGAGGTTGGCATAGAATGGTGGCTCTCAAAGTGTGATCGCCAGACTAGCAGCCTCAGCATCCCCTGAAGAAAAGTGCAAATTGTGCAGCCCCAGTCCAGACCTACTGCATTCAACACTCTGGGGATAGAGCCCAGCAACCTGCGTTTCTAGCAAGTCCTCCAGGTTGTTCTGATACATGCTGAAGTTTTAGAGTCACAGGCAGGAAGAGCTGTTCAGAGAATGGAGTGAAATGGTGAAACAAAATGGAAAAGAGCATGCGGGACTGGGGTATGCAGGGCCTTAAATGCTTAGTGGACTTTGGACAGTATTACTGTAGGTGATGAGTGTTGTGAAGGGGGGTGGGGGGAATGCACACGTGGGTGTGACCTGAGCAAGGATGCCTTTAAGAGTGAGGATGGAAGTAGGGAGACCACCAGGGAGGTGATTGTGAGTGCCAAGGAGAGGAGGCCTAAGGCAGGGTTTCTCAACCTCAGCACCACGGACATTTTGGGCCCGGTAAGTCTTGGTTTGGGGGCGTCCGGTCCTGTGCATTGTAGAATTTTTAGCAGCATGCCTGGCCTCTACCCACTAGAGGCCAGTAGCACCGCTTGGCTGTGCCAGACAAAAATGTCTCCAGACACTGTCCAATGTTCCATGTAAAGCAAACTTCCCCCACCTGAGAACCACTACCCTAAGGCCTCTGTTTTAGTGGCAACCATGAGATGGAGCACCCAGGTTATTATGGCTATAAAATCAGCTGTGCTTGGCTGCTGACTGGAACCAAAATACTGCTGTGGTTACAGGTGAATGATCAGATGGCAGTCAAATCGAGGATCTAATTGAAAATTACTCATTAGAAATTAAATATTGATCTGTTTGGGCAAGCTGCTTTCAGGGATTTTCCCCAGTGGTCAATTTATCAGGTGACACTTGTTCCTGAGGACAGCAGCCTTGGGAGCTCTAATAACAGGGAGGAAACCAGGCAGGAGCCAGGCCTGGCTGCAGTGGAATGTGATCACTTAAAACAGGCTGCATCCTCTGCCTGCTTTCTCCACCAACTCACCATCTGGTGTCACCACTTCCTCTAATGTCTTTTCAGTGTTTTCCTGACCATCTCTATTTTATCTTAAAGGGCAGTCATTGAACAGATGCCCCTTTTGGAGAAGGTGCTCCTATCTCCACTCCCCTCAGCGAGGCCACTCTCTTTGGGTGCCCAGGCCCTAAGACTATACAGCCCATTGCTGGGACTGCTGGGTCTGTCTTAGTCTTCTCAGGCTGTTACAACAGAATACCATTGACTAGGTAGCTTCTAATCAACAGACATTTATTTCTCACAGTTCTGGAGGCTGGAAAGTCCAAGGTGAAGGTGCTGGCAGAATTGGGGTCTGGTGAGGGCCCTCTTCCCGGTTCGTAGATGGCCAGCTTTTCACTGCAACCTCACATGGCAGAAGGGATGAAGGTCTTTCTGGGGCCTCTTTTATAAGGGCACCTATCCTGTTAGTGAGGGCTCCACCCCCATGACCTAATAACCTCCCAAAGTCCCCTCCTAATACCGTCACTTTGGAAGTTAGAATTTCAATATATGAATTTGGGGGGGACACAAACACTCAGACCATAGTAGAGCCCCATACTAGACATGGGGAGAAGAGTGAAAACTCATAGTGCTGCCATTAAGGAGTTCAGTCTTCTGGAAACTCCATGCCTTAGGAGTGGTGATTCTTAAACCTGACCCAGCATCAGAATCACCTGTAGAACTTATTAAAACACAGAGTGCTGGGCCTCAGCTCCAGAGCTTCTGATTCAGTGGGCCTGAGATGGGGCCAGAGACTTTACATTTCTGGCAAGCTCCCAGGTGACACTAATGCCACTGGCCCAGGGACCCCACTTTCAGAACCACTGCCTGACACACATGATGAAGTTAAGAACAGCCATGTGATGTGTTAAGCAAAGTGGAGGATTTGACTTGGGAGACCTAGTCCAACTCTGCCCCTCACATGCTGCATGGTCTCAGGAGGGGTCTCAGGACTTCGGGTCCCACTTGTCAAATTATGGGTCGGACTAAATGCAGCTTAAAATGCCCTCCAGCTCTGAAGATCCTTGGCCCTGTGGTCTGACCTGGACAGCTGACCCCTCAGCCTGGCCTGAGCAGCCTTCTGGTGTCTCCTTGATCTTAAGTCAGGGCGCGGCAGTTCTTGGGACTCCAAAGGCTCCTCAGATATCTGAAGCCCTGACCTGAACCAAAGACCAGAAAGCAGCTGCCAGCTTAGTCCCTGGCAGAGTGACCAGTAGTCCTGGTTTGCCTGGGACTGAGGAGTTTCCCAGGACGCCGGACTTATAGTGCTAAAACTGGGAAAGTCTGGGACCGACCAGACCAGGTGGGCACCTTTCCATCCCTCCCTGCCACTGAGCCCATGATTTCTGGGCTGCTCGTCCCTGAGGGCAAGCCCCAGTCCAGACCTACTGCATTCAACACTCTGGGGATAGAGCCCAGCAACCTGCGTTTCTAGCAGGACTGCCCTGTATCCTGCTCATCTAATCAGAGCTCTCAAGCCTCAGGCCAGCCTCTTGGGGAGGAGCAAGGAAGAGGAGGGGGCAGTGATAAAAGAATCAACAGGAAGCCAGGAAGCAGGATTCTGGTCCAAACTCCACCAGTCATTGATGGTGTAACCTCAAGCCTGTGACCTAATCACTGTGAACCTGGGCTTCCTCATCTGTCACCCAAAAAAATGGATATGGGGTGAGTGTCCTCCTGTGTCAGAGTGATTAAGGAATTGGAGTCGAGAGTTCAATGTTTAGATACTTATGTCACCACTTTCAAGCCTGGTGAACCTGGACAACTCACTCAACCTCCCTAAGTTCTAATTTCCTCATCTATAAAATGGAGACAATATCCCTGCAATCAGGGGCTTTTGTAAGAACTTAGTGAGATGATGAAATGGAGATAATACCCCCACCTGAAGGGCTTTTGTGAGGACTTAGTGAGATGATGGGCACTTTAGTCCAGTGGCCAGGACAGCATAAATGTCCGGTATGATTTCCTATCTCTCTAACCGTCTGTGGTTCTGAAGCACACGGAACACAAACTTATTGGAGGCTCAACCCCCCTGGCATGATTTGTTAACTCAGGTCACTATAAATTGGTGGAACATGTAGGGAAGCAGGGCCTGCTTCAGCTACCTCACTGCCAACCCAGTGCCACAAAACCATGGGTCGCTTCTGAAGAGATTCCTGGACTCTGGGGACTGAAATGAGACTTGCCCATCAGGAATTCAGAGACATGGGAAGTTGCCAGGAGATCATTTTAAAGACATCCTGGAGGTGGCTTTCGATGAGGGTCTTGATTAATAAACCACAGCATTACTGGGCAGGGATTGAGTTGTCCTTCCACATTTTTACTGGGGACCCTCAAGTCTGGCTGCCCTTTGACTCTCTTTCCTTTCCCTCCTTCTTTCAATCTCTTTTTTTTCCCTGGAAGCAATTTTTCTGTCCTTTTCCAAATGTAATTAGGTTAATCAGCTTTGCCATCTTGCGATTGTTTAGCCTCTTCAAGATACAACCATGTCTGTCAGAAGAGAAGTTCAGGAGCCCAGGCAGCAGACCAGGATCTCCCATGGAAGAAAGGGGTGGGGGAAGTGGCCAGAGATGGAATTTGCTTTGTTAGGCTGTGGGAGGGGAAAATATCACAGCCACATGTGTTTTTCTTTTTTCTTTTATAGTTTCTGATCAACTGATTTTTTATGACTTGTCATTGTTGAGACCAGAGAAGAGTCAAATTAACAGTACATCCATGGTACTGGGGGGCAAGCCCAGCCCAGCCCAAGAAAGAGAATCCCTCGTTCCTCCTTTCTGAGCTTCTTCTCCTTTTCTCTTCATCCAGGCCATGCAATCTCTGTTTCACTCCCTTGCCTAGCACCCTCAAAGTAAAACGATTGGCTTGGAAAGCCCAGGCTGGTTGTGAGCAGGTGCGGTGTTTCTGGCAGTGTTGTCAGGGGTGAGGAGCTGACATAGCTGCTCTTACACTGCAAGATGGGAATGCAGTGGAGCCTGTGTTTTCTGGGCAGTGGGAGGTCTCTTGGCCTTGAGCAACTGCAGCTCAGAGGTGTACTAAGGGAAACTGAAGCAGGGCTGAGAGTTTCCCAAGCAGAAATGGTGCTGCTAAGAAGTAGGCTTCCTTCACTCCAGGCCGTCTGAGCTGACGTTTCTGTGAATTCTTGAGATGAAAGCCTGACTCTGCTACTGTTGCAGCCCAGCAGTCCTGAAGATCTATGCTGACCTCATGATGGCAGATGGCATTTGGAGGAGGCAGAGGATGCATCAGAGCCTCAGAAAGCACAGAGGGAAGGAGGAATGGGGGACCAGAGCAGAAAGGCCCCGTACAGATGAGCTGCGCTGTTTATTACTGAGTAGACAGGGCCGCTGCTTGATCTCACTCTCTCCCATGATTTCTTTTATCCCAACAAATTTGCATGAGTCAGGCCACTGAAGCGGGTGAAGAAGTTTTGAGGTGAAAACTGTCTGATGCCGATGCTCCTGCAAAATGGGCCCAGGATGATGTGGGGCCACTGTGGCGTCTGGAGGTTCCTCTGAGGAGCATCGGCTGGGGTGGAGACGCCACGGGCCACGGTGGGTCTGGGCAGAAGGCTTTTCTCTTGTCTCGTACCATTTGTGGTGGTGAATGTGCGGGTATCTGTGAAGGTCTCATTATTTTCTGTAAATTTCCGTTGTGAGGCTGGAAAGAATTCAGCCTTTCCCACCAACATCTGCATAGTCGGGTCTGATGAGTAGTTAGCTAGTAGAGCCACGAGAGAAGCCTGGCTTCCAGCAAAACACGGACACGCTGGTGCTTCCACAGGGCACTTCGCCAGGAGAAGAGCTCTGGAAAGCAGGTCAGACGAGGAGAGGCTCACGGGGCGGAGGCCCCCTGAACACCCTCACACATTCGTTCTCAGGGCTACTTGCACCTCCCACCTCAGGTTTTGGTTTCTATATGTGTACACATGTCTGAATAGTGTGAGTGTTCAGGGATAACCAATTATGCCAAATCCCATATGCTGAATTATAGAATGTCAGAGCTGGAATGGCCTTTAAACAGCAAGTTGTTCCCCAAACCATGTTTTATAGAGGAGAATAGAGAAGTTCAGAGGGCATGCAACTCACCCAGTATCACACAGCAGGTATTGAGCAGGACTGAACTTGGACCCGATGCTGGCTCATGCTCTTTTGGATCATCTGCTGTGTCCCTGAGGAAGGCTGGGGGCGGGGGGGCGGGGCGCGGGAGGAGAGAGGGAAGGAGGGAGGAAGGGAAGCACCTTGCACAGGATAAATACCTACTATGTGCTGAGCACTGGGCTCAGTGTCTTCCAAGTTCATTTCTAACTCAGAGGCCCATAGTGCTGCCTGACTTAGGTTAAAACACCATGTCTGCAGCCTGCAGATGTACATCTAAAGACCTTAAGAAGCTGTTGAATTATCACCAAAGCATAAACATGTGTGCAGCATAGAAAAGTGAACCCATCAAAATGATACCCTAACTTTGAGCCTGGATGGGTTAAGGGGTTAAGAATCAGTCCTGTGACTAACACCTAGAAGGATCATTAAGCTGGCCAGTGTCAGATGCTGCCTAACAAGCCTCAGACCTGGCCCTCCCTTGAGCTTTTCTGCAAAGCCCCACATCTTGTCCTTAGCAGCTCACTTCTGGATGCTGTGTTTGCTCTTCCCGTTCTCTTTTGTAGTTAACCTGCTGAATCAGAGTCTCTCTGGATGTGCTCCTCAGGAGACCGGGTTACAATAACAAAACAACCATAACAAGCAACACTGACTGAGGGCCGTGTAACAGGCACTTTGCACACAGTACCTTATTTAATCTTCACCGTGACCCTATTATTATCTCCTATTTTATAAATGAGAAAATCGAGACCCAGTGAGGTTGACTCATCCAAAGTCACCCAGCAGAGCCAGGACTTAACCGCAGGTCTGCCTGACCCAAAAGCCTGTGCTCTTAACCATTAAACTGTCCTGTTTGCAGGTCATGCCCTTTTCCCAGAGGACATAACTTGAAAAATTAATTACAAATAGAGTAAAGGAAATGCTATTTGGAAATGAAAACAAAACAAAACACATAACTCTTTGGTCAAGGAAGAACTCAAAACTGAATTACAAATGTTTCATACAGTAGTAACAACGAGAACTAATATATTACAACAAAAGATGAAAACTCAACAGAAAAACTAACAAGGGATAGGAATAGGAAATTAAAAAAAAGAAGTTACATAAATGGCCCCCCAAAATATGAAAAAAGGTCAAATTTTCTAACTAAAGAAACACAAAATAAAGCAACAGAAGGTATGGGAAAATGACAAAGCCCTATTTTGGGGAGACTGTAGGGAGGCAGGTGGTGAAATGGACACTTGTATACACTGTGATGGGAGTGTAAATCTGCACAATGCTTTTGGTGACAGGGCCCTTTTAATGTCACTTTTTAGCCTTTAACATATGCAAAACCTTTGACTGTCAACTCCAGTTCTGAGAGCTTACCTTCAGGATATAGTCTTTGATGGACATAAAGAATTATCTATAAAGCAGTTCAGCATCACATCATTAATAGCAGCTAAAACTTGGCAAAATGTTGAAATTTGGCAAAACAATAGGAATTACAATAAGTAAACACAATGTCCATATAATGGAAGCATGCAGCTATTAAAAGAATGCTGAGTAAGAATATTTAAAATATGTCAAGCTTTTAAATAAAAAAAAAAGTTTATAAAACAGCATATCCAGTGTGATCTGAATTTTTTTAAACAATATCCGACCTTAAAAAATATCTGAATGTGACATCACCAGTAGTGAGACAATACCTCATGTTCATCCTGATATGACGTGCTGAGAACACAACTTCCCTCCTGGGGGATTTGTACCAAAAAATGCATAACCTGAATCTAATCAGGAGGAAATGCCAGACAACCCCCATTTGAGGAACATCCTATAAAATAACTGGCCTACATTATTTTAAAATGCCAAGGTCATGGAAGATAAAGAGTGAGGGACTGTTACAGAATAAGGGAGACTAAAGAGATGTGAAAACTAAATGCAATGTGAAATCCTGGCTTGGATGCTGAGCCAGGAAAAATTGCTATAAAGACTTTATTAGGACAATTGATGTAATTTGGATATGGACTATGGATTAGATATAGCATCAATGCTAAATTACCATATCGATATTTTTGATATTGGTTATGTAAGAGAATTACCTTATTCTTGGGAAATTGTAGACATTGAAGTAATTAGGGGTACTCAAATGGCTCAGAAAGTAAATATCTGTCCATAATATAGTAGGATATTATTAACATTATTATTTTAACATTTGCAATAATATTATTTAATATATTTATTTATAATTACATTAAAATATACTTAACATATAATAATTTATAGAGAAAGAGAGAGTGAAGGGTGAATAACAGAGTAAATGAGGTAAAATGTGAACAATTAGCAAATCTGGGTGAAGAGTATATGAGAGCTCCTTGCACTCATCTTGCAACTTTTCCGCAAGTTTGAAATTACATAAAAAGTTACCAAAATAACTATATCAAAAACTGGTTGGCTGGCTGGTTAGCTCAGTTGGTTAGAGCACGGTGTTATAACATCAAGGCCAAGGATTTGGAAAAACAAAACAAAACTGGAATGTTATTCACAAAACACGTCAATAATACGTATCTTTCAGTGGGGGAATCATGCTTGATTTTTATTTCCATCTGTCTCCAGACAAGTGTTTTCTAAAGTTCACCACAATACACACATATAACTATATGACTGCTTCATTGAGCAGTCTCAACTGCACGGGGTACAGACATGGAACTGTCCTTTAAAAATCCGAACTACAGCTGTACAGTTCTTTTCAGTTTCTGACAGTATCTTGGAAAGATCTCAAAACTTCCCAGGTACCAGTAAGTACTTAAAAGTCTGGTCCAGATTGAAATGTCTATTTCATATCCAACCGAGAGTTCGCCTCCTTGCTCTGACTTTGGCTTGGGCTTGGCAGGACGGAGGTGGAATAGGAAGGATGTGGCATGCTCTGCTCTTTTACCCTCCTCCTTTGCTCACCCTCTGCTTCTGGGTCTCCAGGGTTGGGACAGAGGACGGAGGGCATGGAGGACAGGAACATGTGCTCTCTCATTCTCTTGGTGCTGTTGAAGTTCTCCTGTTAGCTGGGATGCCTCTGGTAGCAGGAGCCCAAGTCCTACTCCTCTCTTGGGCCATATGTGTAAGTTCTCCAAGAGGCCTTAAAGGAGGCTTCCCCACTCCACGTCCCCCCAGCATGGGAGATGCACCAGTGCTCCTGTCCAGCATCACCCCACAGCCTCTCACTGCTCTGGTCCCCTGGCCCAGCAGGAAGTATATCCCAACACCTTCTGGAGGTCCCACAGGGTCAAAATGTCCAAACGGGACTCCACATCACCCTCTTTTCCAGCATTTCCCACCTCCCCTTCCTCGCATCCTCCATAATCACCAAGTCTTGTCAAGTCTATCTCCTAAATATTCCCCCAAACCAATAGTTTTTCAAGCTTATTTTTAGAAAGACTTTTTCCTCTCAAACATCAGTTTCTCATCATCGGATGAGTGGATACGGAAAATGTGGTACATCTACACAATGGAATACTACTCAGCTATAAAAACGAATGAAATACTGCCATTTGCAACAACATGGATGGACCTTGAGAGAATTATATTAAGTGAAACGAGTCAGGCACAGAAAGAGAAATACCACATGTTCTCACTTATTGGTGGGAGCTAAAAATAAATAAATAAATTCACACACACACACACACACACACACAAAAAAAAAAAAAAAAAAAAAAAACCGGGGTGGGGTGGGGTGGAAGAAGACATAACAACTACAATTACTTGAAGTTGATACGACAAGCAAACAGAAAGGACATTGTTGGGAGGGAGGGGGGAGAGGGAGGAGGGAGGGAGGTTTCGGTAATGGGCCACAATAATCAACCACATTGTATATCGACAAAATAAAATTAAGAAAAAAATCAAAAAAACGAAACAAAACAAAACATCAGTTTCTATGGTCTCCCAGCACATACAACATGTCAAAGTAGAGCTACCCGAGTTAAAGGAAGGGGAGGCAGGTAGAGGTGGCAGGTGGAACTTTACCCACAGACCACCCTTCAGCTGCACACTGGTTCCTGGGATCCTCCTCGACATGGAGAACTCTGTGGGTCACAGTTGTAACACTAGACCTCCAACCCATCCACTTTCTCCATCACCTTGCCTCTGCCTGGATGCTGGCTAGCACTGTCATGGTGTGGGTATTGTCACATTCTTACTGGATTCATGATCTCCATTCTGTAGCCAGAGTGGCCCTCCTAAAATAAGAAACAATATATGTCATTCCCTTGTTTAAGCTGCTTCTCATTTTTGGTAGGATAAAGTTAAAACTCCTGAAAATGATGTAAAAGTCCCTCATACTCTTCCCTCGGCCAGTCTACTACGGCCTGAATGTTTATGTCCCCCTGCAAATTCATTTGTTGAAATCCTAACCCCCAATGTGATGATGTTAAGAGGTGGAGCCTTTGGAAAGTGATTAAGTCATGAGAGTGGAGCCCTTGTGAATGGGATTAGTGCACTTATGAAAGAGGCTCGAGGGACCTTCCTTGCCCTTTGCCATGTGAGAACGCAGCAAGAAGGCACATCTATGAACCAGGAAGCAAGACCTCACCAGACACTGAATCTGCCAGCACCTTGATCTTGGACTTCCCAACCTCTAGTACTGTAAGAAATAAATTTTTGTTGTTTATGAGCCACCCAGTTTATGGTATTTTCGTTATAGCAGCAAGAACAGACTAAGACACAGCCCCTCCAGCTTCGGTCTCAGCTTCCATCACACCAGATTAGTTCAGTGTCTGCAACATGTGGTGATTTCTAACTCCAGACCTTTAGACACGTCTTTCTCTCTTCCTCCTGTCCCTCTCCAGCCCCCTGCTCTCTTTCCTTGGCCTGGTGAGTCTTCTCAGGTTTCTGGTTCCATATGAGAATGGATTGGATGGCAGGAGATCATGGATGGGCCTGGGTAGTACAAATGGGATTCTGAGTCTGTGGAAAGTCCTAATTGAAGATGGGAACCCCCCACTCCCACTCTGCCAGTCAGGCAAGGAAAGAAACCATTTTGGATGTGTTTATGAACAGGGTGTTCAAAGGTCAGGCACCAGGGGTCATTTGAGCTGCTCTGGGAAAGCTCTCTTAATCCCCAAAAGGCCAGCCCATGTGCCCAGGGTACCCGATACCCTGTTCCAAAGTGAGTCACATCAGAGGGTTCTCGAGACAATCTGGAGATGCTTTTAGAACTTCTCCTTCTGAGATTTAACTTCTCTAAGTGGTTACTGGCCTGCAGAGATGGATCCAGATTTTTGTAGGGCCTGAAGCTCATACAGTTGAGGGATCCTCTTTAAGAAAACAAACACAAATTTACAAATGTAAAATCTGTGCAGGGCCTTGGGAGAAGCCTGGACAAGTGCGGGGTCCTGAAGCTTAGTTTCATTAGCTTCCTGGTCAATCTGGCTCTCCCAGTCAGAAGCTGAAATCAGGACAGCAGCCTCAGCATGTTTCTCATCCCCAGGGTGACTCTGGTATCACTGTTGGGTGCAGGAGTCTGGAATAAGGCAGGCATGGGATCCAGCCAGGCGTTGTCTCTCACCAGCTGCGCAATCTGTGGAAGGTTCCTCTTCTGAAGTAAACTGGGATCACTCACGGGATCATTATTCTAAAAGGTTCCCTGTTTACCCTCCCCTAAAAGCAGCCTGAAAATGGAATTCAAATGATTCCATCCCTTTTTGCACCTGCAAGGACAAAAGCAAATGCTTTAAGTGGTGGGGAAAAGAAAAGTTTTTGTAACTCAAGGATTCACTTTATAAGTGTCATTTAACTTTTTCCCCTACGCTTGGGAAAAGTGCAATTAACCATGGGCTGGAAAATGTTTTTGCTTGTCTAGAGGGAGTTCTGTGGCAACTGCGTTAGTGCTGTGCTGCCTGGGTGAGGAGGAGGCTGGCAGAGGGTGGCAGCGGACCGAGCTCTCCTCTGCAGAGCTCCTGGTACCAAGGAGCCCTGAAGAAAGGGGTGGGGAGGGGGGGACGGGGAGAGGAGAGAAGAACGAAAAGAGGGATAGGCAGAGGGTTTTCTTTTCCTTTCCTGGATTGACATTACCACATACAGTGAAAAAAACATGTATATTTTTTCATCTCACACATGAAATCAGAGGGTTTTGGCAGCTTCAGGATTGTCTTTCCATCCATGATCTCCCCTGCAATTAGTGCCCTGCTATACCAGTGCACACGCAGCAGCATCCACGAAGAGTGCTAGTCCCGTTTGCAGAGCAAAGGCTCTCTTTCTGGCTGTGATTTGGTCTGTGCTTCTGTGCAGCTGCTGTGTCCCAGCCTATCTTTATCTCTGTCACGTTTTGGGCTCTTTCTCCACACTGCCCTGCCCAATCACAGGACTTCCACGGGGATGTCGGCTTGGCCTAAGCTCGCTATCTATCTGTCTGTCTATCATCTATCTATCTATCTATCTATCTATCTATCTATCTATCTATCTATCTATCTATCTATCTATCTATCATCTATCTATCTATGAATATTCATGAGATACAAAGCTGATTGTCCCCCTCCTGCCCATGATGTGGGGGCCAGATTCATACTGGCAGCATACCCGTTACCAGGAATTACTTTTGTACCCTTTGTCCCCTCCCAATTATCCCCCGACCTCCCTCCCTCTCCCCCTCTCCCCTCAACTCCAATTTGTAGCCCTAGGAATGTTCCCTGCCTCTGCTGGATCACAGCACTGCTGTGATCTTTCTTTCCCGCCGTCCTTTCTCTCTTAGCTCCCACATACCAGTGCGCACATGCAGTATTTATCCCTCTGTGCTGTGCTTGTTTCACTCAACCTAGGCTCTTATGGGTGGGACGTCGGCAGGTCGGCGACCTGAGCCTGGGTTCCAAGCCACTCGCAGTCCCCGGGGTGGCTCGTCAACGCCGAGGCTGGTGTAGAGCCCAGAAGCGAAAGTAGGCGACCTCGGCCCGGCCCAGCCCGGGCTTAAGTGTTTGCGCCTGGGCCCCTCCGGGTACCTGGTGGTGGCCCCGGGCGGTCCCGCGGCGTAGCTCCTGGGCGAGGGCGTCTTTGAACCGCGCGGCGCGGCGGCCCGGGGAGCCCGCGGGCCCAGTGGCGAGACCCCGCAGGCGGCGGGCCGGTCCTGGCCGCGCGGCTGGGCCTGCAGCACGGAGACGGCGACCGGCGACGGTGAGCTGCATGGTGGCCTCCCCTTGGACAGATGCTCCTCCGGCCACGGGCTGGGCAGCAGGGCGGCCGGCAGCCACTGCAGAACCGTCCTCCTCCGAGCGCCCCGAACCACGGACCACGTCTCATAAAGTGACATGTTGATGGAATAAAAATGAGCCCGGGCATCCTTTTGCTTCCCTTTCTGGGCTCCTCTTTCTTTCTGCAGCTCCTTCACCTTATCCCATCCCCCCACCCTATTATGTCACCTAGGCCTTCTCTGCTCGGCAAAGCCACCCTGACCCTTCTCCCACCGCACAGCCCGACCCACCGAACCCGCCCGAACCGGTCCCCAAGTACACGTGATAGTCGCCGCTTAGGGTCAGAAGTCAAGAACCTTGGTTAAACTAGGGGGTTCATTCTCAGGTACCTGAGCCCTTTGGAAAGCATGTGCACTTAAAAGAACTTTTGTGATCCAGCTGTCTGAGTTCCTAATTCGTGGAATAGCAGACAAAGAAAGGAGATGAAATTTGAAACCGGGGGTGGGGTGGGGGTGGGGGGGTGGATGAAGATAATTTTTGGAACCGAGGAAAGGGAGGTCAAGCCGACCCAGAAATGGACCTTTGCTTTTCATACTGTCTTCTTTCCTCCACTTCAGATCCTCAGATTCTCTGAATATTCCGGGTCTTTCCAGAATAGCTGGGGGTGGGTGGGAGGCCGTGCGCCCTGCGGTGTGTTTGGTAACGAGTTGGATGCCGGCTTGTCAAGATGCTAGTCCTGGGGACAGAGGAAGGAGAGCTGAGAAAAGGCTTGGGAAGTTAGGAAGAGCCCAATGAGAGAGGCCTGCAAAGTGACCTTATGTGGTGAGAAACAGGGAATCTCCAAAGGCTTTTGAGCTGAGTAAAAGCTGCTTTTAAGAAACTTTGATTTGCCAGTGATGTGTTTGATTGGATAAGGGAGCCTGGGGTTAAAAGCTACGAGATGGTTGCCCCAGGAATGCAGAGCTGGGCAAGGAATACTAATGGCGTTCCAATGGAAACACTGCTATGGGGAAGACTAGTGCGAGACAGGGTGACAAGATTGAGTCGGGACACCTCTTAGCCAGGAGCTAAAGGGCCTCTGTGGCAGAAACTGGCTAGGTGTTCACCACACCATTTGATTGCATGTCTTTGTTTACGTAAGTTGGTAAGTTCGCAAATGTGTGTGTTTCCTGAGGGCAGTTTCCTAAAAGAGCAATTAGTATGTCAAAGAATATATGCATATAAACTTTTGAAAGACTCTGGCAAACATCTTTCTTTTAAGTGATAAATTCCATTAGGTGGATGTGGGGAGAGCAGGCATTCTTTTACTTCTCTGGTGGGACTGTAAGATGTTACATGTTTTCTGGAGAGAAATTTATAGCAATGCAGTCTTTTAAATACAGCCTTATCAATGTGCCTATCTGACCATTCTATCAGGAGGTTATCCTAAGGAAATAATCAGACAAATGGGCAAAGATGTTTTTGTTAGACTCTGGGCAGCACTGTATATTGTAGTGAAAAATTAGGGGAATATCCCTAAGTGTCTATTATTACGGGATCAATTAAATAAAATACAGCACATCCATACAATAGAATGCTGTTAAAATTATGTTGTAGGTATATTTTCATAGACAAAGCAGGTTACAAAACACCAGTTTGGAGGCTCCATGGGATTAGAACTTGTTCCCACCCATGGCTCTGGGTTCCCATTATTTCCTGAGTCAAGGTCAGAAGAGGTACTCTGCTGGGCACTCTGCTGCTGGATCAGCCTCTGCAAGTGAAGACCGGTGGGAAGGTAGGGGATCTTTCTCCTCAGCAGCCTTTGGCCCCCTTTCCTGCTGACACTCCTTGGGTTTTTGGAAAAGTGGGAGCACTTTCCCCTCATAGTTCCCAGCATGGATATGGAATCTTTCCTATTACTTCCATGTGGACGTTTGGGTGCTGGGTAGAAGGCACATGTGTCTTTGGGCTTAGAAAGCAATATCTTGGGCCAGATGTTTCTGCATAACCCCTTAGTGGGTGCTCCTGAGAGTCTCTGCGTGCTGGTTTCCGCAGGCAATTCTGCTTTTGCCCTCTCACTAGGATGGATGGAAACTCAGTGGTCAGAATTTTATCCTTTGTGTTCTTGTCGCTTTAGTAATTTTTCTGTGGAATTGGAATCACATATTCCCCCCCCTTTTCTTTTGCTTATAAGAATATCTTAAATTTTTTCTTTGAAATCTAAGGAAATTGACAATACCTAGTGTCCCCCTACCTCACTATTCGAGAATTTACCTGAGCATCAGGCAGTGATGGTTCTGGAAAAGTATGGAGGGTAGTGAGGACATGAGACTGATGCTCAGGACAAAGAGCAGGACCAATGTGGTGGGCTATTGGTTAGACCCCACTTGCCTTCCTTTTCACTTCAGGGGAGGGTGGGCTACCAGAAAGCAAACCTTAGCCGGCTTGGATTCATGGATCTATATGGGTCGCGCCTTCCTCTTGTCGACCATTGAGTTTCCATGCTGCAAACATGTTGTAAAGTAGTTGAGATATAGGTTGGTGAACTGTAAGGAAGTTTCAAGAACTTCCTTATCTGCTTTAGAACTATAGAATTCCTAATAATGAATAAAGTGCATGGTAATAGATCTGACAGGGAGCTGGAATTCCTTTTATTGTAGAAAAAGTTTTATTGTGAAGACAAGTGGTATAAAATATTTGATTAAATTAATAATAATAATAATTGTTATTCGTCGTTGAAAACCAAGTATATGCCATTTCCTGGGATATGCACACACACATATTATATATTACATATTATACTTTATATTTTTCCCATTATGTTACATATTATATATTGCATTCAGGAGGAAGCTAGCAATTGTATTTCTAATGCCTGGACTTTCCTTAAGGACAATCTGACCTCCAAAAGTTAACAAGATTGCTTTTTTGAGGGGTGGGGAGACGGGGAAGGCAGAATTCTCTAGCCATCAAATTTCCAGATGATCCATTAGGGCTTTGCATTTTTAGGATAGAAAAGGGAAGAAAGTGGCCTCACCCACAGGGCTGGGAAGACTAATGAGAATATTGAGTTGTTGGGTTGGTGGAGACCAATTCTGATGCAGCCTCTCTAGACCAGGGGCAGGGGCAGGGAGGTAGGAGAAGTCACCGTGTGTCCCACCCAGAGCAGCAGGACAAGGTGGACAGTCCACCAGCAGTTGACCACAGCAATGTGCAATCCCAGGAGCAGCTGCACAGTGAGCCCAGGAGGGCAGGCTCTTCCTTGCTTGGGAGTTGAACATTGGGAAAACTTTTCAGAGAATTCATTGTGGTGAATGAGGTTCTCTTTGACTGTCAGTGGATAGAGTTCACAGATTCCCTGAGGGCTGGATGAGATGTAGAACAACAGAGTTAGATCCAGAAAAGGTCTTGATTGGCCTAAATGCCACCCTGCTGCTGACAGCTGCACAGATGCCAGAACACGGGCCCTGGCTTAGCAGCCACAAGTGTGAAAAGTCATCAGGGACAGAGAGGACACAGAAGGGAGCATTCTACCCAAAGGGCTTTGAACATCAGGATGTGTGATCCAAGTGCTTGCCCACAGGGCTATTTTAGGGGCTGGTGAGGGCACACCTGAGTTTTATGCTTGACTCCAAATGCCCCAAACCTCCCTTTATCAGCCACCTCAGGACCCTCCCCCCTACTCACTGCCCTCTTCCATTTCCACCTCATCCTGAGGGCTTACCTCCACCCAGGTCTGCCTGGATCCTCCCCAGCTTCCTCCAAGTCCATCCATCAGACCCTCCGAGCCAGCCTTTGGAGCTCTAAGGCCCTTTATTCCCCAGAGCCCTGTGCCCTCTTCACACTGCCAAACAGATACCCCGCCATCTCCCATCCCAGCCCTCCAGTGGCTCCTTGCAATGGCAATAGCTACCACTATGGAAAGCGTCACCTATGCAGTCATCACGTGCTTCAGTGTGATGCGTGTGGTGGGGATCCTGAACAGTCGCCTTGCTGCCTCCCTGTGCTCCCCCTCCCCACCCTGCCAACACATGCACACACTAGCAGTTAGCTACCCAGTGACTTCTACTTCCAAATATCAACCAGAAGGAAGAAAACCAGATGTTTTCCAGGGATGCTGATTAAAGAATAGTGTGTTCGTTGTTACCCTCCAGAGATGATTGTGGGCATCACAGCAAACACACCCCCAGATGGAAAACAGCACTGCACCAGGTTCTTTTGGTTACTCCAGCTGGCACATTTTTTAAGCAGAGCTATACTGGGAGAGGAACTAGGGCGTTCTGAGGACCTACCAGATGCAGGGCCCCATGTTGAGAGCTGTGTGTTTGCAAGCTCCTCCAGGCTCCTGCTTTCTCCAGGATGACCACAGGCTCACTTCCTCAGAACCGCCCACTTGGACATGAATCGCCCAGCCATGCTGCCAATGAGGACCCAGGCACCCTTGCACTTAGAGTATTCCAGCCCAGACACCAGCTGGCATCTCCTGGCCTCTGGAGGCATATTCCAGGCAAGCCCTTCCAGGAAGGATGGAGGAAGACTCAACTCTCCCCATGCACCTGAGAGCCCCCAGGGGACCCCCATTCTCTCTGTCACCTCCATATCCTCTCTCCTACAAATACAGATTTATTGTTTCCTGCTCTGTGCCTTGCAGGTGCTTCCTTATCTCCACTCAGAGAAGCACGCAGATAATCTCTGTGCCTTGTTTCCCTCCCCAACCAAGCAACTGGGGGTGTCCTAGGCCATTGCTTCAGCAGAGCTTTTACGAATGAGCTGCAGGCCACCAAGGAAGTTCATGTGGTGTGGCTGAGCACACACAACTTAACACCAGGCCTTTGACATTCCTGTTATAAAAGTCCTTTTAGCCAATCTACCAGGAGGGCTTCTCACGGGCCTCTTCCCCCCAGGGAGCCCTCAGCCTTCTGCCATTATTCAGGGCCTTTTCTCTCTCTTTTCTTCCCATCTCTGTCCATCATCTCCTTCCAAACTCAGCTCTAGGCACATCTGAATCCATAGAGGTGCTTGGCAGAACAAAAGGATCTTTATGGGATAGGATGTCTCTTCCTTAGAAGATCACTGTGATTATAAATAGCAAAGAAATTTTCCTTCTTTACTCAATCAAGTTTGCTGAACCCCAAATGCCCTACCTCCTCTGTTGATGTTGAATACCAGGCACATGGACAGTCTGTGGACTTGTGGAAAGATGAGCAAATCTTGGAGGTAAGCCAGGAAAAGGAGCCCATGTCAGCAATCCAAGTCCACAGACTGAGTTTGGAAGGAGCAGTATGTGCTCGGGTACATACAGCCAAGAGGAGCCTAAGTAGACCTGATGACTGAATGCAACATGGCATCCTTCTAACGAATGTGCCTGCGCCCTGCTAGTGTGTAAGACATTAACAACAGCACTCAGGTGAGGAACAAGGAGGTGCCTGCCTCACCTGGTATGCGACCACGCCCCTCCTCAAGTTCACCCTTTATTGAGACGTGTACAAAGAATTATCCCTCCTTCTTTTCTTCCTTTTAATTAAGGATTTTATTTTTTTTAGAACAGTTTTAGATTTACAGAAAGGTTAAGCAGATAGTATGGAGAGTTCGCCTACCCTCACTCCCATGGTTTCCCCTCTTATTAACATCTTACCTATTAGTATGGTACATTTGTTAGAATTAAGAGAGCAATACTGGTACATTATTACTAACTAACTGCATAGTTTATTGATTTCCTTAGTTTTTACCTAATGCTCTTTTTCTGTCCCAGGATCCCATCTAGGACACCACATTACATTTAGCCATCATGTCTCCTTAGGCTCCTCTTGGCTGTGATGGTTTCTCAGACTTTCCTTGTTTCTGATGACCTGTTAGTTTTAAGGAGTCCTTGTCAGGTATTTATAGGATGCCTCTCTATTGGAGTTTATCTGATGTTCTACTCATGATTATACTGGGGCTGTGGGTTTTTCGAGGAAGATCCCAGAGATGAAATGCCATTTATAGCACATCACATCAATAGTACGTACCACCAACATGATTTATGGCTGTTGATGTTGACCTTGATGACGTCTGAGGTTGTGTTTGTCAGGTTTCTCCACTGTAAAGTTACTTTTTTCCCCTTCATTTTATGCTATACTCTTTGGAAGGAAGTCACTGTGCACAGCCCACACTTATAGGGTGGGGAGTTATGCTCTACCTCCTCATAGGGTGGGATATCCGCATAAATTATGTGGAATTATTTTGCACAGGAGATTTATCTCTTCTCTCCGATGTATTAATTTATTCAACCATTTATTTTTATCAGTATAGACTCATGGATATTTATTTTATGCTTTGGCATAAAAATGCAAAGTTTATTATTTTTGTTATTTATATATTTATATCTAAATATGTTATTTTTATATATTTACTTATATGCATTGCAAGTTTATTTATTTGTTGCTCAGATTGTCCCCACTTTGGCCATGCAAGTTCGTTCAGCTGGTTCCTGTGGCCCCTTGACATGCCCCCGTGTGCGTGTATAATCACTTTCTTACTCGATGGCACTAGGAAATGTTCTCTTCTCTTCTTTTCATCTCTGCTCTTGGCTGTTCTTGATCCTGCTCTCAAATCTGTTTTCACAAAGGGCCAAAGCATGTGGAGTCCTCTCCCATGGGTGACCCAGTGACTGCCCACATTTCTTCATGGCTACACAAGCATGTTTTCATTTAGTTGTTGTAGCACACCTTTGAGTAGCTATCAGTATTCTCAGCTCCTACAGACTCACAGATGTTAAATATCTGGGTTAGAACCACTCGGAGAGTGTATGGAGGGGCAGGACTTGAACCCAGGCCTTCCCCCTGCACAATGCTGTTGCTGTTGCTGTGCCTTTGAGGAGCTGCTTCTTCAGCCTCTACCTGGAGGAGGCCCCGTCACAGCACGTCTTTGCGAATACAGACCTCTCCACGTTCCCTTTGTTTGAAGCCCTCACTGTGATCCTTTGGCACCATCTCTTTCAGGCCACTCCATCTCTTTGGGGGGGGTTAGAAGCACATATCCCTGCTAGATAATGCAGAATGGGTAACTGGATAATTTTTACAACAATAAACCATGCCCCAGCAGTTCTATGATCTATTCCCTGTATTAAAAATTGTCTGCTGTAAGGCAGAGATGTGTGAACAGTGTTGATTGAGTTCACTCAACTCACTACCAGATGGCTTTTGGTGGATTTTCAATGACATACAACAAATGAAGGGGAAAAAAAAAAATAACATAACCCCAAACCACTCTATTTTTATGAGAGGGTATGGCTATTTATATATCAGTCTCATATTTAAATGTTCCTGTTTGGGCTATGGTTTTTTTAAAAGGCACTATTTCTTTCCTTTTTATAGAAATAAAGTTCACTTTGAATTGTGGCAGATTTTTTTTTTTTTTTTTTTTTTAAAGAAAAAGATACATTTGAACTTTAGAACTAAAAGAGTGTCTGGTCCATAGTGACCACATGAACAAGATTTCAAGAAATCCCATGGGGCCCTACCAGAAATGGAACAGAGGGGTTGTCGGCTGTGTAGTTCATGGTTAAACACCGTCATCGCTAGGCCTGTGTGCCAGACCGCAAACATGTGATGCCGGACCCAGATGAAGAAGCCGGGCTGAGTCAGACCTTCTGCTTGCCTTGGCCCTGGCTCTGCAGAAGACAGAGCCCAAAGAAATGCCTCCCCCACCCTCTCTCACTCCCCCACCCACGGCTGGGACCCCTCCTGACTGCTCCTGCCTACACCCCTGCCTGAGGCCAAGGCTCTGATCTCCTGCCAAGGGCCACCCCACTCCTGGGCCAGATTCCATGGAGTCTGACCCCTGCAGGGGGTGGATTGTGCTGAAAGAGAGGAGTAAGAGCAGGGCTGGGAAGTGTGGGCTGAGTTGCTGAGCTCAACAGGTCCAGAACACAGAAGACCAGCTCATATCTGCCATAAGTGTCTGATGTTGCTACAGGTGTAAATCAGGCCCACCTAGAGGGTGGGTGTTATATTCTCCTGTGAACCCCAATTGTAGGCCAGGCCTTGGCTTGCATTCAGCTTTGGAGGGAGGATGAACTCAGCTTTTTTGATGCTGGGGGTAAGAAAAACAAGCCAGTCTCAAGTCCATGTTCCATGGACTGGCTTTCCCTCTAACTCCCAGGCCTCATGTTGTACTCTCATGATTAGCTTCTCACTGGGCCCCCTCCAGGTGTTTTGTTAAGTAGCAACAAGAATGGGGTGGTTCCGTGTGCCAGGCACAGTCTGGAGTGCATTACAGGCTGCATTATCTCACTCAAGCCTCACAGCATCCCTGTGAGAAGGTAGAATCATTACCCCCAATTTGCAGATGACAAAACTGAGGCTCAGAGAGGTTAACAAGAAGTATAGCTGGGATTCAAGCTTTGATCTACCTAATTGCAAAGTCCATGTACTAACCTCTGGATTAAACTCCCTCCTTGTGTCTGACCCAGGAATCAGAAGATCCGGAAGCTGGTTCCATATTTGTCACTAATTGGCTGGGTCATCTTGAGTAAGTCACTTTCCCTCTCTGATCTCCCAATTCATTGTGAGTCAAATGAAGCTAATTCTAGTCTTTACCTGTCAGGGTTTTCTGCAGAAGTATATGTGCAAATGATTTCTGCTGCAAGTGATGAGAGAGCCTCCAGAGACAATGCCCCTCTTCCATTAAGGCGTCTCATTCTTCCTAACTTTGTGTACAAGACGAGAGCCTCATGCGTATTTACAGCAGGGATGACACCACATTTTGTCTTCAGAGCTGGGGGCTGCAGCAGAAGTGGTAGGACATGGGGCATTTCCCCAATTCTCTCCCGACTCTCAGATCATATACTTGCTGCTGATCTGAGGCAGGACTCCACTAGCTGGCCCACAAAACCTCCTGTTTAACCTGAGTGTTTCTGAACCTGGGATCTTTCCCCTGAACAGGAGGGGAGAGTGGGACAAAGTCACCTAGTCCCCAAACCAGGCTGTCCTCCTCGATTGCTCCTTATTCCCCCAACAACACCCAGTCACTCACCAATGGTTATGGATTTTATCTCTCTAGCAGCCTGTGCAGCTGCCCCTTGCCTCTAGTGCCCCGATAAGTCTGAGTTCAGGCTCCCATTCCTGCACAGGTGACAACAACAGTTTCCAACTCATTGCCTGACTTCCAGGCAGGCTTTGCTCCAAGCTGTCCCCACACAGCTGTGCAGGTCTATGGCTCTCCTTGCTTAAAGTCTATTGGGGCTCAAGCATCCCACTCCTACTGTTTAGCCCTGTTACCATCATGGTCCCATGGCCCTTCTGGTCAGCCAGTCCTGCCCAGCTTCACCTTGCACCACTCCCCTGGGGCAGACCACATTCAGAGAGTCCCGCATGAGCATTGCTGCCATCTCTGCTTGCCTGATCCATCCTTCAGAACTCAGTTGGGGTGAACCTCTTTCAGGAAGCCTTGTGTAACCACCAGCCTGAGCAGGGAGCTTCTCCTTGAGCTCACACCAAGTCCTCCTGGTACCTTCCTCTTCTCCACCCCATGAGGGCAGGGACTTTATATGTCTAATGCCTGGTCTAGAGCCCAGCAGAAGGAATGCTGTCAGTAAAATCCAAATGAATGAAAAAAGGGTCAGATACACCTGGAGCAATGTGTGACTGATTCTCAAAGTTCTATGGGCATCCAATTGGACCCTGCTCATGTTTCTCCTGTGCCCTTGAGTAGCACTTCTCCTCCGTGCCCCACCCCCCTGGGGCAGTCTGTGGTGCTCTACCCTTTCTCTCATGGCCATCCCCCACCACGATGCTGCCACCTACCACTGAGTCTACACGTTGGCCCTGAGAAGTAGAGGGCAAGTGGGACAGGTGAATGGCAGCGGCACCGTGTTCCAGCAGTGGCGTTCATCCTCGTGGTCTGGCTCAGGCAGGAGTCTAAGCTGGTTTCCTCTGTTCCTAGCTTGGTCAGGGGAAATCCCCTCCCCCACCCCCCAGCAAAGATAGAAATGAAGAAACCAGCTTAAAATTCACCCCTCTCCCCTGAGACAGAGATCCATCAAAGTGCGCTACATTCACTTTATCTATGAAAACATCAGATATGCTCAAAATGAAATAGAAAATGCATCTCTTGTGTCTCTGGAGTTGCGGCCACATAATGCACGGTCAGAGGGTTTATACCTCTCATAGAGGATTCTTCTCTTAATGAAGTTTCCACAACCTGAATAAGATTAGGGTAAGCATAAGGGAAGGAGGACAGACAGGGATACAATGCCTTCTGCGTCTACTTGTCATTTGTCTCAGAGAAATTGGGCCAAGAAATGCTTTGGTTATTTCCTATGATCAAAAAATTCTCCCATTTCCTACCTCAGAGTTATGAGGTGCATAAACACTGGTAGATGGGAGCAGGGCCCAAGCAGATTTCATAGACAGGAATGTAATTCTTATGGAATTAAAACAAACAAACCAAACTCAGCAAAAGT
Source organism: Cynocephalus volans (assembly GCF_027409185.1). NCBI lineage: Eukaryota > Metazoa > Chordata > Mammalia > Dermoptera > Cynocephalidae > Cynocephalus > Cynocephalus volans. Next base: position 59,412,202 of record NC_084462.1, read on the forward strand.
CTCGGCAGTCAAGAGTCTTCTGGAAAAGGGCTGCCCCAAATTACTGAGTTTCTTCATGTAGGTGAAAGTCTATGTCTTGAGAGAGAATTATTTTCACTATTTTGGAAGGAGATTATTCTCCCTGAAGCCTAGCTTCTTGAGGGCAGAGCTATGTCTTATTTATCTCAGGTGACCAGCCATGCTAGTTCCCTTCCAATATCTCTTCTTTTTCTTACCAAGAGAACCTCTGTATTGAAGGGGTTGCAGCAAAAATCTGCATTTCCTGTTCATCTTGCACATAGGGATGGCCAATGAGAGGTAAACAAAATTGGGTAAAGCTTCCATTAAAGCTGCTTGAAAGGGGTTGATTCAGATGGGAAGTATGCCTTTTTGCCTTTTCCCTTTTCTCCTCATTGCTGACTAGAATTCAGATGTGATGGTTGGAGTTGCAACAGCCATCTTGTGATCATGAGGTGATTTTGAGGATGAAAACCACATGCTAAGAATGGTGAAGCAAAAAGAAAGGTTTCTAATGATATCAAGGAGACACCATACCAGTCTTGGACTCTGTATTAGTCTGTTTCTGTTGCTTATAACAAAATACACAGTACTGGGTACTTTGTAAGAAAATGAAATTTATTGCTTCCAGTTTCAGAGGATGGGAAGTCCAAAGTCCAGGGAACACAGCTCGTGAGGGTCTTGGTGACACGGGATATCACATTGTGCAAATGGCAGAGCAGAGAGAGAGACACACACACTCTCCTCCCTTTTCTTTTAAAGCCCTCAGAACCATGCCTCTGGCCACCATTTTTAATCCATTCACTACTGCATGGTCCTACAATTTAATCAACTCTTTAAGACTCCACCTTTCAATTACCATAATAGGATGTCCCACTCTCTTAACAGTCACAGTGGGGGCTAAGTTTCTAATCCATAAAACTTGGGGGACACAATTTAAGCTTCAGTGAGTTTTGGGGGGACATAATTCCATCCACTACAGGCTCCCACCTTTGGGTTTCCCATTACATGAGAGAAAAATACCCCTGCAGCTTGTTTAAACCACTATTATTTTGGGTCCTTATAACTGGCAGCCAAAAGCAATAGCTAATAAATACAGCAGCATAGGTCCTGGAATAGAGTAGGGGCTTTGTAAGCGACTAGGTGAATGCATGGTATGGTCCTGTCTTGTAACAAGCCCTCAAGATCTTGGAGTGTACAAGGTTATTTGTCTTCCCACATAAAGACTCAGATTTCTACACCAATTCCTTGTTTGCTATCTTTTCCTTGTAGACCTTTCAGCTGTCAGAGGTCACTTTCTATTGCTGTCAGTATGTTCCTCCAGCCATTTCTAGTTTGGTATTTCTGATCCGCTGTTAATTTAGAAAACCAGTGTCAGAGCTCGTTAGAATTGCATGTTAAGTGAGAGCACGTGGGCTCTGAGTGAGAGTTTGAAAGGCTTGCCTTTGAATATGGGTAATGAGCTTCCGTGGATGAACTGTATTTCATTTATTTTGGCTGCTCAGAAACCTTTTTACTCACTTCCAGCTTTGGCCACATTTTATTTTATTTTATTTATTTATTGTCTTTTTTTGTGACCGGTAAGGGGATCGCAACCCTTGGCGTGGTGTCGCCCGCACCGCGCTCAGCCAGTGAGGCACCGGCCATTCCTATATAGGATCCGAACCCGCGGCGGGAGCGCCGCTGCACTCTCCCGAGTGCGCCACGGGGCCGGCCCTTTGGCCACATTTTAAACAAGCCAGTTCACTGCACAGCTAGCTCTACATGGGTGAGAATTATGAAGCTAATTCTCAAGTGTTCAAGAGCTCAGGCCCAGGGAGGTGAACACGGCATTAGGTAAGGGAAGTAGGTGTTCAGGTCGTCAAGCCCACTGGGCACTGAAGGCGAGAATGTATGAGCTGACCAGCTAGGAGGTGGGTTCTTATACAGCCTTTCCACTTCAGGTGAATCACTTTGTTCTCCTGGTGCTCCAGTTTTCTTGTCTTTCCAGATGTTCCCAGATTGGCTGTTGCCTTTCCACCCTGGCATTCAATTTTCTGTGCTCACCCGGTGGAATGGTGAGAACACGCTTTCCCCCACAGTCCCAAGGCAGTAGAGCACTGTCGAGTGTCTACTGTTGAGTGGAGCAGTGGAGCTTTGTGACTGTCACCCCAGGAGTGCAATGCATGTTCTGAGAAAGAAGTGTGGGCTAGCTTTATGTGGTCAACATTATGAAATCCTTAATAATTGGTGAGGCTCTGAGCATCAATCGGCAGAGATGACTTTGGAGCTAGATCTAAGTTTTAGCAGGACTAGGTGACTTAGGTCAGTGAGGATTTTGAGTCTCTCTTTGCCTTCTTTAAAAAGTTTTGACAGAATCATTCTTTTTAAGAAAAAAAACCTCAAGTGCACAGAGGAGCATAGAAAGTGTCCACCATATGGAAAGAAGGTATTGACACAGAAGATGGAGGAATAGGGTTGACAGTGAATGAAATAGAGATGCAAAGACTAAAATGAATATTTCCTAGTTAGAAGGGCCAACGTGTGGTCTCAAGTTTTTTGCATGCTTCCACCCAACTTCCTTTATTTCTAATTAGCCATCAGGGGTCAAGTAAGAAAGACCTGGGCTTTGAAGTGAGGACAGAAAGGACCATATACACAGCAGACTTTCCTGCACAGACTGGGCAAAGGGAATGCCTGGGGCACCAGGTCACTGAGGGGGACCTTTTGTGCTTTTCAGGAAGAAACTGAAAGTGATACATTGTTGAGAGAAGCCTCAGTTGCCGGTGCATTTAATAAGTGTGGGCAGTTGGTCACAGATGGTTTATCTTCGGGCACTGCTCCAGGGTGTGTGTCATTTGCTTGTGTGTTCGTTAGTGCTGTGGTTCTACTTTCTGATGTTCTGTGTGTACACGTGCAGTGTTAGAAGAGAGGCTTCCAGTACAGTGGAGAAGATCCTGGCTAGGGGAAAAAGGCAGAGGCTTGCTTGGCACCCTGGGACAGGGGTGGTGAGAGGACAGCTACTGACACGAAGGGTGGCTGGGAAAGGGAAGGACAAGGATTAGGCAAGTCTGTTCCTAAGTACAGCAACTCGATCCATCAGTATGGGCCGGCTTCTTCTTGCCCATCCTCCTCCAGCTGGGGCTACAAGACTTGGCTCTGCTCACCACAGTCCAGCCGTGGGAAGCACGGAATGAGCGACATCACCTGCTGTAGTTCCTGCCTCCCTGCCTGCTCTCAGTTCAGGCTCTTAGCCCCAGCAGATGGGACCCCTGTGGAGAAGAAATGGAGTAGATATTTTATTTGATTTTACTTAATTTAATTACAGGCCAGTGTGGTCTTTGTATTTGTTTCATTTTTATTTATTTATTTTTAATTACAAAAGTTTTATAAGTTTGTTGCAAAACCTTTAAGCAACCCAGCAGCACTTGAAGTAAAAAGCAGTCTCCCCTCCCCACCGCCACTTCCCTTTCCCAGGTGTAGAGTCAACTATCATTTGCAGTTTGAGACACACCCTTTGAGATCTTTTTCTGGGTGAACACACAAACACATGAGATTATACTACATGTATTAATCTACGACTGTTCTTTAAAGAAACATATACATGGTTGTCTTTCCTCATTCTTATTTTTTATCAGCTCCATCGTGTTTTATTGTATGGATGTTTGATAATTTGTCAAAAAATTCTTTATTGGAAGGCATTTGCCTCGTTTCACTTGTTCCACTATTACAGAAGAAAGTGCTGGAATGAGCAAGGCGCATTCCTGTAAGATGTAGTTCTGGAAGTGGAATGCACATCTACAACTGATCAACAGGTACTGACAAAATTCCCTACAAACAGTCTGTGTGCATGATTAATATCAGATGTCACTCCACTCGTGTTGACATCTGTGAGACCTGTGAGCCCCTTGCCTAGGGTTCCATAGCCTTTATTTCCAATGAGATTTTGCCTGAAATGCCCTCCCCACATGGTCTGCCCTTCAAAGTCCTCCAGAACACGGTCCTTGACATCTCCACAGACCCTTGCTCTTCCCCCTCAGAGCTCCCATTGCATGGCTCCGTGATACCTGAAATTATTTAACAGGTTTTTGTCTTTTTTCTCCCAATAGACTGGGTGTTCCTGAAAGTAAGGGATTGAACACTACATAATCTGGCATACAGTGCTCCGTTTAAAAATCAAATGACTATTCCCTGGTATTTTTTGTTATTATTATTATTTTTTAATGTTGGTTGTTTTCTGAACACTCCCCACCCCCACTCTGAACCTAGTGGATATTCCAGAAATACTGATGGATTGGTTTAGCTGTTCTCCATAACTTGAGCACCAACCAGTGATAAAATTCTGCACTAAGGGGTAAAAATGTGGAAATGGGAGTTGGCAGGTAACCAGCTAAGGACATAATTTTGGGACCTGCCAGCAGAGAGAGATGATAGTTGGGTTCTGGGGAGGGGAGAGAAGAGGTCAGAACCACAGGGAGCAGATGGGGGAACAGAAGGAACTGGTAAAAGAGAAAGGGAAGGAGCAGTCTGAGAGCAAACATGACACCTGCGAAAGAGAGATTAAGGCACAGTCAGGGAAGACTTCCTGGAGGAAGGAGACTCAAGTGGCAGGTAGGTGCAGGTTTGAATCCCAGTTCTGCCACTTGCAAGTCATGGACTTGCAATTTAATAAGCTTGATATTTAATAAGCAGTTTTATCATGTATAAGATAAGGGTAACATACCTACCTGCTGGATGTATCCTAAGGACTAAGTGAATTTACACATGCCCCTACCACCATGCCCCTAATGTGGAGAAAAGAGTGGGAGCATCTCTTTTCTCTGCTCAGCTCCCAGTTCAGAAAAATTAATTGGATAAGTCACCTGATTTGACCATCACATATTGTACACAATTGTTGATAGTCAACTTTGTATCCTACAAATATATATAATCATTTATGCTTCAATAAAAAAGAAAAAAATTGTATAGGTCAGATTGTCCATCTACTCTCTCCCTCATAAGGTGACTTTTAAAAGATTTGCAGAGATTTATCAGTACTCTGATAATCTCTCCCCAGACTCAATGCTTCCAGCTCATGCTGCCCTGATCACTCTTCTCTGAACCCCGTTCTTATCGTGCTGGTCTTCAGGTTCTCTGGATGTAGCTGCCCAGCTCAGGGTATAGGGGAGCCTGTTAGCCTGCCCATTCACCCCATATCACTAGTAGACATTTAAAATTTTATTTTTAATATTCTACTTGTGCTGTTGCCTTATGATGATCTCCTAGTTATCTGAAACTCTTAGGCATCTACTTTTACAAATGCATTTTTTGGAGTGCAGAAGCAGAACTATATATTTAAAGCTGCCAGGCCACATCCTGTTGGTTGAGATCCACCTTCTCAAAATTTCAGTTTGATAGGATTATCTTCAATCCTTATTCTGTCCAGAGTGCTCTCAGCTAGGATGGTTTACATGTCCAAAGATAATGGTTTCTGACGATTTTTGCAATTTTCCTCCCTACTAGTGCTCCCTTCTGGAAACTTCTAAAATGTTGCCCCCACCCCTGCCCTGGTGTGTTCTTCACAACACCAAGGTTAGTGCAACAATTACTCTGTTGGTGTGAATTCTCCCTTCTATTTGTTTAGCCTAAGATTATGACCATTCTTGGTTCACATGGCATTTGTTGTTGAGTAGAATTCTGAGATGGTTTTCGTGGAATATCTTCCATTCACAGAAGCTGCAGCCTGGAGGATCATGGGTTGTCTTGAATTTTTATTAAGAATTCAGCTGTTGCCCCAGGGATTTTCTGATCCCACGCACTCTGCAGACATTAACCATTACTAATTGTTTCCAAAAAGGGAATGGGAGGGTTTGGCAATGTCTGAGCACGGTCATAACTGGCTAAGGGAGGCTGTCATCTCTGTGGTCAGGCATCTCTCTGGAAGGAGCAGACCTTCAGTGGGTGATGGATGAGCAGAGCTTAAGATCAAGCCCCAGGGACAAAAACACAGCACACTTGAAAATGTCTGAACAAACATTTCCTGACAAAGAGTATTTAAAAATCGGCAGGGAACGCGTGTGCTCCTCAAGGGCTCTCCAGGCCGGCTTTGTGGTGATCACACACTGTCCGATGACCGTCTGCTTTTGGCTTCTTCTCAAACTTAAATAAATAAAGATGATTTATCACGTGAGACATGAGTTTCCCTTCATAAATTGTAATGGGAATACAATGGAGGGCTTATTGTCTGGGAAAGGAATGAAACGTTGTCTAGCATCATGGCACTGGAGTCTCCTCGTGCATTTTGTTCTCTAAAAGGGTTGGAAATACGGAGTGGAAGGTGTCTAGGAACAGTGTCCCCTTTAACTTCCTCTAGAAGCTTTTCCGTCCCCCGTCAAGAGCAGTGATGCCCTGTGTGTCTGGCAATGACTCACCTAACACTGTGGGGGTCAAACGATCCTTCTTGTGACCCCAGTGGAGAGTCCCTCTAACTCCAAAGGAGTGTGTGTGCATAATAAAGATAAGATTTGCTCTGGACTAGAACTGTCCAAAAGCACTTTCTGAGATGATGGAAATGCTCTATAACCTGTGCTGTCCAGTATGGTACCACCAGCCACATAGGACTATTGAGATGTGGCTAGTGTGCTGGAGGAGCCAACTTTTTAATTGCACTTAATTTCAATGACTTTTAATTTAAGTGGCCACATGTGGCTGGTGGTTACTGTATTGGACAGCACAAGTGTAGACCACAGAACCATAGTTTCATTTACTCACCCCCTCACTCCCGCTCATTTATTCCAGATATTTCTCTAGGTGGCCTCTCTGCCAGCTGAAGGCTCACAGTCTCCTCGAGGAAGGGACAAGGAAAGAGATGATTCCTGTGCAGCGTGGAAAGTGTGGTTGCTGAGTTGAATACAAAGCAGCATTCAGGAAGGCAGGAGTCATCCTCGGTCCCAAGGTCATTCCTAAAGGTTTCACGAAGGAGGTGATGTTGAACGATGTGTTCAGATAATTGTTCCTGAAATGCTGGACCTTTGCACCTGGTTTTAGAAGGAACAGCTGGCCTCAAAGCTCTAGCTCTAGTGAGCCTCAGTTTTACCCCCTCACATGGCTTCCTGTCAACTCCCGGCAACCACACCCATAGAAACAATCGTCCCTGTTTTGGTATCAAAAATCCATTCATTAATTAGTTAAGTCATTAAGCTAATACCAACAAGAAATGTGCCTCAACATGTATTAACATTTCCACAAGTCCATGACAGTCATCTAGTCTAGTAACTTTTTAAGGAAACTGAGGCACACAGAGGAACAAAATTTAGGTGAGTATGCAGATTAGATTAGGCACCCCTCAGGAGGGTGTGGATAGGTGGGGCTTCAATGCAGACAGGAGATAAATACTGCCTGAAGAGAATTATTCATTTTAAAATCAGTTAAAAGTGTGATAACTTAAAAACAAGCATTTTGGTGTCAAGATCGAAGACCATTGAGAATGAAATGTAGAATCATATTTGCGTACTGCCCAGTGTTCTGGTTTCCTGGAGAAAGCTAACATTCTTGTCAAAACTGAATGTGGATTTAACAGCCTAATGTTTGTATGAGTTAAAATGGAAGAAAAGCTTCCTTAACAACTCCCTGACCTTCACCTGGGAACACTCTCCTTAGTACCGTCGTCAACAAAGGAGCCACAGAACCTCAACTGCCTTTTTACCTTTGACTAAGCTTAGATCACACACCATAAGAACCCCTGATTTTCTTTTCCTCTATTTTAGACTGATGGAAGGAGTGATTGAAACAATACGAAGACCAGGCAATGTAATTGGATGTGAAAAATATATAAGAGGAGTACAGTGCTGGAAAGAGAGACAAGGGTGTTGTTATCTTTTTCAGAGGGCGTAATATCATCCTTTATTAGATGCCAGATGAGTACATGCAAAGAAACATCTTCAATACACTGCAATGAAGAAACTTGAAGGAAATTATTGAAAAGAGAATCACTTTTGCAAATTCAATAAAAGTATTTCATTCCAAGGGAATAAAACCCTTGAGAGATGACTAGAATCTTATATCATGAAATATTTTATACACACAACTGAATATATATAATATATAAAGAAGTCACAAAGCAAAATAATGAAAGGGGCACTCAGCACCCAGTTGAAAGAAATACAGAATCTACAGAAAGAACAATATATAACATATTATTGGATGATATAAATAAAAATTTGAATAAATATACTATGCTTCATATGGGAAAGCTAACTGTTATTAAAAGATGTTTTCTTTATGAGGCATTTTAGAAACAATATAATCACAATAAAAAACTAGGAGGCTTTTTACTGGACATATATAAAATAATTTCAAAATTTAAAAAACAAAGAAGAAACATTTATGATAAAAGTATTCAAATTGAGTATTTTAAATATGTTTATGAAATTTCAAAACAATTAAATACATATTGATCAATGGAACAGAATAAAAGGCCCAGAAATAAACTCAGCTAAACATAAGAATGTCATATTTAACATTTTAGAAGAAGGAGGCAATAATGGATTATTTGATAAGTGTTGCTGGGACACCTAGAAAGTTATAGCAGATACGTAACATACTAAGTGCTTCCCGGTTCTGCATGTACAGTGTTTTTTAAATGCAGATGTGTCCCTTAAGTGGCTTACCATCTTGGAGGAAAGACAAGTGCAAGATGACAAATGCTCCAGCCAAAGTATGCACTGGGTGTTCTGGGGACACACAGGAACAGAGGTCATCCAGGCTTGGGGGGTCAACGCAGGCTTCTCAGAGGAAGAGAAAGCTAGGCTGGGACCTGAAGGGTGCTAGGAATTGTCTAAGGAGCTGTTTCAGTGGAGGCCAGAATGCCTCTGTGAGCTCAGGGGTGAATGGAGGAGAGGAAGGGGACAGCTCTTCCAAGAACCTTGCTATGAATGGACACAGCGATAGGGCAGGGATGGAGGTGGCTGTGGAGTGAAGGGAGGGAATTTCTTGATGAAGTAGGACAGACCAGAGCATGGCGACATTGCAGTGGGAAGAAAAATGGGAATTGGGAGATATAAGAGACAGGCAGAGCTTGCGTTTGAGAGAGGATAAGTGATGGAGCAAGATCTCTGCAGAGGCACGGAGGAAGGGATCCAGTGTCATGGTAGAAGGAACCATTGTAGACAAGTCTACCACAGTGACCGGAATGGGGATGGTACTGAGAAATGGAGAAATGTGTTTGCTTTTTATTAAAGTGAAATTCACACAAATAAATTTAACCATTTAAAAATGAGCAATTTGATGCCGTTCAGGACATTCACAATATAGTACAATTACCACCTCTATCTAGTTCCAAAACATTTTCATCATCCCAAAAAGGAAACCCTGTACACATCCAGCAGTTGTTCCCCATTCTCCCCTCCTGCTCTGTCCCTGGGAACCACCAATCTGCATTCTATCCTGTGAATTTGCCTGTTCTGGACATTTCGTATAAGTGTAAGCATGCAATATGTGACCTTTTGTGTCTGGCTTCTTTCACTTAGCATAACGTTTTCAAGGCTCCCCCATGCTGTAGCATGTGTCAGTATGGCTTTTTTGAGCTGAATTGTGTCTCCTCAAAATTCCTGTTGAAGTCCTAACCCGTAAACCTCAGAATGTGACTGTATTGGGAGACAGGGCCTTTAAAGAGGTAATTAAGGTAAAATGAGGTCAAATAGGTGGGCCCTGATTCCATATGACTGGTGTCCTTATAAGAAGAGGCCAGGACACAGACGCACACAGAGGGAAGCCATGTGAGAACACAGGGAGAAGATGGCTATCTACAAGCCAAGGAAAGAGGTCTCAGAAGAAACCAAACCTGCCAACACCTTGATCTTGGACTTCCAGCCTCCACAACTGTGAGCAAGTACATTTCTGCTGTTGAAGCCACCCAGTCTGTGGTATTTCGTTATGGCAGCCCTAGAAAATGAATAGAAAACTAATAAGATAGCTGAGTAATATTCTATTGTATGGATACACCACAATTTGTTTACCCACTTATCCACTGATAGATATTTGGACTGTTTTCGTCATGTGTGTGTGTGTTTTTTCCTGAAGAGAAGTTAACATAGTTCTTTCTGACCACTTTTAAATCCTTGTAAAGTCCTCAGCAAGATTATCTTCTTTAAGTAATGGTGAAAGAGACAGACAAGAAAGCGACAATCCAGGCATTAAGGTCAGCAGAATTTGACCTCAGTGGGGTAAGTGCAGACATTGGAGTGGAGAAGAACTGGCTCAGAAGTATCTTCAGAGATTGAAGAAGACACGAAACCAACTCTTGACCCCCAGGAACTTAGAGTCAGAGGTGGAGAGAGAGTAACTCTTGGGAGAGCTTCAGGGCAACTCCTCTCTGCAAGGGAGAACCAGGTGTCCAGGTGGCAATAAGGATGTTTTAATGAAGGAAAGGGAGTGTGTAGGAATTTGACTACTGGACAGATTGGGGGTTCTAGAGAACACAGAAGAAAGATCTGAGAAGGAGGAGAGTGAAGGGAGTGAGGTCAGGGGACAGGACATATTTAACAGCAGATTCGGGGAAGTATATAGGACCAGAGAGCCTTTTTTTTTTATGTTTTGAGTGGTGATCAAATAAAACATAAAGAGCTCATTCAAATTTTTATGAGAAACATGAAATTCTTTGTTAAGGGTAAAGGCTATAAAAATCTATTCAGGAAAATCCCCCACCCCCCAAAATCTGTAATTTAGATAATAGCATTATACCAATATTAGTTTCTTAGTTTTGACAAATGTACCATGTTATATAAGATGTTAATAATAGGCAATGCTGGATGAAGGGTATATGGGAGGAAACTCTATGTACATTTTTGTAACTCTTTTGTAAATCTAAAAATATTCCAAAATAAAAAGTTTAAAATAATGATTTTAAAAAGTCATTCACCAAAGAGGAAATGCATTTAGGAATAGACACATGCGAGACATACATGATGTAATTAACAATCACAGATTTTGGAGTTGGACATACGTGTTTTCTAATCCTGGCTGCACTGATTACTAACTGCAATGCTGAGCAAATTTCTTTATTCTTCTAAGCTCAGTGTTCTCATCTGTAAAGTAGGGATCCTAATTATAGATACTTCAAGGGGTTCTGGGAGAAGTAAATGAGAAAATAAAGGCAAAATGCTTTATCATAATGCCTGGCACATAGTAAAAGCTCAATAAAGGTGGCTTTCATTATTATTATTGAAGGTGATCAAAAAAATGCAGAGTAAAGCAGTCCTGATAGACCACTTCACACCTACTGAATCAGCAACAACCAGAGTCTCCAGTGCCCAAGAGAGTTTGATGACAGTGGTACATTCATAAGCTGTACATCAGTGCAGCTACTTGGACAAACTATGTGGTAATACAGTCATACATAGCAAGAGACTATAGAAATGGTCACAACCTTTAACCCAGACCTCCTCTTAATAATTTTCAGGGTTCCAGGCAAAAGTGTAAATGGAGCCTTGCATACCATATGTCTAAATGGTTTAAAGTTATAAATCAGGTTATAAATTGTTAAATAAAAATATATTCTACCCTCTTACCTTGACAAACATACCTTCACAACTACTTGAAGACCGGGTTCAAGTTTAAAATCCTCAGACACCTTGGAGTCTATTATGGTCGAATGTTTCCCCTAACGTTCATGTGCTGGAAACAATCCCTATTGCAACGGTTTTGGGAAATGAGACCTTTAAGAGGTGATTAGTGGATTAATGTTGTTATCAAGAGAGTGGGTTCCTCATAAAAAGGATGAGTTGGGCCCCCTTTTTCTCGCTCTCTCTCACATGCTCTTTCACCTTCCAGCCTTCTGCTGAGGGATGATACAGCATGAAGGCCCTCCCCAGATGCAGGTCCCTCGATCTCAGACTGTAAGAAGTAAATCTCTGTTCTTCATCTGTTATCCAGTCTGTGGTATTCTGTGATAGCAGTACAAAATGGGCTGAGGCAGAGTCCCATGTTTAAAGGTGACAGCTTGGGGGAAAGCCAGTCACTGGCCCCCAGATCCTTTCTCTTCTGAGTGCTAGATCTGTCCCGCATTGGAAGGGGCCTCATGTGAATGTGTGTGGACATCCCAGCCCACACGTTCAAAGTCTGTCCACTATCCCAGTGCCCACTGGCCACTCCTTGGGTCCAGCTCTGTGTTCACTGGTGGTGTGACTGGACCTCAGGAGGAGAGACCCAGAGAGTGGGGCTGGGCAGGCCCTAGTGATGACAGTGGGACCAAGGGGGCAGGGACTCCTGGGGGTCCCAGGTCCCCAAAGAAAGATCTAAAAGGGAGATTGAGGATTTGGAATGGGCATGTCCCTTTGGTCTGGGGACACCTCACCAGGTGGGAGGAAGGCAGCCGGAGGAGTGCAGTACTGCTTTGAGCTCCCCCTCAGAATCTATCCCAGGGAAATGAAAGGAAATAATTCAGCAGAATAAAAGAGCTAGGGGCACAAAGATAGTTATCATTGCATTATATTTGTCACTGAAAGAAACCAACCTAATGTTCAAGACTACAGGAAATGTTAAGACAATGATAGTAAAGCTGCTTGGAGAAATAGTATGCTACCACTAACACTGGTTAATGTGACAACCATGTAGCAACATGGGATAATGTCTACATGTATGTAGAATATGAAGTGAATGCTGGCAACCGCGTAAACATCCGTATATCCTATGTGAGACATGGAAGGCAGCCTGCAGAAATAACAACAGCAGCCTGAAAGAGGGTCACACTAGGAGAGACTTTCCTCCCCAAATTGTCTCTTCCTGTAGCTGAGGAGAGGCAGGGACTTGGCGGGGATGGTGGGTAAGAGCTGGCTGCTTGGTCTGATGTTTCTGTGCAATCTACTCAGGAGTTGCAGATAGGAATCTGCTACCTGCCACATGGAAGCCAGAAAAGCACTTTAAACAATCCTACTCCTTCTCTGCATGGGCTGAAGATGCCCTTGAGTCCCCCTGGCCCTGATCCCTTTTCTGTTCCTTTTCTTCTCCAGGTTCCAGCACACACCCAGACACCAGGCCTGCAGTGTTGCTTTGGTGACTCATGATTATCTCTGCTGCATTTATTGAGCATTTATCATGTGCTGGCTGTGGTATGTGCCTTATCTCACTGAATACTTGCAACACCTGGTGCAGAAGGAACATCAGCCTCATGAGGCTTGGTAACATTGAGGAGCTGGCCCAACATCACACAGGTGGGAAACAGAGAAGACGGACTTTGAGTCTATGTGTCATGTTTGGGCATATTCACTGGCACATGGAAAGTAATGCTCTTCTCTCCCATCTGCTGCTTCCAGCACCCCATGGGGCCAGGAGAGCACAAAGTGATGTTTCCATAGATGCGAGAGAGTGGCAGCGCTAATCAGTGAGCAGTTATGGTTCTGAACACTCGACTGTCCCTGTGTTTCCAATAATGAAGACGCTGTGAAATTTATTTTCTGTTTTATAAGAGTAAAAAGAAATAATAATGGTAAAAAGAATGATAATGGGGGCCAGCTCGTGGCTCACTCGGGAGAGTGCAGTGCTGATAACACCAAGGCCATGGGTTCGGGTCCCATATAGGGATGCACTGTTCACTTACTTTAGAGAGCGTGGTGCTGACAACACCAAGTCAAGGGTTAAGATCCCCTTACCAGTCATCTTTAAAAAAAAAAAAAAAAGAATGATAATGGTCCTGGGTAAGGAAGAGCCCATCACACCATGGAATGGGGGGTGCACACTATGGCCCCAGAGCCAAATCCAGCCTACTGCTTGTTTTTATATGGCCCATGATGTAAGAACAGCTTTTACATTTTTAAATGTTTGGGAGGAAATGTGAAAATTACATAAGGTTCAAATTTCCGTATCTATAAATAAAGTTTTATTGGAACACGGCCACATTCATTTGCACACATTGTCTCTGGCTGCCTCCTGCACTACACAAGCAGAGTTGAATAACTGTAACAGAGAGACCACATGTCCTGCAAAGCTGAAAACGTTTACTGTCTGGTCCTTTACAGAAAGATTTTGCCGACCCCTGACATGGGAGAAGACTAGGGGACTAGTTATTTAGCAGTAATTGAACTCAGAGCGCTCATAGTTTTTCTGTATGCCAATTCTTAAGCTTTACTTACACAGATTACTTCAAGTCCTAACTGCCCAGACTGGCTGGGATAGACAGAGTCCTGTTCTTTTCACCAGGAGAGAAGTTGTCCCTGCAGAAATCTCTTTCCCATTCAAGAAAGCAGAACATATTTACTCAAAAAGCTGTTAGGGCACCTGAGCCAAATGCCTGTCAGAACTTCTCTTGCCTCAGGTCTGTGTCTCCATGAGACCGTGTCATGACCAGAGATGTCCTTTACAGCAACAGAGAAGGGTCAACTCCTCAATCTTGTTCTTACAGCTTCTGTGCCACCTGGTGCACAGGAGAGCAGCTGGATTGGGGATTTCTCCCAATCCCATTTCTTTCTAACATTTAGGACAACTCGTGTGATGTCTCTCAAACTCAGCTTCCGCACCTATGACTCAGTCATCACATCGGTCTTCCTCTGCCACAGGGTATTTGAAAGTGCTTTTAAAATGGGTTTTTGTGGTTGGTCGAGATTCACTTTTTCTCCCCAGTTCTGCCTTAATTTTAATTACCCAAGTAAACAGCAAACATCTAATCAGAGCAGGAGAGGTGGGCAGAGACAGCTTGGCCTGTTCAGGAAACAATTTCAATCCTATTTCCCACCTTTACCTTTCTGTCTGCGAAGCTGGAGAACGTGCATAGGACTCTGAGAGGAGGAGGCTGAACCATAAATGGCTCCCTTAATCTCAAGGCTGATGGTAGTCAGAGACTCACCTTGCATCCCAGCTCCAGAGAAATTACAGGTGGATTAAACAGTTAAATACTAAATCCTATGGAGCAAACCTGTCTACCCTGAGACAGAAACTCTTCCTGGAAGTCCCGTCTTCCTTCCACTTTCTCCTCTTGGCTTCCATGGTACCTTATACTGCTGGCTTTCCTTTCTGGCCCATACTTCTCAGTCTCCTTTGCCAACGTCCCACCTCCACCCCAACCTCTCTGTACTGAAATCCTTTGGGTCTCCATTTTTTACCCCTTCTCTTTCAATGTTTTCTTCCATTCTCTAGCCTTTAATGCCATCCATTGCTGTCACCCCCACCCCCAGGTTTACAACTCTAACCCTGATTTAGCCTACTTGACACTTACAGACTTTCCATAGAGGGATGCAGAGCAAAAGACGTGATAGAAGGAGGGACAAAGGAAAAGAGAAAAAAAAGGAAAAAGAGTGTGTGTGTAGTTTCTGCCTGTTCAGAAAAGAACTAAGAAGCGAACAACTTCGAGCGGGGACATGTTTGCAGCAAGTATGAAAGACAAAGAGTTGATATCTTACATATAAAGAGATAAACATTAGACACCAAGAATTAAACAGGAACAAAATTAAACAGAAGCAGGAACAAAATTCTTGGAGAAGAGAATACAATTAGTATACAAACATAGTAAAATGTTTGCTCTCAGTAGGAATCAAACCAAGACTAAATAAAGTGAGAAGATAGGTGTTCAGTTACAAGAGGAACAGAGTCTAAGAAGTTGTTAATACTGTTGATGAGAAGTAAAGCAAGTTCATGCCCATGGCCAGTAAAACAGTAGAGTCCTACTGGAAAGCAATTACTGCATTCGAGCCAGTAATTATACTTGCAGCATACGTCCTAAAGAAATCATTTCATAAGCTGAAAATTAAACTCTTTATACATAATCTAAATAGAAGTAGACTGAGTAATCTTTGATGAATTTATTAGAATTTAGAATTTCTCAGATTTCCCTGACAATAAGAATCACTCAAGGTACTTGTTACATATACAGATTACGATCTCTCTCCCTGGGAAATTCTGATTCAGTAGGTCTGGCATGGTGCCCACGAATCTATGTTCTAAAAAGGCACTTCAGGCCATTCTTGTCTTTAGACAAATTTGGAACACAACTGGTAGCGGTAGCAGAAATATAATGACATGCCATCATGAGGACAGTAAAGCTAATGATTACAAAGATAATATAATTCTACAGAAAAGTACTTATGACATTTTAAACCCCAAGAATGTGATATGACATAACAGGGTATAAAAGTCAAGTATTTGTCTATTTGACAAATATTCATTGAGCACCTACTAGGTGCCAGATGGTAGGGACACAGGAAAGAACAAAACAGACACCGGCTATCCTCATGGAGCTTAGAGTCTAACGGGAAGACAAACAATAAAATTAAATAAAAAAGAAACAAACAAAAAAATTCCATACTTATCTAACCACCTGGTGATTATCATCTCTTTATGTATGTGTTGCTTTCCCTGGGCTGAGAGATACTGGAGAACCCAACTGCTTATTCAGCTTTGTATCTCTGGTATGTCGCAAGTGCTTGTCACTCTGTAGCCACTTAGGAAAGATCAGGATTTGGAAGGGAGGGGTGTGCTGCATAGATTTGGTTAAAGAGTGAGAACAATAGGAGCAGGAAGTGAGTAATTAAATATCCAGAGCAGTTGCTGAATTCTGTATAGTGGGGCAGAAAATATTTTCTTTAAGGTGACCTCTGGGTACCTGCAGACAGAGGTGCTAAAAACCTACCCTGGGGGAGCGACAGCCCTGGTTTGAAAGGACCATGTGGGTTTCTAGAAGCTAATATTGCAGGTCAGAGATCAGAGCATCCATCCCAAATCCAGAATCAGTACCAGTCTAAGACCAGGAAACAGGCCCAGGGTGAGGACAGAGGGCTCTGTGACTTGACCTCCCATTCAGAAAGCCTCTAATTTATAGAATTGGTGTTATTTCCAAAGAGGTTACAAATACTGTCACAGATATTCACCAATAAGATTGGAAAAAAAAAAGTTTAGCACTTTTATGCATATGCATCATGACTGGGCTGTATTGCCTCTGATGCACTATGAATTTTTAAAAAATAAATCCTGCACTTATCTGGGAACTTGTATAATTATTTTGCATTATAATTGGTTGATGCAGACATTTAGTATATATGATACTTTTTCTAGTTATGTGTTGGCATTCCTTCCTGTATCAAAAAATGTACTGGAATTCTCAAACCCTGGAAATGGTTTAAGCCTGTCTTGACTTTGGGAGGCTATTCCAGGGCAAGAGTGCTACCCAGCATCCCTACCCCTGCAGAAGGGGGGCTGTGACTTATTTCCTTAGCATTGTCTCTGTGTAGTTCATCTTCAGTGTTAATTTGGTTCTTTTCAACTTCCCAAGTTAAACAGGACCTTAGGGTTCTATTAAGGAGAGAGCTTGCAAAGTGAGGGAGAACCGTGGGTCCCTCTCCAGAGAGCATTTCTGCAGGGTCAGATTACAGGATGTAACACTGCTGGGGACTTAGAGGGAGCAGCAGCCCTTGACCTACTTAAGCTGTCTAGTCTCCCAATCATTTACTCATCATGGTCACTTTCCACTGGAGTTTTTGGAAGGGAGGTTTATTGGTGTGGGATAGATGGTTGAAACCCTGAGACCCACCGGTCCTGCTCTGTGGGGAGCTGGCTGGATGACCTTGGCCCTGGGCCTCACATATATGCAACAGGGAAGATGCACTTGGTCATCTCTAAGGGCCACTGCAGCTGAAACATTCTACATTGATCAGATTCAGAGAACTCACTTGCCTAATAGCAAAAACAAAAGTCACCCCTTCCAAAGCAGACCCTCCCATATTTACGATTGTCCAAGTTTTATTTGTTGAATCGCATAGGTCCTTAATACTATGTCCGTCTTTCTTACAAACTCTTATTCCCCCCAGTAACATACTTATAATAATCCTGGAGCATGAGCCTCTTAAAAATAGCTGCAGATGCCAATATTCTTCCAGCAGAGCTGATAAAGGAGACATTTGTTTACATACATTCACCGCTCAAAGTGCTTTGAAAAATTAGGAGGTAAGTGAGTTGCAATTCTGTAAATTACTCAGCCCTCAGGACTATATTACTGTGCATGGTATATGCCCTATGTACACCCAGGAGTAGTCCTGTTAAAATGAACATTTAGTGCAAACATGTCTTCAGCTGATGGGACCACTAAATCTTACATCTTGCAGTAAGAGACACAATCAAAAGTGTTGTGCAAATACCTTTTCCTGACAGAATAAGTTCCTCGCAACCCAGTGGCCCCTGCATAATCAAACAGTAAGCCAGAACCTAAAAGTTCTATAAAAATTTGGAGTATGGAAACCCTAGTCAAGCAAAAATATCAATAATGGAGTAGAAACCAGTGCATGGCTTGAGGACTACAAAATAACTTCTTGTCACCTGTGTGTGACCTCAGCTTAGAATTGCCCTTAGACTTGGGCAAGAGGGGCCCTGCCCTGGTCCCTTCCTCTCAGGGGTCTGCTCTCCTGAAGGTGGGGCCCTCCTCTCAGGGGATGGTGTCTCTGGGCCAAGGAATGTATCACTGAAGGCCTTCACCTCCCCCGTTTTAGGCCATTCTTTGGGCACCCAGGATACTGAAATTCTCTGCCCAAAGGCTCTGGGCCTGTTTCTAGGACCTGCCCAGGCTCCTCTGCTGAGTCTGTCCTCCTGAGGCAGGCCACAGTGAAGCCTGAGAAGGAAAGAAGGAGCAGCTTTTTCTGTGGAGGGAGGGTCAGCAGAGCTTGGACATGTGAGCTGAGATGTGCACCTATGTGCATGTGAGGACTCTCTCATCAAGATGGCACTGGGGGGCGTAGAAAGGAGAGTGGCACTCCCCATGCCAACAAGGAGGGCTGAGAAATCTAAATTTGGATCTGGCCTTCTAGGTCAAAAATGAAGATGTATATATATATCAAAGTAGAAAGATAGAATATATTGTCTTCAAAAGTTTGTTAGCTTGATTGGTAACGTTTAAATACTTTGAGGACAGAATGTGGGCCTCCACCTTTGTTCTTGCTCTGAGGCGCAAATGTCAGGGGCTGGCCTCCCTCGGGCAAATCTCTCCAGCCCCTAAGGCTTGAAGCTTTTCTGCACCATGAAGTCTTGGGCTCTTTAATGGCTACTGGCTGGTCTAGCTCTTTCATTCTCTGAGTGTTGGCTGATGAGGCTGAAACTGATGAAGAATGTAAGTCATTTCTTTCTACAAGTGTTTTAGGTGGGATTCCTTTGGGTGCAAGGAACAAAAATCCAATTCAAATTGACATAAGCAAAAAAAGAGATTGGTCCACTTTCGGTCCACTTACTTAGATGTGTTCATATTTAATTGTTCAAATCATGTTGTCCCTAATTTGTTTGTATTTCTTGGCTCTGCTTTTTATCCGTGTTGGCTTCATTTTGGAGCAAGCCAAGATGGTCACCAGCAGCTCCAGGCTTAAATCTGGCAACTTCGACAGAAGGAGAACACGCCTTTCCTGATAAGCCCAGCAAAAATCCCGGATTCGACTCTGATTGGCCCTGCTTGGGTCACGTGCTCATCTTCTGAACAAGTCGCTGTGACTCGCTGGCCAGGCAGGTGGGGGGAGTGGAAGATGCCCACCTCACCTGAACCACCTGGATAGTGTGGGGCAAAGAGTATGTCCAAAAGAAAAAGGATCTGATGCTGGAAGTGGAGCAATGGTGCTGGGGAGGCAAAAACAGCAGATGTTTCTCCAGCAGTGCTTACCCCAGGAACTGCGAGGACGAAGGAAGCAGAAACATATAACTGTTTATGAAAGACAGATTCAGGGATGAAATGTCACAGCAGAAAAGGGTGCTCGAGAAGACAATCCCTACCCCCAACCATGCTGAGCAGGCTGTGGGTCAGGTGTACCCCCTCTCATGGCTACAGCTAACTGGACCTAAGGTGAACCAGCCAGATTGTCTCTACAATAAATTCAGACACTGTGACTCAGCGATTCTAGAAAGTTCTGTTAGGTATTTGGACTGAGGAGCCACATGGAGAAAGGTCATCTGTGAGAGAATGAAGCAGAAATGCAAAGAGCACCAGGGACCAGGTGGTCCCAGAGACACAGAGAGTTTTCACTTTTCCCTCCAGCTAGTGGTCCCAGGTCCTTGCGAGGCTCAGCTGTATTTCTTGGCCTTCACAGAGACTCCAGGGTCCTTCTGACATAATTTCCTGGTGTGCGCAGGCCCGTGCATGTGTGTGTGTTAAAGATGGATTAAACAGTTTGCTGTTCCACAAACCACAAATAAAACAGAACATAATACAAACACAAAAGCAGAGAAAGAATGTTTTTTCTTCTAACACCTCTTAAGAATTCGGTCAGATGTTTCTTGAGAGCGTTTTGATTTTTATATTGATTTTTCACAGACATTCTGGGAAGGAGTGGGAAAATGTCCCTGTGGAACAGCAAGGCCTGGTTTTGTTCAAGGTCTGGGACAAGAAGCTCTGCGTCCCTACAGCTCTGATGGGGACAGGACACACTGGGTGGAGCTATTGGGGGAATTCTGTACCCCCTACTCCAACTCCACTTTTGCCAAAAGGTGGACTGAGCTGTGCTCACACCAATGTAAGGAGCTCTGGACATCCAGGTTGTATCTGTGGCCGTAGCTGGAGCACTCTTGATGCATAAGCTTCATTCCCAAAGAATCTGATGTAAACCCAGTGGTTATAAACTGAATCTGATTTTCAGTGCTTCGTGGGTACCTATACTTTCCTGTTTTGACACTCTTAAAATCCCTTTGCAAAGTGAAACCAAACCCCTTATTAACATTTGTATAAGGCAATATTTTAAAAATCAGAAAAACAAAAATAAAAACATTGGTTTTTGTTTAAAAAAAGGACAAACAAGGTTGACAGGACAAGTAGTCTGGATGAATGAAATTTCTGCTTTGTGGTGTTCTCACTAATTACTGTCAGCCAAATTGAGGCCTGATTGCAGAACTGTGTTTCAGCTCTCTTAGCAAATCTGTTACTGGAAGAGAAGGAGCAAGCACTCACTTTCTGAAAGTAAACTGTATTTTGAAAGTGCCAGGGGACTGTCTATTTAAAAGAACAATGGCGTGAGTGGAGCTCAGTTTGGGGCTTCAGCTTAACTAGTTCCCTCTGGGGTCCCTTTTAGTTGACTGTGAAGTGCATAAACAAACACCCTCTGATGGAGAGAGGTTCCTAAGGAGGGTGCACATGAGCATCGCCTGGGGAGCTGTAGCCCAGTACATATGCCCAGGCCCCCCACCCCAGTGTGAGGGCTGGAGAAGCTCCCCAGGCAGTTCTGCTTTGAGCTTCTGAGCTTCCAAGCTCCGAGCTTCCCAGCTTCTGGTTAGGAACCACAGCCAAGGTGTCTTATTTAAATATCTATATAAAAGTTTTTACATTCTGCAAAATCCGTTGCTTTTAAAATGGGCCACCTTTGGGGAAACCATCACGTTGCATACCATGATGAGACTCTCCCCCTAAAAAAAACACGCAACGGTATCACCCAGAGAAATGGCACCAGGACGATTGGAGGGCGGTGGTTTTTCTTCAGATCATAGGAGGGAGGGTCGAAGGGGGAGGCTGCAGGGAGTTAAATGACTTAATATTCAGCCAACCAGCCTTTTAATGAACTTGACATGCCACATAACGAAGCTATTCCTCAGTGAGAGTTTCTTAATTGAAAGGGGGGACAGATTTTTTAATATATTTTCAAAATCATTTATGATGAGCATTATTAATTTTACAACCAGAAAAAATGTTTTCCTAAAAATCGTACCTGGCTATTCTGAGCTACTGAAAGGAGGGGCGAGCAGATCTTCCCAGGGCAGCTCATCTTGTGCTCGTCCTGTCTCATCTGGTCACCAGTGCCTGACAGTGCATGAGTGACAGAAGGTAGTGCAGCTGATTCCACTAGTGTGCAGTTGTTCACAGGAGTTACACCTACCAATCACTTATGCCATCGTGTCTGTGGTATTTTTCCAGCCTCACCTCCTGCTGACCTACACCTCTAGCTCTGAGTCCAGCCACAATGAACGAATTTGTAGTCTCTCAGTCGTCCATGCAATTTCCTCTGCGTGGGAGGTGGAATACCTCCCCTTCCCTCCCTCTTCCTTCCCTTCAGCGTCCAGGCTCCTGCCAGTCAGTTTATGCCTTTCCTGCCTCTGTTCGTTGCCTTCTCTGAGGACATCTCCGACTCCACTTTGAAGACTCAGAGGCTCCATCTCCTGGGATCCCTCTGTGAGGTGCTCTAGAGCGTCATCATAGCAGCGCATTGATTGTACTAGGACCATTGTGTGTTTCTGTGCCTGTCTCCCTACCATTCATAACAGTTGACCCTGAGCACTTACATGTACCTGGCACTGTGCTGGCCCGGGACAGATGTTCTCAGTGATCATCGCAGCAACCCTGCAAAGGAGCTTTTACTATTTATTACTCCCATTTCCAAGCTGAAGAAACTGAAGCTCAGACATAATAATCCTGCCCAACTCTCAACACATAGGTGGTTTAGCTGTGATACAACCTAGGTTTGTCCTACTTCTAAGTTTGTGCTCTGAACTTCCACACGTGCAAATTTAGATTGGAGACTATCCTTTCATAGTTGTAACTTCAATGCCCAGCCTACAGAAAGTGCTCAATGGATAATTGTGGAAGAATGAAAAAATGCACTGCTATGGGCTTTGAAGACCCCACTCCGGGTAAATCATTCCCTGAGGAATTAATTACCTCCTGGGCTCCCTTGCTAGAACACCTGTGGCACCAGCCTGCACAGTAGATGCAGGACTCTGAGGCAGTTTTTGACAGTGATAATAGAAACGTATATAAGGCAAACCTGAGTGGGCTGCTTAAAATACTGTCAGTTGTGTGTGGATTTTAATTTACTCCAAAAACCGAGGATTTAAAAATAAATATGACTATTCAACCTAGTTGAGATTGTTATCTTATTTCTTCTGAAGACAATTTTAAAAGTGCTGACCTTACTGGCAACACTGGAATAGGACAGTAGATTTGATAAAAGTATTGTATCCATGTTGAATTTACTGAAGTTGGTTACGGTAATATGGTTTTACACGAGAAAATTCCTATTCTTAGGAAATGTACCCTGAAGTATTTAGAGGTAAAGGGCCACTATGTGCACAACTGACTCAAATGTTTCAGAAAACAGGTGTGTGCATATATACATGTGTGTATATATAGACATATATATATGTATATATACATGAGAATACTTCAAAAAGTTCATGGAAAGGTTCATATTATTTTTCAATTCTATTTTTCCTTGAACTTTTTGAAGTACGCTTGTGTACATGCAGATGCACACACACACAGAGAGTCAGGGATAAAGCAAATGGGGAAAAATGTTAATAACAGTTGAATTTGTGTAAAGAATGTATCACTGTTCCTGGCATTATTTTTATTCTTGCAACTTTTCTATAAGTTTGAAGTTATGTCCAAATGAAAAGCTAAAGAAAAAAATTGCTGACCTTGGAAAAAATTTACACCCCCGAGAAGATGGTGTAATGAACGTTTTTCTTTGAAACACACTGGGCAGGAGCTGGTGAAGCTGGTGAATGGGCAGTGGTTGAATGAGATTTCCTTCGGGCTTACTTGGGATGGCTGGTTTTCTTTACCTATTGATGTGTCTTGAATATGTTTAAAGATCAGCTGGCCGACTTCTGTTAGAGGCGATTGGGTTTTCCTGCAGATGCGACTCTGGGAGGACAGTGGTGCCTGTGCCTCGAGAAGCCCCCGCCACGTGCTGGGGCAGAGACACATACGGTGGCGTGACTCCAGCCCCAGATGCGGCTCCCTCAGGAACAGTGGGGCCTGCAGTTGGAAGGGGCCCCCTCCGGACAGCAGGGCTGTGTGGACAGTAGCATCTGTGTGACTGCAAACTCGCTCACTGTGAGTGGGAACAGTTAAGGCTATCTGTGGCCTTGCATCTGCTGGTCCCATTCACGAGGGCGACACTGTGCACGTCCAATTGCAGACCTTCTCACCCGAGTGCCTGCTACTTGGCGTTAAAATGTCAGCTTTGAAGCTCTGGGATGTCATTTTCCCACAAACATTTCCCGAGCGTTGCTTCCTTTATGCTGGAGACTGTATCGTGTGTTTACACGTAGCATTTTATTTAGTTTTCGTGCTGACTCCATTGAGTGTGGTGCACTTAATATCTCCCCATTTTCCAAAAGTGGAAACTGATACAGAAAGGTTAAGTAGTTTCCAAGGTTACAGAAAAAAAAAAAAAAAAAAAATAGAACAGAGATTTCCTAAACAAACCTGTAGCCTAGCGGGGGAGGTAAGAAGATCCACAAAGAACAGGGAGCCAAGAGAGACTCGTGCTGTCAGCGGGGAGATGAAGGGGGGAGGGGTGACCACTTTTGATTCTGGGGTAGGTCTGGGAGGCTCCATTAGGGAGGTGGCATTTCCATGGAGCCTAATAGGACGACGAGAATCACAAAAGGAAAGTAATGAAAAAGAGGAGCATTTAAGATGGAGTCACGAAAGAACGCGGTGAGCTGCATTGGTGGAAAACAAAATAGGAGCTGAGATGATGACAACCGGCCTTTCCTGAGCCGGTGCTATGTGCTCGGTGCTGTGCAAGCGCTTTAGATAAATCAGCTCATTTAAATCAAGCGCTGTCTGAAGTGAGCCCTGTGATCACCTTCATTTTACCGAGGAGTAAACTGAGGCATCCGCGGAAGGTTATGCGACCCGAGTGCGGTATCAAAGCCCACACGATTGAAAAGTACTTCACGGTAATAGCTAAACGATGATAATACTGTAATAACAAGGGGAAGGAGGAGCAGGGGAGAGAAGAGGAGGAGGGGTCGGTGCTCACTTCTGCAGCACTTCGCAGGCTTCTCTCGGGAGGCTGGCGACCGGCCCGCCCTGCCTTTGTCTAGGTCAAGCCGGTTAGATCATTAGTACTCACTCCTTGCTTGGGGGAGCTTGGGGAGTTTATAAAAAGTTGCAGATTCTTAGGATAAAAGATGCTCTGGAGACAGGACAGTCTCCTTTCTTCAGTCATTTCCTCATTCATTTTTTCAGTTCTAATCCTGGTGTTTGATGTTTTCCCAAACCCTGCAAACAACAACAGCAACAACAACAACAACAACAACAAAAACCCCTACTCGCTGTGCTGACCGTAGGTAACTTACAGGAAACACACCCCAGGGGGTTACCACGGGGCGGTGGGGACAGAGCGGGACACAACGAGCCCCTCAGAGGGTGGGGCGGCTCAATTCACAGTAGCCACTCACCGTCCCTAGTGCGGGCTTGGCCGCCTGTCCCGCCGCAAGAGGGCGCTCTAGGGAGGGGCTGAAAACTCAGCCAAGGGCGTGCCAGGTCCCATGGTCGCCTCCCAGCCTGGGACACTCGCGCCAAACCCGAACAAAAAAGGTGCAGGGAAACGCGCGCGTGTGTGCCAAAATACAATTTAAAAATTAAGGGCTTCCTCTGTTGGAATATTCAGCACGGGGTGGGGGGCGGAATGAAGCCGCTTTTGCCTCTCTGGGAATGTTTGCTTAATTGGTAAAGATATAATCGTTCCTTTCCCAAGGTAAATTTCATAGGGATTTACTCCTTACTTGTAAACAATGAAAACCGTCAGTGAAAAGATGTAAGATCAACAGGCAATCAAAATCCACATTGCCGGTGTTAGCGGCACAAGCAACCTTCTGGGATCCTCCCCCTCAATACAAAGCTATTTAAAAATAAAAGGCTTCCAGCTTTTGCGCTTAAATCCACATGGAGCTTATTAATAGCCGCGTACAAGTTTCATTACACTGGGGATGGCTGTAACGAGCTGGAGTCAAATCCCCTGCTTTTCTCTGACCCAGGTGTCCGACTGGGTTTTTGTCTCCTCCTGAAGTGACCGCGGCCCATCCCCCACACCTTGAGCGTTAACTTACTAGAAACCGTCTAGTGCAAGGTAATTGGAAGAGAAGTAAAGGAATACCAGGCGTCACTCATCACCTCCCCGCCTCTTCTATTTTGTGGTGCGGAGACATTAGGAGAGAAAATGAGGCTCTTATAAGGGCTTGGAGATCCTCCCCCACTCCACCTTCTGCATTTCCATAGGAATCTGGCATCAGGATCCCCTGCTAAAATCCCCAGCTTCTATAATTGGACAATTGGCTTTGTAGCACGGCAGGAATTTGTGCCTCTGAAGTTTTCAGTAAAGTTTTACGGCAGCAATAAAGTAGTAGAGTTGATTTAACAAAATTAGCTCCTATGCTTCCAGGAAGTATACCGAATTCTGGTTAGCGATACAAAATGCATTCATTCTGGAGGTTTGCGAAAATATGCAAGGCTCCTGGCTTCAAGAGGAAAAACAGATTTACATTCCTCCCTGTCTCAGCAGGAAACCTTAAATCAAAGGCAACCAACAAATCAACACATGCTTATCTGTGGGTGCATTTGTCCTGGTTGGTAATTACACATTTATTTGTGTGTGATCAATGCTAGTTTCCTCACTAGATTCTGAACTCCCTGAGAGCTTTTCTGTCTTAATTACCCTGAGCTCCAGCGCCCGCCTGGGCTGCGCTTGGCACATAGGGCACTCTCTAAACATCTGTGTAGAGAAGGAAGGAATGGACAAAAGGAAGGGAAGGAGGGCAGAATGAAAAAGGAAGGAAGCAAGAAGAGAAGTTGCCAGTGAGAAATGTTACAAGTGGAAGGATTCTTTACAATCATCCTGTCCAATAGCATTCAGATTTACTTTAATCTTTTGTCATGTATAAATTGGAGATCAAAACGATACTAATCTCAATAGTTATTTTAGGTTATTTTCAAACTCAAATAGTTGTTTTCTAAGTTCTTTTGTGAGTGTTAGGCAAGATAGGCCCCTGCCCTGGGTCCCATGCTTTAGAGGGTCTCACTCTTACTGTCCTCTGTCTGTGCTCCTCCCCAGAGTACAAAGTCCCAGGCCCCCTTCCATGCCCACCTGCAGTGTCTGTGAGCACCTCTCTCACCTGACAGTTTGTCCACTCTTCCACAGCAGGTGTGTATACTGTAAGCCCAAGGGGTGTCCAAAAGGTGACTGCAGGGGACAGGGTGTGGATGGGACTGGGGTGTCTACACATGTGTGTTTGAGAATGCGGGGGGAGAAGGGAGGCAAGAGTCATGGGTCATGGCCAAGGCCACCTCTCCCTGTATGGCCCGAGTTCAAGGAGTTCAGGGTGGAACCTGCAGGAGGCTGAGAGTTCTAAATTCTAACCCAGCCCTTCAGGTCATTAGGAAGTTCTATTTGTCAAGGTGGGAAGGAGGTTAGAACTTTCTATGACAGTCCTGTTCAGCAGTTGATAGCTTGAGTCATAACTTCTGAATATTTAGATGTATAGTATGTGGGCAGATGTTAAGATCACACCCACATATGTATATACTAGGGTACTTCAAAAAGTTCATGGAAACATTCGTGTTATAGTTTCATTTTACTTTTCCATAAACTTTTTGCAGTACCCTCGTATGTATATATGTATACATGTATATGTACATATGTGTGTATTTATATGTGTGCATGTGTATGTATGTGTATAATTCTAAAATTCACCTGTCGTCGTACCTTGATGATTAAGAGTGAGGGAGGACTCTGGCTTTGGACAACCTTGGTCTGCCTGGCCCTTGCCACCTAAGCTTCAGTTTTCTCGGGGCAAAAATAGAGATAATAGTAGTATCTATTTCACTAGATTATTGAGATTATTAAATGAGAGTAACTAGCACAGTCCTGGAATATTATGTGCTTCATAAATATTATAAACTAACAATTTTTTCTCCTTTTTCACTTCATACATGAAAGTATCTTCTCATTAAATATTTCTAGGCCAGAGATTAAGTCCTCTATGTAATAATAATAAGCTACATCTCCCTATTATAAACTCTCTCTGCACCGTGATCCTTTCCTACCTGTCAGTTGTCACAGTGGCAACTTTACACAGACGCCTGTGTAAAGATTTCATTAACCCTCTCTTCTCTTATTGACCTCAAGCAGTGCCAGGGCAGGGCCCGTGTCTCTCTTTGGCTCATATTTTACTCCAAGGCCCCAGCCCAGTGCCTGCAGGACAGGCACTCCAAGTATTTGTTGAGAGGATGAGTGTCTATACTAAAGTCTTCCATGATCTTGGATCTATTTATGAGCTTCATGTTTCTTTACACTGATACCACACTGTTTTGTTTATTCAGTGGCATAGGATGTCTTTTGATTGAAATTATATAAAATTCTAATTACAAATATTTTTTAAAGAATTAGCCTTATCAGAACATCATCTTCTCATCTGCGGTTTCTGTCTCCATCATCAGTCACTTATATAACTCTTGCATTATATATATATCTTTACCCTGAAAGAAGTGTTTTCCAAGCTAGCCGCAGTAACGCCATTCCGCAAGGCACAGAAAAATACCCTAGTAAAAAAATTTTTCAACAGCAGTTTCCAGGGCGCCCTTCAGCTGTTTCAAGAACTCCCACATGACCCGCGCTTTTTCCCTGGCCTTGTTTAAACCGACCAATTACCTTGCTTCTCGCTTCTGTACCCGCGCTTTTCCCTGGCCTTGTTTAAACCGACCAATTACCTTGCTTCTCGCTTCTGTACCCGCGCTTTTTGCTATAAAACAAGCTCAAAAACTCTACTCGGCGCGCCAGTCTACCGAGAGACTGAGCCGCCCGGGTACCCGTGTGTTCAATAAAACCTCTTGCAAATTGCATCCGGAGCCGTGGTCTCGTTGTTCCTTGGGAGGGTCTCTCCTGACTGATTGATTGCCTAAATCAGGCGTCTCTCATTTGGGGGCTCGTCCGGGATCAGACCCCCACCCAAGGACCACCGACCCACCAACGGGAGGTAAGCTGGCCAGCGATCGCTCCGTGTCTTGTTTCTGTGTCTGACTCCGTAACTCTGACTGTCCCTCTGAGTGCGCGCATTTTGGTTTCAGTTTGTTCCGGGCTGATCGCTCTGGGAGCGACGTGTGAGTAGCGAACAGACGTGTTCGGGGGCTCACCGCCCGGTAATCCTGGGAGACGTCCCAGGATCAGGGGAGGACCAGGGACGCCTGGTGGACCCCTCAGGAGAGGATCATTATGCTCTGATCCCACTGCCGCGTCTAGAGAGGCGCGCTCTGCCATCTGACTCCTTCTTTTGTCTCTACGCTACTCGATCTCGCCGCCGTTTCTGGTTTCTTTTTGTTTTGTTCCTGATAGGCCTCTGTGTCGTGGTCCCTCTCTTCGAAATGGGACAAAATAACTCTACCCCTCTCTCCCTCACTCTAGATCACTGGAGGGACGTGAGAGCAAGGGCTCACAATCTGTCCATGGAAATCAGAAAGGGAAAATGGCGGACCTTTTGTTCCTCCGAGTGGCCCACGTTCGGTGTCGGGTGGCCGCCGGAAGGAACTTTTAATGTCTCTGTCATTTCCGCAGTTAAAAGGATTGTCTTTCAGGAAATCGGGGGACACCCGGACCAAGTTCCATATATCGTGGTGTGGCAAGACCTCGCCCAGAGTCCCCCATCATGGATGCCGCCCTCTGTCAAGGTCGCTGTCGTCTCCAGTCCAGAGAGGCCATCCGCTCCTCCCCGACCCCCCATCTACCCGGCAACAGACGACTCGTTCCTTCTCTCTGAGCCCCCGCCCTATCCGGCAGCCCTGCCACCTCCTCTGGCCCCTCAGGCGGTCGGACCGGCGCCGGTCCAGGCGCCCGATATTTCCGATCCTGAGGGACCAGCCGCGGGGACCAGGAGTCGCCGTGCCCGCAGTCCGGCAGACGACTCGGGTCCTGACTCCACTGTGATTTTACCCCTCCGAGCCATAGGACCCCCGGCCGAGCCCAACGGCCTAGTCCCTCTGCAATATTGGCCTTTCTCTTCAGCAGATCTTTATAATTGGAAATCTAATCATCCTTCTTTTTCTGAAAATCCAGCAGGACTTACGGGGCTCCTTGAGTCTCTTATGTTTTCTCATCAGCCCACCTGGGACGATTGCCAACAGCTCCTACAGATTCTCTTCACCACGGAGGAACGAGAAAGGATTCTCCTTGAGGCCCGCAAGAATGTCCTGGGGGACAACGGGGCCCCTACTCAACTCGACAACCTCATTAATGAGGCCTTCCCCCTCAATCGACCTCAGTGGGACTACAACACAGCCGCAGGTAGGGAGCGTCTCCTGGTCTACCGCCGGACTCTAGTGGCAGGTCTCAAAGGGGCAGCTCGGCGCCCCACCAATTTGGCTAAGGTAAGAGAGGTCTTACAAGGACCGGCAGAACCCCCTTCGGTTTTCTTAGAACGCCTAATGGAGGCCTATAGGAGATACACTCCGTTTGAGCCCTCTTCTGAGGGGCAGCAGGCTGCAGTTACCATGGCCTTCATCGGACAGTCAGCCCCAGATATTAGAAAAAAGTTACAGAGGCTAGAGGGGCTCCAAGATTATTCCTTGCAAGATTTAGTGAGGGAGGCAGAAAAGGTGTACCACAAAAGGGAGACAGAAGAAGAAAGAGAAGAAAGAGAAAAAAAAGAGGCAGAAGAGAGAGAAAGGCGGCGCGATAAGCGCCAAGAAAAAAACTTGACTAGGATTTTGGCCGCAGTGGTAAGTGAAAAAGGTTTTAGAGATAGGCAGACAGGGAATCTGAGCAACCAGGCAAGAAAGACACCTAGGGATAAAAGATCTCCTCTGGACAAAGACCAGTGCGCATACTGTAAAGAAAAGGGTCACTGGGCAAGAGAATGTCCCCGAAAGAAAAACGTCAGAGAAGCCAAAGTTCTGTCCCTAGATGACTAGGGGAGTCAAGGTTCGGACCCCCTCCCCGAACCCAGGATAACGCTGACTGTGGAGGGGACTCCCATTGAGTTCCTGGTCGATACCGGGGCTGAACATTCAGTTTTGACCCAACCCCTGGGAAGGGTAGGGTCCAGACGGACAGTCGTACAAGGAGCAACAGGGAGCAAAGTCTACCCCTGGACCACAAAGAGACTTTTAAAGGCTGGACATAAACAGGTGACCCACTCCTTTCTGGTCATACCCGAGTGCCCCGCCCCTTTGTTGGGTAGGGACCTCTTGACCAAACTAAAGGCCCAGATCCAGTTTTCTGCTGAGGGCCCACAAGTAACATGGGAAGACCGCCCTACACTGTGCCTGACCCTGAACCTAGAAGAAGAATACCGGCTACATGAAAAGCCAGGTCCCTCCTCTATCGACCCATCCTGGCTCCAACTTTTTCCCACTGTATGGGCAGAGAGGGCAGGCATGGGACTGGCCAATCAAGTCCCACCAGTGGTAGTGGAACTAAGATCAGGTGCCTCACCGGTGGCTGTTCGACAATATCCAATGAGCAAGGAAGCCCGGGAAGGTATCAGACCCCACATCCAGAGGTTCTTAGACCTAGGGGTCCTGGTGCCCTGTCAATCGCCCTGGAATACCCCTCTACTACCTGTAAAAAAGCCAGGGACCAATGACTATCGGCCAGTCCAAGACCTGAGAGAAATTAATAAAAGGGTACAGGATATTCATCCCACCGTCCCAAACCCTTACAGCCTTCTGAGTTCCCTTCCGCCCTGCCACACTTGGTATTCAGTCTTAGATCTCAAGGATGCCTTTTTCTGCCTCAGGCTACACCCCAACAGCCAGCCGCTATTCGCGTTCGAGTGGAAAGACCCAGAAAAAGGTAACGCAGGTCAGTTGACCTGGACACGGCTGCCCCAAGGGTTCAAGAACTCTCCCACTCTCTTCGACGAGGCCCTCCACCGAGATTTGGCCCCCTTTAGGGCCCTCAACCCTCAGGTAGTGCTACTCCAATATGTAGACGACCTCTTGGTGGCAGCCCCCACATATAGAGACTGCAAAGAAGGGACACAAAAGCTCCTACAGGAATTGAGTAAATTAGGGTACCGGGTATCGGCTAAAAAGGCCCAGCTCTGCCAAAGAGAGGTCACCTATCTGGGGTACCTACTCAAGGGGGGAAAAAGATGGCTGACCCCGGCCCGAAAGGCTACTGTTATGAAAATCCCCGCTCCCACGACCCCCAGACAGGTCCGTGAATTTCTGGGCACTGCAGGATTCTGCAGGCTCTGGATCCCTGGGTTTGCTTCCCTAGCTGCACCCCTGTATCCCTTAACAAAGGAAAGCATCCCTTTTACCTGGACTGAGGAACATCAAAAAGCTTTTGACCACATAAAAAAAGCCTTGCTGTCAGCCCCCGCTTTGGCCCTCCCAGACCTCACCAAACCATTTACTCTATACGTAGATGAGAGAGCCGGTGTGGCCCGGGGAGTGCTTACTCAGACTTTAGGACCCTGGCGGCGGCCAGTGGCTTACCTATCAAAAAAATTGGATCCGGTGGCTAGCGGGTGGCCAACCTGCCTGAAAGCGGTTGCAGCCGTGGCACTCCTTCTCAAGGACGCTGATAAGTTAACCTTGGGACAGAATGTGACTGTGATTGCTCCCCATAGCCTCGAGAACATTGTGCGGCAGCCCCCCGACCGGTGGATGACCAATGCCAGGATGACTCATTATCAGAGCCTGCTGCTAAATGAAAGGATATCGTTTGCACCCCCTGCCATCCTGAACCCAGCTACCCTCCTACCAGTCGAATCAGAAGCTACCCCAGTACACAGGTGCTCAGAGATCCTCGCCGAAGAAACTGGAACTCGACGAGACCTGAAAGACCAGCCATTGCCCGGGGTGCCAGCCTGGTATACGGACGGTAGCAGTTTCATCGCGGAGGGTAAGCAGAGAGCAGGGGCCGCCATCGTAGATGGCAAGCGGACGGTGTGGGCAAGCAGCCTGCCAGAAGGTACGTCAGCCCAGAAGGCCGAACTAGTGGCTTTGACGCAAGCATTACGCCTGGCCGAAGGAAAAAACATCAACATCTACACCGACAGCAGGTATGCTTTTGCCACTGCTCACATTCATGGGGCAATATATAAACAGAGGGGGTTGCTCACTTCTGCGGGAAAAGACATTAAAAACAAGAAAGAAATTTTGGCCCTGCTAGAGGCCATTCACCTCCCTAAGCGGGTCGCCATTATCCACTGCCCCGGCCACCAGAGGGGAAATGACCCTGTGGCCACCGGGAACCGGAGGGCCGACGAGGCTGCAAAACAAGCCGCCCTGTCGACCAGAGTGCTGGCAGAAACTACAAAACCTCAAGAGCTAATCGAACCCGCCCAGGTTAAGGCCGAGCCAAGAGAGCTCACCCCTGACCGGGGGAAAGAATTTATTCAGCGGTTGCATCAGTTGACACACTTGGGACCAGAAAAGCTTCTCCAATTAGTAAACCGCACCAGCCTCCTCATCCCGAACCTCCAGTCTGTAGTTCGCGAGGTCACCAGTCGGTGTCAGGCTTGTGTCATGACTAATGCGGTCCCAACCTACCGAGAGATCGGAAAGAGACAACGAGGAGATCGACCCGGCGTATACTGGGAGGTAGACTTCACAGAGGTAAAGCCTGGCCGGTATGGAAACAGGTATCTGCTGGTATTCATAGACACTTTTTCCGGATGGGTAGAAGCTTTTCCTACCAAAACTGAAACGGCCCTGACCGTCTGCAAAAAGATATTAGAGGAAATTCTACCCCGCTTCGGGATCCCTAAGGTACTCGGGTCAGACAATGGCCCAGCCTTTGTTGCTCAGATAAGTCAGGGACTGGCCACTCAACTGGGGATAAATTGGAAGTTACACTGTGCGTATAGACCCCAGAGCTCAGGTCAGGTAGAAAGAATGAACAGGACAATCAAAGAGACCTTAACCAAATTAGCCTTAGAGACCGGTGGAAAAGACTGGGTGGCCCTCCTTCCCTTAGCGCTGCTCAGAGCCAGGAATACCCCTGGCCAGTTTGGTCTAACTCCTTATGAAATTCTCTATGGGGGACCACCCCCCATACTCGAGTCTGGAGGGACATTGGGTCCCGATGATAATTTTCTCCCTGTCTTATTTACTCATTTAAAGGCTTTAGAAGTTGTGAGGACCCAGATCTGGGACCAGATCAAGGAGGTGTACAAGCCCGGTACCGTGACAATCCCCCACCCGTTCCAGGCCGGAGACCGAGTGCTTATCAGACGCCACCGATCCAGCAGCCTTGAGCCTCGGTGGAAAGGCCCGTACCTGGTGTTGCTGACCACCCCGACCGCAGTAAAAGTCGACGGTATCGCTGCCTGGGTCCATGCTTCTCACCTCAAGCCTGCACCACCCTCGGCACCAGATGAGTCTTGGGAGCTGGAAAAGACTGATCATCCTCTTAAGCTGCGTTTTCGGCGGCGGCAGAACGGGTTGGAGTGAAAACCCTCACCAGCCTGTGACCCTCACCTGGCAGGTACTGTCCCAAACTGGGAACGTTGTCTGGAAGACAGAGAAAGTCCAGCCCCCTTGGACTTGGTGGCCCATTCTTACACCTGATGTATGTGCCCTGGCGGCCGGTCTTGAGTCCTGGGATATCCCAGGAACCGATGTATCAACCTCTAAGAGAGTCAGACCCCCTGACTCAAACTATGAAAATGCTTATAGACAGATCACCTGGGGAGCCATAGGATGCAGCTACCCTAAGGCTAGGACCAGAATGGCAAGTTCCACCTTCTACGTGTGTCCCCGGGATGGCCGGTCCCTTTCAGAAGCTAGAAGGTGTGGAGGGTTAGAATCCCTGTATTGTAAAGAATGGGGTTGTGAAACCACGGGGACTGTTTATTGGCAACCTACGTCCTCCTGGGACCTCATAACTGTAAAATGGAATAACACAGAGCGATCATGGGGTGCCCTACTGGCAACCTGTGAAAAAACCGGCTGGTGTAACCCCCTTAAAATAAATTTCACAGAACAAGGACGGCAATCCAAAGAGTGGATAATAGGAAAAACCTGGGGATTGGGATTCTATGTGTCTAGATATCCGGGCGTACAGTTGACCATTCGGTTAGAAATCACCAGCAAGCCAGCAGAGACAGTGGGCCCCAACTCCGTCCTTGCGAAACAAGGACCCCCTAACAAAAACCCCCCTTCCCCAACGAGGGAAGCGCCGCCCACCTCTCAACCCTCGGCGGCTCCTAGCCAAGTCCCCACGGTACTGGAGGGAAGTGTTGTCCTGAACACCCTGTCTCCCACCACGGGCGACAGACTCTTTGGCCTTGTGAGGGGGGCCTTCCTAGCCTTAAATGCCACCGACCCAGACGCCACGAAGTCTTGCTGGCTCTGTTTGGCCTTGGGTCCCCCTTATTATGAAGGAGTTGCCTCCTTAGGAGGGGCCTTCACTTATACCTCCAACTATACCCAGTGCCGCTGGGAGAGCCAAGGAAAGCTTACCCTCACTGAGGTCTCAGGACACGGGTCGTGCATAGGAAAGGTGCCCTCTACCCATCAGCATCTTTGCAACCAGACCCTACCCATCAACTCCTCCACGGAACATCAGTACCTGCTCCCCACCAACCATAGCTGGTGGGCCTGCAGCACCGGCCTCACCCCCTGCCTCTCCACCTCAGTTTTTAATCAGTCTAAAGATTTCTGTATCCTGATCCAGCTGGTCCCTCGCATCTATTACCATTCTGAAGAAACTTTGTTGCAGGCCTATGACGATCCTCACCCCAGGGTTAAAAGAGAGCCTGTCTCACTTACCCTAGCTGTTCTTCTGGGGTTGGGGGTCGCAGCAGGTATAGGTACTGGCGCATCCGCCCTAGTTAAAGGGCCCATAGACCTCCAACAAGGCCTAGCCAGCCTCCAGACCGCCATGGATACTGACCTCCGGGTCCTCCAGGACTCAATCAGCAAGCTGGAGGACTCGCTGACTTCCCTATCGGAGGTAGTACTCCAAAATAGAAGAGGCCTTGACCTACTGTTCCTAAGAGAAGGAGGCCTCTGCGCGGCCCTAAAAGAAGAGTGCTGTTTTTATGTAGACCACTCAGGTGTGGTGCGAGACTCCATGAGAAAACTCAAAGAGAGACTAGATAAAAGACAGTTGGAGCGCCAGAAAAACCAAAACTGGTATGAAGGGTGGTTCAATAACTCCCCTTGGTTCACTACCCTCCTATCAACCATCGCCGGGCCCCTATTGCTCCTCCTTCTGTTGTTCACCCTCGGGCCCTGCATCATCAATAGGTTAGTCCAGTTCATCAATGACAGGGTAAGTGCAGTAAAAATTCTAGTCCTTAGACAAAAATATCAGACCCTAGACAACGAAGACAACCTCTAAATTCGCTCTAAGATTAGAGCTTCCCACAAGAGAAATGGGGGAATGAAAGAAGTGTTTTCCAAGCTAGCCGCAGTAACGCCATTCCGCAAGGCACAGAAAAATACCCTAGTAAAAAAATTTTTCAACAGCAGTTTCCAGGGCGCCCTTCAGCTGTTTCAAGAACTCCCACATGACCCGCGCTTTTTCCCTGGCCTTGTTTAAACCGACCAATTACCTTGCTTCTCGCTTCTGTACCCGCGCTTTTCCCTGGCCTTGTTTAAACCGACCAATTACCTTGCTTCTCGCTTCTGTACCCGCGCTTTTTGCTATAAAACAAGCTCAAAAACTCTACTCGGCGCGCCAGTCTACCGAGAGACTGAGCCGCCCGGGTACCCGTGTGTTCAATAAAACCTCTTGCAAATTGCATCCGGAGCCGTGGTCTCGTTGTTCCTTGGGAGGGTCTCTCCTGACTGATTGATTGCCTAAATCAGGCGTCTCTCAACCCAATCTGAGAACCAACTGTATCTAATATTTTAGTTCAAGTTGACTTCCTTTTAAAACATGCATACCAACTTTAGGTTCTTCCTAGCATTAATATCAGTGATTTCCCAGGTTTTATATATGAATATTTTATAAAACAATTAAATATGTAAAAATTAAAGTAAAATAGGATCATCTGTGTACTTCTCGAGGTCACCACTGGTACACCTGGGGTTATGTACATCACACTTGTGGGAGCTGTGTATGTGTTACTATGTCTTTCAGTAGGTTTTTAGTTTCTTTCTATGGGCCTTTCCCACAATGATTTCCACCATTAGGGGCATGCTCAGAAAGCCCTTCTCATAATCCACAATTATGGAAACAGTTACCTACATTTCTGTTCAGTTTTTCTTTCGAAATTTAACTTCTTTACTCACCTGGAATTTATTTGGGTGTATGCTGTGAGGTTATAAAAAAATCCAACTTGATATATCATTTCTAAAAAGTCAATTATCTCAGCATCATATATACATGGCTCCCCCAGGTGCGACATACATAATCCCAGGAGTACCAGTGGTGACCTCAAGAAGTACACAGATGACCCTGTTTTAGTTTAATGTTTATATATTTATTTTAATTGTATTATAAAATATTATTAGTATTTAAAACCTGGGAAATCACTGATATCAATGCTAGGAAGAACCCAACATTGGTACGCATGTTTTAAAAGGAAGTCAACTTGAACTAAAATATGAGATGAATAATATTACAGTTGGTTCCCAGGTTGAGTAAAAAAGTTATAATGCAAATGTTATTTGAGTGACTGATAATGGAGACGGAAAAGGCAGATGAGAAGATGATGTTCTGATGAGGCTAATTCTTTGGAAAATAATTTATAATTCCCCCATTCATTTGAATTTCTACCTTTGTCATATAGTAAATACTTTTCAGTTTGGGCTTGTTTCTAAAACTTAAAAGTCCATTTTAATGATCTAGCTCTCTTCTGATGCCAGTAGATGCTGTTCTAATTTTTGCAGCTGCACAACACAGTTAAATACAACAGAGTGCAGTGCTGCTCTTATTTCTTCTTTTTCAAGGTTCTCATCAGATATATGAGCATCAGCACGTAAATCTTCAAGTGTCACTTCTTACAGCAGCAATATGGCAGGTCCTATAACCACCTCTATTTTACAGATGAGGAAGCCGAACACAGAAAGAGAAGACATTTGCTCAAGGTCACAACTGCTCGGCAGGACCAGAAAATGTCAAACCCAGGGAGTCTAGCTCCAGAGACTGTGACCTTAACCTGTGCAAGGTGTATCAGATCCATCTTGAGAATCAATCTCTCTTCAAGGGGGAGTGTATTCTCAAATCTGTTATTACTGACGTGGTATTTATTTATTGGGTTGTTTTATGTTTGTGCGTGTTTTTATTGTGTTTTGTTTTATACTTTCTATTCATAATGCTCCTTAAAATTTTCTGGCTAGAGACTGTTTTCTTCTTTTTTTTCTGAGATGTAGAGTTTATATCGTGGTCTATATTTTAATACTTCAGTTAGGTTTACTAGTGATTGTGCTTATTCAAAAGCATTCTTTAACTGCTGTTTCTTTGGTTGTCAGGATCAGTGAATTTTTATATGGTTGCACACTGTATTAGTCCATTTTTGTTGCTTATAACAAAATACATGGAACTGGATGATTTATAAAGAAAAACGAAATTTATTGCTTACAGTTTCTGAGTTTGGGAAGTCCAAAGTCCATCTGGTGGTGGCGACAGTGACCCAGGGGTCTCACATTACAAGATGGTGGAAGCAGAGAGAGCAGAGAGAGAACACAGAGAGACAGACTCTCCTCTTCTTTTAAAACCCTCAGAACCCACCCCTGACCACCCTTTTTAATCCATTCACTACTGCACGGTCCTACAATCCAATCACCTCTTCAAGGCTCCACCTTTCAATTACCATAATAGGATTTCCTGCCTTCTTAACTGTCACAGAGAGGGCCAAGTTTCTAATACATAAAACTTGGGGGACACAACTCAAGTTTCGGTGAGTTTTGGGGGAACATAATTCAATCCACCACACACACACATTTTAGGAAATGATAGTTGCAAAATTTTAACAAATAAAATTGTAGAAGATTTGCTTTATTAACATAAAAAATGATAATATTATTAGCTAAAATTTCAATAGCACTGTTGGCATAATTTTTATTGTTTTAACTGACATGCATAGAAAAGAAACAATTTTGTCATGAGGGCAAATTGGATGATAGTTCAGAGTTATTGGGAGAATTTCAGGGCTGTAAACTTCATTAACTGGTGTCTTTACTCGGGGTGACATTTAACACAGACACAAAACTTATTTTGATTGTAAAAGCATTTCTTGCTCTTTTTTAAAAGCTGTAAGAACAGAGAAGTTGTGATTATATAAAATATTGAAAAACACTAAAGAGTTTTTAATATTTTTCCACTCTATAGTCAATCACAGAAAACCCGCATCCCACTAGACTGTTTATATGCCACTGGCAAGAAGACAGGGCCCACATTAGTTACCTGCTTAAGTAAAGAACCATTGTTCCTATTTTATAGATGAGAAAATTAAAGCTCAGAGAGTAAGTGACTAGGTGAATGTCAACAGACCAATGGAAGAAAACTCAAAATGTCATCACTGATCAAATATATCTGCTTACCCAAGCTAGTATATGCACTTTGTAGGTTTCTCCTGATTAAATGGACCCCACTCACATGCAGGCAGCTCTAGGCTTAAGGAAGTTCTTACCTTATTGCAGTATCTGCCTTCCAGTAACATCTATCCTTGTTCTTCCCTATACAGTTTCAAAGAACAAGCCCCCTGTTGAGATTGAGTATTTCTTTAAACATTGGAAAACTTATCAATTTCCTCTATAGCTTAATGTCCCTTTCCAATTTTGATTGTTTTAAACTTGTTTGCTGAGCACTTATGATTATGAGGCACTTTATCATTTATTTTACTATTATTATTTTTATTTCATTGTCATCCTTCACTCTAAGGAATAAATATTATTAGCCCTCTGCCTAAAGAGTCATTGTTCTTTCAATTATTTCTCTTACATCATGATTTTGAGTCTTTCCACAATCCTGGCTTTTTCTGGACACATTTCTATTTGAAAGGTCAGCTGGAGTCTGGATTCTGGAGTCATTGGATTCCAATTCTAGTTCCAAATCTTCCTAGAAATGTGACCTTGAGAAAGTTAATTTACATAATAGAAATGATAATACATACCTTATAGGTATACTGTGAGAATTAAAAGAGAAAGCATCCAGGTGTTTAGCATTGTACCTGATTGGTATTATATGCCAATGCATATTGTTTATTTTGTTTTGTTTAATTTCCATGGTATGGAAGCCCGTCTAAGAGCATACAGCACCACTATGACAACTTTTGCTGCCAGTGTCTCATCTGTCTCCCCCAAGCGGGGTTATGTAGTTCCTGTGCCATTCCCTTCACTGAGAAGCAGTGAGGAGGAAGAGCCAGAGAGACTGCCTGTCTTTAGATCTCCTGCACTACTGCCTGTTCTTATGGTCTACCACCAAGATGCGGGGAGCAAGCTCTTAGCAACCTCTAGGGTTGGATACCAGCAATATTGACTGTGAGACTACCTCAAAACCAAATGATGAAATATGAAAGGTGTTCACTAGGGGCAATACCAGATTTCCTTAATTTATAAAACAAGAGAGCACATCACACTGGAAGTCCAGACTCTGGCTTCCCACCCCTGCTCCATACAAAGGAGAGTTTGGTGTTGGGTTGGCCGTTTCCTATTCTGGTCTTGACTTTGCTCACTGTCAAGTAAGGGTGTTGGACCACACACTTTCTCCGTGATTCTAACCATCTATGGTTTTGATCAGGTTTATAGATAGGGGTTCAACCTAACCTAAGACTTTGTTTGGGGGAGAGGATTCAATTGTAAACAATGCTTGAATTCCTCTAATCTATTTTATCTCTGCTCAGGGAGAAGAAACGGTATATTCTTCCTGAAGACTGTGAGTTTCCAAGCTCCTTGAATTCCCATGTATCTGAGAGATTTTAAAATCACTTTCTCTTTTCCTTATTCTTTTTTGATATTGCAGAATGGTTATTACTGATTATTAACTATGTGACATTTAAATTTGAGAAGTCAAGCTACCTTTTTTGTTTTATTTATTTATTTATTTTTAGAAGTCAAGCTACTTTTAAAGGCTAATTCAATATTTATGAAACTTTCACCTTCTCTACTCTAATAATTCCCAAAGCTTTAATAAATGTAAGTATGTGCTAGGATTAGCCTTAGCTTTTTGTTGTTGTTTCTATTTACAGCAGAGATAAGGTGGGGAATGCTGTTTTAATTGAATAAAGATAATATGTTCAGAACTTGAAACACACAGAAAAGTAAAATGCAAATAAAATTGTCCCACTACTTAAAGACTAACCATTGTGAGAAAGTTGATGCATCTTTTCTAGTCTATTCATTCACTGTTTCTAATGCTTATTGAGTGATTAGCAACACACGCACGTGCACACACACACACACACACACACACTCCTTATCTTCTTTTCTGTTCACTCAATATATGGAGAGCATTTCCTGTATTATTGAAATATTTTAAAAGCTATTTGTGTGTGACATGTATTATATGTCACACACATGTTAGCAATACAAAGACAACAGAAGAGCATTCAAAACCAAAGTGCTTTCATGTTCCCTCACACATGTGATCCTTATAATCCCATGTGAGAAGCAGGGCTGGAAATATTTCCAACTTCCAGCTGAGGATGCATATCTCAGGGACAGGAAGGAACTTAAGCTTGGTTAAGATCACAGGCTCGGGTACCTCTTGCTAGTTGTGCGATATTCAGCACAATAGTGGATCCACGATTTGTTGGGCCTGAAGCTTACATCATTATAGGGGTTCTCCTTAAGAAAAAAAATAAAAGCCTCAGTCTTAAAAATTTTACTGAAACACGTGATCCTGTGAGTAAATTGCTAGGACCTCTCCCAGGCCCTTGGAGTAAGGTCAGTGTGAAGTGAGGAGCCTACAGCTTAAGCTTCCTCTGCTTGAAGGTGAATCTGCCTCTGCTTGGGCCAGCGACAATTTATTTTCATCTGTAAAGTGGGGATAATAAAAGTACTTGCCTCAGAGTAGTTATGAAGATTAAACAAAGTACCGTATTGTAAAGCATTTGGTAAACTGCCTGGTACATAAAAAGTGCTTAATTAAATATCACCTGTGAATACTAATTTTACTCAAAATCATGTGATTGTGGCTGGAGTCATCTGAGCTGCTTCCCAGAGACTGAGTTATTCATGTACATCCTTAAGAAAATTATACCTTCAAGGTTTTCCAACCTGGCTCACTCATTCACTTAATAAACATTTATTGAGTTCCTTACGAGATGCTAGGCATTGGTCTCAATTCATTCTCACACCTCATTCATTGGAAGCACAACCTAAGTATCTCTTCTTCTAGGAAGTCTTTCCAGGACCCTAGTCAGATTCACTACTCTCTGGGCACTAACCCTGCTGTGTGGACTGGGTTTGGACATGACCAAGGGAAAAGGAAGGGGCCCCCAGCCTCGTTCATTTCTGTGTGCCTATAATAAAGTATGTAGGTGCTCAATAATATGAAATGAGGTGACTGAAAGTGTGCTTGTTTTCACATGAGAATTTTAGTTTCTTCTGCCAGTTATATAAAGCAAAATGTGTGCAAAACACTTTGAGGCCTCTGGAACCAAATATGAGGTCGTTTTATTGTTAATCTCGTTTTGTGTGATAACTTTCCCTCTTCGTATTTTATGTTAACTAAAATTCTCTATTATATTACCAGAACACACTCTGCAAACTTCTCTCTCGTTCTAATAAAAAAATAATAGTCACATTGAGAAGCCCTTAGGGAATGTGTCCTGTATCAGGAAAAGTAGTTAAGCTCTGGGGTCCTAAAGGAGCCTGGGAAAGTCTGACCAGAAACTATGGGATTAA
The DNA here is from genome assembly GCF_027409185.1 of Cynocephalus volans. NCBI lineage: Eukaryota > Metazoa > Chordata > Mammalia > Dermoptera > Cynocephalidae > Cynocephalus > Cynocephalus volans. Next base: position 59,454,629 of record NC_084462.1, read on the forward strand.
AGTGTATTATCTATTTAAAAACAGAACTGGACTTTGCAAGTTTTATGATGTCTTGGCTTATTAAAGCCATTAATTGAGAATTAAAACTTCTGGATTGTTACTTTTATAATAGCATTCAAATGTCAGAAAATACCCTGACCAGTCAGTATTGGATACAAGTAGAGAAAGCAAGAAGTGGTTGGTAAAGCATCAACTACATTTGCTAAGTACTTTGCAATTTACAGTGTTACCTTTGGCCATCATTATCCATCAGCTAAAACAACCCTGATGTAGGTGGGAGGCTGGATACTAGCCTGTTTTTACAAACAACCCTTAAGCGCATCTGGGACTGGGTACTAAATCTGCCAGATGTCATAACTTCTACCACACTTGCCATCCTCCCACACTCTCAGGAGGACCTTCAATTTCATGGGTGTCTTCAGAAAACTGTGCTGATCTCCCTATGGGTTTTACTGAAGTGCTCCAATCCAGTCTTTGAAGATTGACCTGAGCTACATGGGACGTCATGGGCACCTCAGGACTGGCAGTTTCCCATGAATTCCTACTGTCAGAGTTTCAGTTTACCCTTCATGTGGATTAAGATGTGGGGCCGGCCCCCTGGTGCACTCGAGCGAGTGCAGCGCTTGGGAGCGCAGCGGCGCTCCCGCCGTGGGTTCGGATCCTATATAGGAATGGCCGGTGCACTCACTGGCTGAGCGCGGTGCGGGCGACACCACGCCAAGGGTTGCGATCCCCTTACCGGTCACAAAAAGACAAAAAAAAAAAAAAAAAAAAAAATGTGTAACTTCATTGAACGTTTGCAGTTATAGGTAAGTACACTTCCTACCTTTATGATCCAGCAGAGAATGACATTAAACATGTCACCTTGGCAAAGTGTTGAATTCACCTTCCTGGTAATGACTCAGGGACCCCAGGGACTCCTCTGAAGCATCGAATCCTCGAAGTTTAAGCAAATTTCAGAATTCACCCATCTGAAATATCACTGCTGGCTGGAGGGGAAGGAGTTATGGCAGGTCTGAAAGTATCTGTGGCCACACTCCCTAGCTCAAGCCACACTGTGGACAGGGGCCCCTTCCTATACCCCCGTCTACCTGTGCACGGTCCCTCATCTGCCAACAACGTAACCTTCATTATGTCTGTTATTTAAAAAAATAAAACTCAGTCGACCCAATCTGGAGGCTATTAAGTTCCTAGAAACATAGCTGAGAGGCCAGAAACTAGCCTCTCGAGTTGGAGATGCTCAGGATGGACATGCTCAGGCCTTCCGAGTGCTTTTCCTGTCTGCCTTCTGTTTACAGGACCTGCTTGAGGGCAGGAGGTTGGTTGATCCTCATCTGTGGCCCTCCTCGGCAGGAGTCCGCAAGAGCACTCCCTCCTCATTCTCAAATTAGTTGGACTCCGGGTCCATAATCCGGGTCAAAAATACAGGACTTCCCTGTATTTTTTGGTCACCTAGGTGGTGACTTTCACGGAGGACTCAGCACCATCCCCCACCCCCGCTTCCACCATCAAACATTCCCTTTCAGGAAAAACACACAGCAGGCTCTGGGATGCTGACGTAAACATCCTGAGGAAATAACCACTATAAGTGGCCTCTCAGCCTCATCTCCCTAAGGAAATAATCAGCACCTCTTCCCCAAGACAGCTCCAGGTGAGCAAGTAAGACAGGAATCACCTCCGTGCTCTCAAAAGTAAAGGCGTTCGCGGAACTGTCTACTGGTGACACGGTGCGCTCGCCTCTACTGTCAAATTTAGTTCTCAGAACAACCCAAGAGGTGGGGAGGGCAGGTCTTATTTCCCCGTTTTACATAAGAAGCGGAGGCCAGGATGCTCGCTCACTCTTCCCGGGCTCGCGCAGGGAGCACTGGGGGAGCCTCTGCCTTCGAGCCTCAGGATCGCTCCGCGGCACCACGAGGTCTCCCGAGTAAGCCGGTCCGCGGCTGCGGCCACATGGCCTCATTGTCCTCACAGGCGTCCCGCTGCGCGGACGTTGGTCGTCGCCGCAAACCCCGTCCCCAACGTTCTGCGGAACGGCCCGCGGCGGGGCGCAAGGGGCGCGGCGAGCCAGGCGGCTCCTGGAACAAAGGAGAGGAGAGCGCGCGGGGCCGAAAGGGGTGTCCGCCCGAGTGGGCGGTGGATCGGGACGCGCGCGGAGAGGGGCTGCATGCCCCGCCCCAGCCTGCCTCTCAAAGCCTCCTTTCTTCTCTCTCGCGCTCGGAGGCGCTTCCCGGGAGGTCCAAGAGGGGGCGCAGCTCGCCGTCCCTGCCGTCGCACCTTCCCTCCGCAGCCACCCCCAACCCGAGAAGCGGACAAAGAGCGGCGGGCTGCGAGCGCACACCTCCTGTCGGGGCGGGGCCGCGGGCGGGGCCGGCGCGCTCCGAAGCGCCCGTCTTAAAGGGCCCGCCCGCTCCTCGCGCGCTCTGCGCATGCCTGGCCGTGGGGCGGGGCGGGGAGGGGAGGGACGGGAGTAGCGGGCGCGCTCGCCCGCGCCGCCCGCTGGCGCTATGGCCTGCGTCCCCGCGGTGGTGGCGCGGCGCTCGTGCGCGTGTCAGAGCCCTCGGGGCCTCGGCCCGCTCGCGGGCGTGTGCAGGACCCCGGTGCCGTGCATTCCAGAGGTCACTGGCAGCGGGCGGGCCAGGCTCGCGCTTCCGCCGGCTTTTGGCTTTCTGATCCGCGGTTTCAGGGCCACTTGAGCGAAGTGCTGCCCAAGGGGACAGAAATGCAGGCGCGGGCGCGCGCGCTTGCGTGCGGGTGTCAGTGTGGGCGGATGTGTGCCTTTGTGTCTCGTGCGCTCCCGCGCAGGTGGGCAGCCCGCTCCGGGAGTCGCTTTGCCCGTGTGCCCCAGGACTTCGAGTCCCGTTTTCCGTGTCTGAAGGCTCGGGCTGACCTTTTGGGCAGACGACAGGCCCTTCTCCCAGAGGTAGTTTTGGCTCCACGGATGGTTTATTTGGGGGCACTAACGGGACTTTCTAAGGACCGCTCTTTTAGAGCCGGGTCCCTGGCATCAGAGTTGGGCGCGTGTTCTTTTCTCAATCAGGCGAGGGAGGAGACTTGGGGACAGTGATTGTCTTCGGCTGATAGGTACATACAAGTGTCCCGAGCCTGCCAGTCCCGCATTAGACAACAAAGAGAGGCGTTAGCGGCGGCGGGGGAGGGGCGCGGCCCGGAGGAGGACTGGGCGGGCTGCGGCGAGCGCGGGGGTGGGAGGGTGGCGCTTGCTCTCCGCTCGCTCTGCCCGCGGCCTCCGCCCGCCCCCGGCCTGGCGCGCGCCAATCGCCTCCCCCAGCGATAGTGTCAGTAGCATTGTAGTGTCAGCTCCCGCCGGTGACGTTGCGCCTCCCTCGTCCCCCTCCGGAGCCGTCTGGCTGCAGAGGCTCAGTCAAGAGGCGGGGAGGAGAGGAGGAAAAAGCGCTGAGTGAGGGCGGGCGGGCGGGAGGGAGGGAGGGAGTGGAGGAACCGGGGAGGGGCTCCTTAAAGAAACGCTGCTGTCGCTCGCCTGCTCGCTTTTCGCTCGGCATTGTGGCCAGCCACCCGGGCACTCGGGGGGCACGCGCGGCCGCCGCTCGAGCTCTGCCCCCCCCCCACCCTCCAGCAGATCTGGGGTGGGGACCCAGGCGGGGGCTCCTGCAGTCAGTGCCGGTTGCGTACCGCACGGAGCTACCCACTCCTCCCGGCGCCGAGAAGGGAGCAACGGAGCCCTCTGCAGCCGGCCGGCCTCCCCGTCCCTGACCACCCGCTTCCCGGCTGCCTTTGTGGCCGCTGCTTCTCGCCGCCGAGCCGAGGGCCGGCGGGGGCGCGGCGCGCACGGCCGAGAGATGCCCAGCTCGCTGTTTGCAGACCTGGAGCGCAACGGCAGTGGCGGCGGAGGGGGAGGTGGCGGCGGGGGAGGCGGCGGCGGCGGTGGCAGCGGCGGGGGAGAGACCCTGGATGACCAAAGAGCCCTGCAGCTCGCGTTAGACCAGCTCTCTCTGCTGGGGCTGGACAGTGACGAGGGCGCCTCTCTCTACGACAGCGAGCCGCGAAAGAAGAGCGTGAACATGACCGAGTGCGTGCCAGTGCCCAGTTCCGAGCATGTCGCGGAAATCGTAGGGCGGCAAGGTGGGTCCGACAGGGATGGGGAACCGGAGGGTGGTGAAGGGTCTCGGGCCACCGCCTAGCGGGGAGGGCGTGTGCAGGATGGGGATCCGCGGCGCGGGGGAGCCTTGGGGAGGAAGAAAGAGCCGCGCGATGGGCCGGCGCCCCAGACAAAGAAAGTGCAGGCAGGCTGTCTCCCAGAACCGCGCTGCTGCCACGGCAGGATGCACTTTCTCCTGCTAAAATCGCTGCCTTCTCCCCGAGTGCCCCCCACCCAACCCACCCCGTAAAGATAATTTAAATATAAGATGCTTGGGGGAGGGGGCCTTTCTTTGGTCCTTTGGGAGGGGGAAGGAGGAGGAGGAGTGAGCATCGGATGGGAGGAGGATTCTGGATTTCTGCAAAGCGGAATGGAGCCCAGAGAAGGAACAATGGGTCCCGGGACTGCCCCCTCCCTCCCAGTACCCCTGAGCTGAGGAATTGCGGCTGCGGCCGTGTTCCCCAACCCTTTCGCCTTGTCTTCAAGGCGGTCGGCGCATCCAGCTGGATCCCAGTGGCATCTCCCCAGATGACTTTTCTGGGATTCTTGGGTTTGGCTTGGGACGACTGCAGTCGCCGGGGGGAGGACAGGGCAGCCCATGAGCTGTTACTCGAGCGCCTCGCGGGTGGAACCCGCTGCCCTGCCTGTGGCGCGGCCCGGGGTCGGGGAGGGAGACGCCCCCTTTCCGCCCATCGCCTGTCCTGCTGTCCCGCTGTCCTGGACGCGGGCTGTGCCTGATCTCCGCGGTTACCCCGGGATAATGGGCGTATCTGTCTCTCTCTCCCACTTCCTCTCCCGCACCCTGGCTCCCAGGTTGTAAAATCAAAGCGCTGCGGGCGAAGACCAACACTTATATCAAGACCCCGGTTCGCGGGGAGGAGCCTGTCTTTGTTGTGACGGGCAGGAAGGAGGATGTGGCAATGGCTCGGAGGGAGATCATCTCCGCTGCCGAGCACTTCTCCATGATCCGCGCCTCCCGGAATAAGAACACGGCACTCAACGGCGCGGTGCCCGGGCCGCCTAACCTGCCAGGGCAGACCACTATCCAAGTGCGGGTGCCCTACCGCGTGGTGGGGCTCGTGGTGGGGCCCAAAGGCGCCACGATCAAGCGTATCCAGCAGCAGACGCACACGTACATCGTGACGCCCAGTCGCGACAAAGAGCCGGTGTTCGAGGTGACCGGCATGCCGGAGAATGTGGATCGGGCTCGCGAGGAAATCGAGGCGCACATTGCTTTGCGCACCGGCGGCATCATCGAGCTCACAGACGAGAACGACTTTCACGCCAACGGCACCGATGTGGGCTTCGACCTGCATCACGGGTCCGGCGGGTCCGGCCCAGGCAGCCTTTGGAGCAAGCCCACCCCCAGCATCACGCCCACCCCCGGCCGCAAGCCCTTCTCCAGCTACCGCAACGACAGCTCCAGCTCGCTTGGCAGCGCTTCCACAGACTCTTACTTCGGCGGCGGGACCAGCGGCAGCGCAGCCGCCACCCCGCGCCTGGCGGACTACAGCCCCCCCAGCCCCGCACTCAGCTTCGCCCACAACGGAAACAACAACAACGGCAATGGGTACACCTACACAGCGGGGGAAGCCTCGGTGCCGTCCCCCGACGGCTGTCCCGAGCTGCAGCCCACCTTCGACCCAGCCCCCGCTCCCCCACCTGGGGCGCCACTTCTCTGGGCGCAGTTCGAGCGGTCCCCGGGAGGCGGACCTGCAGCTCCCGTGTCCTCTTCCTGCTCTTCCTCGGCATCTTCGTCCGCTTCGTCCTCCTCGGTGGTCTTTCCCGGAGGTGGCGCCAGCGCGCCCTCCAACGCCAACCTTGGGCTGCTGGTGCACCGTCGGCTGCACCCGGGCACCAGCTGCTCGCGCCTGTCCCCGCCCTTGCACATGGCCCCCGGGACGGGCGAGCACCACCTGGCTCGCCGGGTGCGCAGCGACCCTGGCGGAGGAGGCCTGGCCTACGCCGCATATGCTAACGGGCTGGGGCCGCAGCTGCCAGGCTTGCAGCCTTCGGACACGTCGGGCTCCTCCTCGTCGTCCAGCTCCTCCTCCAGCTCTTCATCCTCTTCCTCTGGGCTGAGGAGGAAGGGCAGCCGCGACTGCTCCGTGTGCTTCGAGAGCGAAGTGATTGCCGCGCTGGTGCCCTGCGGCCACAACCTCTTTTGCATGGAGTGCGCCAACCGCATCTGCGAGAAGAGCGAGCCTGAGTGCCCGGTCTGCCACACCGCCGTCACTCAGGCCATCCGGATCTTTTCCTGAAGGCAGCGCGCCTGCGCGCACCTTGCGGAGGAATAGGGGGACCCCCTCTCCTCCTTCCTCCTTCTCGGTCCTGGGTGCCCCACCTTCTCCTCCCCGCCTTCCCCCCACCCCCACACACTCCGAGATCCGAGAGGAGCTTGGAAAGCTGTAGTATCCGCTCATTTTTAAAAGTTAATTTTTAAACAAAGGAACTTGCCAGGATATCTGCATCAAGAGTACTGTAGCCTGGGAAACCTCCGAACCACCTGAAATGCATGCTCTATAAATAATAGGAACGGCGGCATTCTAGTAATGATAGTTTTTACACTGTACTTAATAGGAAGCTTCCAAAAGAAGAAAACCCCACAAGTTTTCCATTTTCTTAAAGTAGGAAAAAATGAACAATTATTATGATGAAGATGATAATGATAGTGCTATGGGATGTGTGGACTGTTTAGTGTGTTCCCCTTTGTGGGTGGGTTCCTACGATGCTTATTATAGAACACAGTGGATCCTTTTTGAATGTTCGTGGAAGGGCCAGGAGTTCCTGTGAAACCAGGATACTGCAGCTTTATTAAAGTTAAAGAAACTGTAACATATCTCTTATATATTAAAAACGTTTAAAAGTTTTAAAGAGAAATTGCATTAATACAGATTGAAGTATTTTATTCTTTTTTGACTTGAAAAATTATATTTCATATTGCAAAGATGTTTACAAGTATTTTAATTTAAGTTCAGTGAACTTTTTTGTAGCTGGGTTAAATCTTTTTATTTTAGTATGGCCTTATGGCAAAGAACACTGTATTATTTTAATAATCACACAATTGTGACGGAATTACAAACCATAAAATGTGTAATGTTTTGAACAGTATTCTGTTGGGATGGAGATTTTATAGGTTCAGACAAATCTTCTAGATCTGCTTCACCCAGCATATTTTCTATTCAGTGATATAAAGCATATTTTATTCTATATTATTACAAAAAATGGAAATGTATAAACATGTCAAAAGGAACTGTTGATGCTTTCTAACATTTGTATAAATAGAATTCAGTGCAAGTTACAAAAATTCTGTTGCACCACTATAGTTTTAGTATTTCTATTTTAATACATTTGTTTACCACTTGTTTATGTATATGTAGGTGATGTTACTTGAGCTTAAATGTACTTTACTGAGCAAAGTTTAAAAAAAAGTATATTTTATTTTATGATAAAGGGCCTTTAACCTCATGGTCAAATACTAATATTATATTTGCTGAGACAAGATTTGAAATTGTATCAAGAGTTTTATTTTTCTGACATTTAAAGTTCTACATAATAAAGGTAAAACTTAAGTAATGGTGCTACTTCATTTTTTAAGTATTTCTATATAAATAAAATATTGAAGAAAATCTATTTTGTGTGTGACTTGATTTTTTTTTTTTTAAGACTTTTGAGTCTGTGTAAGGTGTCATTTTTAAAAAACTTGAAATATATAACTCCTGGGTATGTTATGTGAGCATTTTATCAATAGAACTTTTTAAAAAGGCCAGAGTTGGGTTTGGTTGGATGGATAGGCCATAAGTAACAGTACTTTTAAAAGGTAACGTATATCTACTGAATCAGGGCCTACTTCTCCATTAGACGTAGTAGGCACAGTCCCTAGAGCCTGTGATATTTTTAGGGGTCCAGGAAAATGTTTAATTTCTTTTAAAACTAGAAGAAAAAAAAGGAAATGGAAACATTCAAAGGAAATGTCTTAATTTTCAGCCCCACAAAAACCTATTAAATTTTGCCTAAAACATTAAGAAAATAAAATATTGAAGTATTTAAAGTTATCTCAAAAATAAATTTTAATGTGGATGTTGTTATTGAGGAAGGGGCCCATGAAGGCAAAAGTGCCTAGGGCCCAGGAAAGTCATTACTGCTCAGCGTGGGCCCCTAAGAGCAGAGGGTTTAAGGCCCTGTGTCTGCTCTGTCGCATGGAGAGGGTGGTCTCAGCTCTGTAGTGTTTCCATTGAGGGTCACTTCCTTGGGGAAGCTGAAGAAGTAGAGAGGCGGACAGTTTGAGGACCTTGCTGGATTTGAGCCCCGGTCTTAATAGGCTTCTGCTTGTAGTGGGGACTAATTGGTGTTGACAGGCTGCGGTGTTAACTGTTTGTTGTTGTTTGAGGAAAGTTTTTGTTTGTTTTTGGCAGGCTGCACCTGCTCCCTGACTGCAGGGCTTTGTGAAGGGGAGGTGCCATGTGCTTTCATTTGACCTGAACTCTGTCTTCTAGAGAGTATTTAGGAGTGACCAGAACATGCAACTGTATTTGCAGCAAACCTCCTAGCTGAGTTGCCCCAGGAGAACAGTATCCGACTGGAATGTGGCAGGCGTTTATTTTCATCCAAGCAGGTGAATCCAAAGAGAAGGCTTCTATACAATAGTGGTCCCTCTTTCCCCCTTTGTGTTAATGTTTATTTGCCTGGAAATGTAGTCACTGCCTATGTAGCTCCTGAATTGTTGGGTTTAAACGATGCTGTGTAAAGACAGTAGACAGGCTTTTGGGGTGGGAGGAGAGAAAGGAGTGGCCCTGCTTGGAAATTTTTTGGCATCATCTTCAACTCTGGAAAGTTCCCAGGCCATGTTTACCCCCTTTGCTTCTCCCTCAAGGACTGGAGGTTAGCTGAGGCCTGGCGAGGCGAGATGTTACCAAGTCCAAGTCCCCCTTTGCTTTAGTTGTCTGGAAATGCCTAGAATGGAACCAAGATTCTTTTCACACTTCCTTTCTCCAGTAATGTAATTTTGCTTTAACAGAATGATTACAGATAAGGCAAGGAAAAATCAAAAGCCTTCCCTGGTTGAGTTTCTCACGGGCCCTTACCCCTCTGTATGAGATTGTTTTTGTGGTCCATATGCTGCTTTGGAAAATGAAAAAAGATCGTCTTTTGAGGCTGCTGACATACCTGTGGATGGCCTGTATTTCTCTATGGTGAGAGGTCCCCTTTGTTGACATGAAATTTGGGGTTATATTATAATAAAATTAGGCTTCTTGAGAGGAGAGAATGCTTTCTAACATGTATTTCACCTTCCACACCCAGATCCCTGTCACAGGGGATATGGACACATGCTAGTGACATTAGATGACATTAGCTTTTGATCCAAGTTAAGCCTATTTTCCCATCCCCTAGCTTCCCCAAGGGACTATTATGGAGGTGACCACTGGCTGTGGAGGTGACAGTCCTTCAGCAGGAAAAATGAGAAGTGCCACATTTATGCCCTCCAATTGCTGGCTTCATTTTTTATATCTACACCCCTCTGAAATCTATCTTTCTGTAGTGACAAAAATACCAGCTAGCAGACATCTCTTTCCCTAACTACTATTCCATGTTTTATTTCTTCATGTAGAATAGTGGCTCTCGACTTGGTGATTTTGCAACACTCTTACCCCCAATTTGGCAATCTCTGGAGACATTTTTGGTCATTATGAAAATGGGTAGTTGTACTGGCATTTGTGGATAGAGGCCAGGAAGGCTGTTACACATCCTACCATGCACAGGAAAGCCCTCCCAACAAAGAACCATCTGGCTAAGAGTTGAGAAACCCTGATGTAGACAAGCAAATGGATCTTCCCTGCTCTTCAATCACTGCCTTGAAATTGGTGGTATTGTTCCAACATTTAAATGCCTAAAGGCTGCCCATTACCCGGTGTAGCTCTAGTTATATCAGGAACATCATGGGGGAGGTCAAGGCTGATGTCTGAACACAGGAGGTCGTGACTTGGGACTGTTTTTATTAACCAAAGAGTTGTAGATTGCACCCAATTAATAATGATAATGCTTACATGGAAGGTCCAAAGCACTTTCATTTCCATTCTCTGCTGTGATCCTTTCCATAACCACAAGGCAGGTAGCACTGAGATTTTATCGTGCCTATTTGCAGTAAAACACAAATACTCAAAAGTCCTCCCCACCACCCGCAGACTCAAACCTGAATTATCTAACTCCAGCTTGTGTTCTTTTCATCTTGTCAGGTTCTCTGTAGCTATTGGGACAGAATTAATAGAGACATTCTAGAAATGCTCAAAATGGGTCTGTGCTAGCTCCTCTTCCCCTTTCCTTACTTCAGGCTTTCCCCCTTATCCTACCGGAATTGGCTCTTGGGGAAAGCTCTGACATCTTCAGTAAATTTCAGTCACTCTGTGATGCAGAGCCTTCGTCTCCTAAATCTTATCTTTCCAAGAAATATGAACAAATGTATCCCCTTTCAAGGGGTTTTGAATCTGTTGGCCCATGCGCGGCTGACAGTAGCTGTCCTGAAGGCTTTATGGAGGCAGGTTCCTTGGGAACAGATGGAATTTGTGCTGGCTACGCTCATTCTTTCTCACCTTAAAAGGGCTGTTCCCTCCCTGGTTAGGGAACAAGGGCCTTTCTAATGCTGAACCCTGCCGCCTTTCTGCCTTCCTTCCCTGATCCACCCAAAATTTGACCTTGCCCTCTCCCCACCCAGAGATGCTTAAAGTGCTAACGGCGGCTCTCTTCCTCCATGGTTAAGGCCAACCTGCTTTCCAGGAAGGGGAGAGCTGGAGAGAGTTAAGCATCCCTTACATTGGCCCAGTAGATGTCAATGATGATTTCTATAATTTATTAAGCCCCTCACTCTGACCCAGGCATTGTGCTAAGTGTTTTGCATTAGTCTAGCCTAATAGGATAGGTATGAGGAAACCCATTTCGAGATAAGGAAACTGAGGTAGGGAGAAGTTAAATGATTACCTAAGGCCACACAGTCAATAAACATTGAACCTAGAATTCCAGCCTTGGATCTATCTAAATCCAAAGCTCCTATCCATACCACTTCAGAAAAATGACTTTTAGAGGAGGAATTTTCAAAAAAGTGAGCACTCATTTGTCAAAAAATAGTCAACCATGGGAATGATGTTCCTTTCTTGGTGATAAGTGTAACTGATTTGAAGAAGGGAGCAGGGCTCAATTGCTGCAATGACTCCAGACCCTATGAGGAGAACCGTGGGCATGAATCTCACCTTCTGAACATGGGGGCATTTCTATGGCATTAACTCCATAGCCTTGCCATCTCTTAACTGTTGTTTCCACCTGAACCGTAGACATTAAGCTAATTCTGTAATGCATCCTTTCCAGGTAGACAAAAAGAAATTAGCATTTGATGAGAGTAAAATGAACACAGAATTTTCTATTTTAAAAAGCTTCATAAAAATGTCACATGGACTAATTTAGAAAGTGACTAAAAGATGCCAAAACCCTGGCTTAAAAGTGAAATGTAGTCAGTTGTTTGGTCTCCAGAATGCCAAGCTCTTTGATTTTTCCCCTCTCCCACTGACTTCATTTTCTAGGGCATTTGTTAGAATTGCAAGATCTGGGTAAGGGCTATAAGTGGGATTGTGGGTGCTGCCACTCCTGTGAGTCTTTTGCGCTTGTTCCAACTGTAGCACATGTGTTCATGGAAGGTGTAGGTGAAGCAAATGGCAAGTTCATGACTCAGTTTGCTCAGTTTGCTCATCATCATTGTAGAAACAGAGATGGTGTCTTTACTTCTGGAGTTACCAGACATGCTCAACCCCTCTTTTGGGCTTAACGACACCTGTATCTATCACCTTCCACAGTGGCAGCCATCAGGGCCTTTCACGAGTGCTTATTTAGTTGTCTTACCCGGTCTGCCCAAGGCCGAGAATGCTTAGAGGGCAGAGTCCACTTCTGTGCCCCAACACCTGACACAGAGACTGACCCACAGCAATGCTCAATATGCACTTGGCAAGTCAGTGAAAAGGGTGTTTTGCTTGAATAACCTACATGCCCATCAGTGAGGGAGTTGTTTATGAAGTCATGTAGCTTCTGCACACTGGAATTCTAGCTGTTATAATAAACGAGAGGATCGTCCTGATGTCTGTAAAGGCCAAATGCCAAGGATATGATTTTTGTAAAAATAAAAAAAAAATGTTTTTGGTGGCTGGTTGGTACAGGGATCTGAACCCCTGACCTTGGTGTTATAACACCAAGCTCTAACCCACTGAGCTAACTGGCCAACCCTACAAAACAGTTTTATATTCATAGAGAAGTTCTAGAAGACTATCAAGGTAGTCAGTCTTTAAGATGGCTCTTGACGATCCCTGTTTTCTTGTGTTACCCCCTCCTCTTCAGTGTGGGTTGGACTTAGTGACTTGCTTCTAATGAACAGAGTGTAGCAGAAGTGATGGGATGTCTCTTCTGAAGTTAAGTTACAAAAATACAGTGGCTTCTGTCATGGTACAATCTCTCTCTCTCTCTCTGGGACTACTTGCTCTGGATGGAGCCAGCTGCCATGTCCTGAGACAGCCCTATGGAGGAGCTCGCGTGGTGAGAAACTGAGGGGGCCTCTGCCTGTGGCCATGAGTACTTGAGACTCTTGTGAAGAACTGAGGAACTGAGACCCGCCAACAACCATGCGAATGAACTTTTTTTTTTTTTTTTTAAATATGACTAGGAAGGGGATCTTAATGCTTGACTTGGTGTTATCAGCACCACACTCTCCCAAGTGAGCCACGGGCTGGCCCTGCTTAAAGCTGATCTTCCCCAAGCTGAATCTACAGATGAGATTGCAGCGCTGATTGATGTCTTGACTGCAGCCTAAGGAGAGACCTTGAGTCGGAGGCATCCAGGTAGGCCACATCCCGATCCATGACCCATAGAAACTGTGAGTTAATAAATGCTTGATTTAAGTGTCTAAATTTTAGGGTAATTTCTTATGCATAAATCGAAAACCAATACAGAGGGGCCCGCCCATGGCTCACTTGGGAGAGTGTGTTGCTGATAACACCAAGGCCACGGGTTCGGATCCCATATAGGGATGGCTGGTTAGCTCACTGGGTGAGCGTGGTGCTGACAACACAAAGTCAAGGGTTCAGATCCCCTTACCAGTCATCTTTAGGAGAAAAAAAAAAAAAAAAGAAAACCAATACAGATATGCAATTAACTGTTGAACAGTGGTCAGGGATGATAAAAGAAAACCTGCTCAGCCACTTACTAGCTGTGTAACTTGGGAAAGTGACTAAACTTTTCTGTGTCTCAGTTTTATCATCTATGAAGTGGAGCTAATAATAGTAACTTACCTCAAAGGGTTGCTCTGAAGAGCATTTAGAATAATGCATGGCATGTGGTAAGTGCTATTTATCTATCTCTATAAATCCATATGTCTGCTATTATTTTGTTTTATATTCTTATGACCTTTAGTTTTTTCATTTTTTCTTTTTACTATGTGATTATATTACTTTTGTAGGTCAGAAAGAATTTTAAAAATTTGAAGCAGGATGTATGAGCGGTGGTAATCAATTTGGCCTGGGCCAAATCGTCTACCTCAGAGCATTTTAATGGACAACATATTTTTGAAAGTGATACAATGCTATTATTTTATTTTGTTTTTTAAAATAATTTACTTATTTATTTTTAGCTCCCACAAATAAGTGAGAACATGTGGTATTTCTGTTTCTGTGCCTGACTTATTTCACTTAATATAATTTTTTCTAAGTCCATCCATGTTGCTGCGAATGGTAGTATTTCATTCTTTTTCATAGCAGAGTGAAATTTCATTGTGTAGATACACCACATTTTCTGTATCCACTTATCTGATGATGGGCATTTGGGCTAGAAGACTCTATACTTTTCAAAATGCTTTCATATAAATTATCTCACAGCAACCTCATGAAGTGGTGGATAAAATGGATATCATTATTATCCTCACTTTACAGCCCAAGAAACTAAGCTTAAATGCCTCACCCAACAGGCAGCCATTGCTTAGAGACTGGAGATTTCTGGAAACCAAGGTCTTTCTAGACCTTGCCCTGTGCAGATATACAGAAAACTTCTGCTTTTACAGAACAGCCAGAAGTGACTCCAATGACTTAGGAGTAAATTTAATATACTGCTCTCTGAAAATACCCAAACCTTCCACCCATGGATTTAGAGTCCAGTAAAACACACTTCTCATTAAAACCATGATGACATCGCCTTAATGTTCCTTCAATGACTCAGGAGGCACTTCAGAGTCCTCATTATGAACATCTGTGACTGTACTGCAAGAAACTTATCACTTAAAATTTCTTGATAAATAGGACTATGATATTTGGGGTTACATATCACAGTCACACTTTTGTGGTGTAGTATCCTAGATGGATTAATTCATCCAAACTTCCTATTCAGGGAACTGGGTTTTACTGTTAACTCTGCCTCCAACTTCTTTGCTGTGAGACTTTGGGAAAATCACTTTACATCTTTCAGCCCATTTTCTCAGTTGGAAAAGTAGAAAGATGGATTAGGTTATTGCTTTGTAAACTAGTTAGTCCTGTGGGATACCTACATGAGAGTAACCTGGAGATGATGTATAAAATATAAATTCCTGGGTTAACCCCTTGAAATTTTTACATTGAATAATTTGGGGATGAGGCATGGGAATCTACAGTATAAAAAGTTCTCTATATCCATCAATAGGTATGATAGTTAAAGATCTACCTATCTATCTATACTTTCGACAACTCTGCAGAATGTTGTTAAAAAGAATGAAGCAGCTTAATGTGTACTAATGTCAAATAATTTACAATATGTGTTATTAAGAGAAAAAATTAAGGTTCATTACAGTGTGTATATGGTGTGCTACAGTTGTATGAAAATTGTATATGGAGACATACAGATATAACTGCATACATAGACTATATCTTTAGGGGGGGAGGCTGAGAGTCAGGGGTCAGGGGCTGGAGAGGGACTTTTCCTTAAATGTCCTTTTGTACTGTTTGGATTTTTATTTTATGTACACATCACCTGTTCAAAAACATTTTTTTCGTTGGTTATGATATTTCCATATTGGTTTATCGATTGTAACAAATGTACTACCCTGATGTGGGATGCTGATGGCAGGGGGGCTGTGTGTGTGAGAGGGAGGGATATGTGGGAACTCTGTATTCACCGCTCAGTTTTGCTGTGAACCAAAAACTACTCTAAAAAATAATGCCTATGACTTAAAATATTTGTTTATATTTATTTTTTAAATTTATTTTTTGAATTGAAACAATTGATGTTGACTATCAGTATTTGTGTATGTATGTGATGATCAAATCAATATTATTAGCATGTTCATCATTACAAATTGTAATCATTCTTTGTGTTCATCACCCAGTTACTCCCTAACCCCCTTCCCTTTCCCCCTTTCCCACTTCTAGTAACTATAGGTCTGTTCCCTCTTTCTGAAAGTTCAATGTTTTATTTTGGTTGGTCCTTCCTTCCTTCATTCCTTCCTCTTTCCCTTCTTTCTTAGCTCCATGTATTAGTCCATTTTTGTGTTGCTATAACAGAAATACCTGAGACTGGATGATTTATAAAGAACAGAGGTTTATTTGGCTTATCATTCTGGTACAGCTGCATCTGGTGCAGGCCTCAGGCTGCTTCTACTCATGGCATAAAGTGGCAGGCAGCCTGTGGGTACAAGCAGATCACATGGCGAGAGGAAGCAAGAGAGAGAGAGGAAGTGCCAGGGTCTTTTAAGCAACCAGCTCTTGTGGGAGCTAACCCAGGGAGAACTCACTCACTACCCTGCTTCCCCCAGGGAGAGCATTAATCCATTCAGGAAGGATCCACCCCCATGACTCAGCTCCCAACACTGCCACATTGGGGATCAGATTTCCATGAGTTTTGGGGGGACAACACATCCAAACTCCATTATTCCCATTTATGAGTGAGGACATGCAGTATTTCTCTTTATGTGCCTGGCTTACATTCCCAAAATTTTTAAAAGTGCTAGTCATGATAAACCCATATAAGAATAAATGTATGACTAGATAGACAGATAGACAGAATGACTGATACAGTAAAAACTCCCCATGAGATTCTGATGAGAAACCAGGTTTGGGGACCACAGGTGAGTCCTACGTGATTGCTAGGATCTTGTCCAGAGAGGGTTTCAGGTGAACTGAAGAGTAGAGGATAAGTTTGGAAAAGCAGGTCAGATATAGATTGTAGAGAGCCTGGTAGGCTTCGCTGAGAGTTTTGGGGTGTGTCTTGCAGCCACCGTAGAACACTGTTTTCATATTATTTTCTGGTAACCATGAGCTGGATGGGTTGGAAAAGTGCCAGAACAGGTTGCGGTGGGGAGGCCAGTGATACAGGAGGTGGATGGCAAGAGGCAATAGGCAGAAGAGTGTCTGCGATGATGAGAGGAGAAGAGGAGCGAGTTGTGAGAACCTTGAACAAGTATTAAGTTGGGTCATGTGAGATTGCTATTATCAATGAGACAGAAAATAACAAATGCTGATGAAGATGTGGGGAAAAGGGAAGCCTCCTACATTGCTGGAGGGAGTGTAAATTGGTACAGCCACTGTGGAAAACAGTATGGAGGTTCCTCAGAGAACTCAAAATAGATCTACCTTACGACCCAGCTACCCCACTGCTGGGTATACACCCAAAGGAAATGAAATCAATCTATCAAAGACACCTGCACATCCATATTCATCCCAGCACTATTCACAATAGTGAGGAGATAGAAACAACCTAAATACCCATCAATGGATGAATAGATAAAAGAACTGTGGTATATATACACAATGGAATATTATTCAGCTATAAAAAGAAATAATATCCTATCATTTGCAGCAACATGTTTGGAACTGGAGACCATCATGTTAAATGAAGTCAGGCACAGGAAGACAAAAACCACATGATCTCACTAACATGTGGAATCTGAAAAAAAAAATGTGGTTTTTATAGAAGTAGAGTATAGAATGATGGTTATCAGAGGCTGGCAGCGGAGGGAGGTGGGGTTAAGAGCAGGGGTGGACTAACTGGTACAAACCTATGCTGTCTACCCTAAGTGAATCATTGTGCAGTATATGCATGTATTGAAACAACACACTGTACCCCACAAAAATAAATGTAAATGAAATTGGAAAAGAAAAAAAAAGATCCAGCAATGCTTTAAAATTATGAAGCTGTGAAAACCAACAGCAACAAAGGGAAAGTGCTGATATGGAACTATTCTGACCTACAGTCACGGCAATTTCATTTGATTCAACCATTCTGATAAAATTGGCAATGTGAAGTGGCAGAAGGGATCTCTGGAGAGTGAAGGTGAACAGGGAGACCTGAAGATTTAGAGCATCGGTAGGTTGGGCACCATTATTAAAAATACAGGAATGCGGATGTTTGAGTTGATGACTAAATGTAGTGTCATGGAATTTCATGATGGGAGTCATAGAGCAAATGATTTTGCTCGCTGTTTCCTGGGTACATCCTGTGTTTTTACATATTTGTGCCTTTGCTTGAAACATTCCCTCTGCCTAGGAAATGTGCTAATTAAAATAAATAAATAAAGATCCACAAAGTGGAGGCCTCATGGGATAGAGAACAGAGTGGTCTACCTGGAGCAGAGTTAATGAATCCATGGGGTGGGGAGAGCCCATCAAGGATCTGAAATGCTGAGAGAAGCATTTACATTTGATGTAGCTGGGAATGGGCCTTGAACATGCAGTGCCTTAGGAAAAATGATGTTTTAGGAAGACCAAGTTGCAAGTGGTAGGTAGGACTGATTTCTTGCAAAAGGGATCAGTGACCTAAGATGAGGTGTTGAGGACTCCAAGCCAGGGAGACAGTTGAATCGGGAAGGAGGGGGATGAAATGAGATGCTTCAGGGCTTTGCAGAATCTTGGGGCAAGAAGGAAACTTAAATGCCATCCAGTTCAAACAATACTTCTACCAATGATGAAATTGCTTCCTCAATCCACCATTTTCTTGAAGAATTTTGGGGCCATGGAAGTCATCACTTTTGTGCCTTTGGGCAGGTCTAACTATGAGAAATCTTACCCTTCCTCTGCCTTTTTGTTCTAACTGGGCTCTCAACAGGTTGGCTGATGCTAGCCCACAATTACTCAGTCTACTGATGCAAATGCCAAACCTCTACCCAGCAACTTTCGTTTTATGAATCAAGTCAAATTTCTTTTTTACCTGGCAATCCCTTCAAGCTTTGAAAACACTGACCATGAGACCCTGAAACTTCTTGCTTCCATGCTACCAGCTCTAAGGCTTTACATTTTCTGTAAATGATGTGCTTTGGGGCCATTCACCTTCCTGAGTATATTCATCTAAACGAGTTCCAGGGGCCCACAATTGGGCGTTCGTACTTCAGTTTAGCAAACCCATAGGAGCAGAGCAGCAGCACTCTCATTCTGTACGTGAGGTCTTAGGAAGCAAGCACTTTCTTGTGACCTAGTCACTCTGCTGGCTTATGTTGAAGTTAACCCTGACATACACCATTATGGCTTCATCATGCCTGCTGCCAGATGGATGGCTAGATTTGGTGAATGACTGAACACAGAGGATGGAGAGGCCTGGACCCACTCTCCAGGTAGAGATTCTCTCATGGGGTTTGGCCATGGGCTAGCTGGGAAGTTGTTTGTAGTGCCCATGTTCTCTTTCTTTTTTTTTTTTTTTTCTTTTTTAATTTTATTTTGTCGATATACATTGTAGCTGATTAATGCTCCCCATCACCAAAACCTCCCTCCCTTCTCCCTCCCCCCCTCCCCCCCAACAATGTCCTTTCTGTTTGCTTGTTGTATCAACTTCAAATAATTGTGGTTGTTATATCTTCTTCCCTCCCCCCCCCCGATTTGTGTGTGTGTGTGTATGTGTGTGTGTGAATTTATATATTAATGTTTAGCTCCCTCCAATAAGTGAGAACATGTGGTATTTCTCTTTCTGTGCCTGACTTGTTTCACTTAATATAATTCTCTCAAGGTCCATCCATGTTGTTGCAAATGGCAGTATTTCATTCGCTTTTATAGCTGAGTAGTATTCCATTGTGTAGATGTACCACATTTTCCGTATCCACTCATCTGATGATGGGCATTTGGGCTGGTTCCAACTCTTGGCTATTGTAAAGAGTGCTGCGATGAACATTGGGGAACAGGTATACCTTCGACTTGATGATTTCCATTCCTCTGGGTATATTCCCAACAGTGGGATGGCTGGGTCGTATGGTAGATCTATTTGCAATTGTTTAAGGAACCTCCATACCATTTTCCATAGAGGCTGTACCATTTTGCAGTCCCACCAACAATGTATGAGAGTTCCTTTTTCTCCGCAGCCTCGCCAGCATTTATCGTTCATAGTCTTTTGGATTTTAGCCATCCTAACTGGGGTTAGATGGTATCTCAATGTGGTTTTGATTTGCATTTCCCGGATGCTGAGTGATGTTGAGCATTTTTTCATATGTCTGTTGGCCATTTGGATATCTTCCTTAGAGAAATGCCTACTTAGCTCTTTTGCCCATTTTTTAATTGGGTTGCTTGTTTTCTTCTTGTAAAGTTGTTTGAGTTCCTTATATATTCTGGATATTAATCCTTTGTCAGATGTATATTTTGCAAATATTTTCTCCCACTCTGTTGGTTGTCTTTTAACTCTTTTAATTGTTTCTTTTGCTGTGCAGAAGCTTTTTAGTTTGATATAATCCCATTTGTTTATTTTTCCTTTGGTTGCCCGTGCTTTTGGGGTCGTATTCATGAAGTCTGTGCCCAGTCCTATTTCCTGAAGTGTTTCCCCTATGTTTTCTTTAAGAAGTTTTATTGTCTCAGGGTGTATATTTAAATCCTTAATCCATTTTGAGTTGATTTTAGTATACGGTGAGAGGTATGGATCTAGTTTCATTCTCCTGCATATCGATATCCAGTTATCCCAACACCACTTGCTGAAGGGGCAGTCCCTTCCCCAGTGAATAGGCTTGGTGCCTTTGTCAAAGATCAGATGGCAGTAAGTGTGTGGGTTGATTTCTGGATTCTCTATTCTATTCCATTGGTCAGTGTGTCTGTTTTTATGCCAGTACCATACTGTTTTGGTTATTATAGCTTTGTAGTATAGCTTAAAGTCAGGTAGTGTTATGCCTCCAGCTTTATTTTTTTTGCTCAGCATTGCTTTGGCTATGCGTGGTCTTTTATTGTTCCATATAAATGTCTGAATAGTTTTTTCCATTTCTGAGAAAAATGTCTTTGGAATTTTGATGGGGATTGCATTGAATTTGTATATCACTTTGGGTAGTATGGACATTTTGACTATGTTGATTCTTCCAATCCAAGAGCATGGGATATCTTTCCATCTTCTTGTATCCTCTCTAATTTCTCTCAGCAGTGGTTTGTAGTTCTCATTATAGAGATTTTTCACCTCCTTGGTTAACTCAATTCCTAAGTATTTTATTTTTTTGGTGGCTATTGTAAATGGGCAGGCTTTCTTGATTTCTCGTTCTGCATGTTCACTATTGGAGAAAAGAAATGCTACTGATTTTTGTGTGTTGATTTTGTATCCTGCTACTGTGCTGAAATCATTTATCAATTCCAACAGTTTTTTTGTAGAGGTTTTAGGCTGTTCGATATATAGGATCATGTCATCTGCAAACAGGGACAGTTTGACTTCATCTTTTCCAATCTGGATGCCCTTTATTTCCTTCTCTTCTCTGATTGCTCTGGCTAGTACTTCCAACACTATGTTGAATAGGAGTGGTGAGAGTGGGCATCCTTGTCTAGTGCCTGTTCTTAAAGGAAAAGCTTTCAGCTTTTCCCCATTCAGGATGATATTGGCAGTGGGTTTGTCATATATGGCTTTAATTATGTTGAGATACTTTCCCTCTATACCTAACTTATAGAGGGTCTTTGTCATGAATGAGTGCTGAACTTTATCAAATGCTTTTTCAGCATCTATAGAGATGATCATATGGTCCTGGTGTTTGAGTTTATTAATATGGTGTATCACATTTATTGATTTGCGTATGTTGAACCAACCTTGCATCCCTGGGATGAATCCCACTTGATCATGATGAATAATTTTTCGTATGTGTTGCTGTATTCTGTTTGCTAGTATTTTAGTGAGGATTTTTGCATCTATATTCATCAAGGATATCGGCCTGTAGTTTTCTTTTTTGGTTATATCTTTACCTGGTTTTGGTATCAGGATGATGTTTGCTTCATAGAATGAGTTTGGGAGATTTGCGTCCGTTTCAATCTTTTGGAATAGTTTGTAAAGAATCGGTGTCAATTCCTCTTTGAATGTTTGGTAAAATTCTGCTGTGAATCCATCTGGTCCTGGGCTTTTCTTTGTTGGGAGCCTTCTGATAACAGCTTCAATCTCCTTTATTGTTATTGGTCTGTTCAAATTTTCTACGTCTTCACGGTTCAGTTTTGGGAGCTTGTGTGTGTCCAGAAATTTATCCATTTCCTCCAGATTTTCAAATTTGTTGGCGTATAGTTGTTTATAGTAGTCTCGAATGATTCCTTGTATTTCAGATGAATCAGTTGTAATATCGCCTTTTTCATTTCTAATTTTTGTTATTTGAGTCTTCTCTCTTCTTTTTTTTGTTAGCCATGCTAATGGTTTGTCAATTTTATTTATCTTTTCAAAAAACCAACTTTTTGATTCGTTGATCTTTTGAATTGTTTTTTGGTTTTCAATTTCATTCAGTTCTGCTCTGATCTTAATGATTTCTTTCCGTCTGCTAACTTTAGGATTGGATTGTTCTTGTTTTTCTAGTTCTTTAAGGTGAAGTGTTAGGTTGTTCACTTGCCATCTTTCCATTCTTCTGAAATGAGCATTTAATGCAATAAATTTTCCCCTCAATACTGCTTTTGCAGTATCCCACAGGTTTTGGTATGATGTATCATTGTTTTCATTAGTTTCAATAAACTTTTTGATTTCCTGCTTGATTTCTTCTTGGACCCATATGTCATTAAGTAGAATGCTGTTTAATTTCCATGTGTTTGCATAGTTTCCAGAGTTTTGTTTGTTATTAATTTCTAGTTTTAATCCATTGTGGTCTGAGAAGATACATGGGATAATTCCAATTTTTTTGAATTTATTGAGACTTGATTTGTGACCTAATATGTGATCTATCCTGGAGAATGATCCATGTGCTGATGAGAAGAATGAATATTCTGAGGTTGTTGGGTGGAATGTTCTGTAGATATCTGCCAATTCCAATTGGTCTAGAGTCTTGTTTAGATCTTGTGTTTCTCTACTGATTCTTTGCCTAGATGATCTGTCTAATATTGACAGTGGAGTGTTCAGGTCCCCTGCTATTATGGTATTAGTGTCTATTTCCTTCTTTAGGTCTAATAGAGTTTGTTTTATAAATCTGGCTGCTCCAACATTGGGTGCGTACATATTTATGATTGTTATGTCTTCTTGATGGATCAGTCCTTTTATCATTAAGTAGTGTCCCTCATTGTCTCTTTTTATGGTTTTTAGTTTAAAGTCTATTTTGTCAGATATAAGAATAGCCACTCCTGCTCGTTTTTCTTTTCTGTTTGCTTGGTAAATCTTTTTCCATCCTTTCACTCTTAGTCTGTGTGAATCTTTATGGGTGAGGTGGGTCTCTTGTAGGCAGCATATAGTTGGGTCCTGCTTTTTGATCCAGTCAGCCAGTCTGTGTCTTTTAATTGGGGAATTTAAGCCTTTAACATTAAGAGTTGTTATTGAAAGGTGTTGATTTATTCCTAGCATTTTATTGGTTGTTTGGTTGTCTTAGGTGTCTTTTGTTCCTTGCTTTCTGATTTACTGTTTGGTTTCTTTGTTTGTTGGTTCCTTAGGTTGTAGATAGTGTTTTTGTTAGCTTGTTTTCTCTTCATGAATGCCATTTTTATTGTACTAGCGGGTTTAGATTTTTCTTAGGTTTTTATGGCAGTGGTAGTTATTTTTCGGGAACCAAACCCAGTACTCCCTTGAGGATTTCTTGTAAGGGTGGTCTTGTGGTAGTGAACTCCCGCAGTTTTTGTTTGTCTGAGAAATATACTATTTGCCCCTCATTTCGGAAGGATAGCCTTGCAGGGTAGAGTATTCTTGGCTGGCAATCTTTGTCTTTTAGTATTTTGAAAATATCATCCCATTCCTTTCTAGCTTTTAGGGTTTGTGATGAGAAGTCTGATGTTAACCTGATTGGGGCTCCCTTATAGGTGATTTGACGCTTCTCTCTTGCAGCTTTTAAGATTCTCTCTTTGTCTCTGAGTTTTGCCAATTTGACTATGACATGTCTTGGAGAAGGCCTTTTTGGGTTGAATACGTTTGGAGATCGTTGAGCTTCCTGGATCTGAAGATTTGTGATTTTTCCTATACCTGGGAAGTTTTCTGCCACTATTTTGTTGAATATGTTTTCAATGGAATCTCCATTTTCCTCCCCTTCTGGAATACCCATGACTCGGATATTTGAGCGCTTGAGGTTGTCTGATATCTCTCTCAGATTTTCTTCCATGTCCTTGATTCTTTTTTCTTTCTTTTTGTCTGCTTGTGTTATTTCAAACAGCCCATCTTCAAGTTCAGAGGTTCTCTCTTCAACTTCGACAAGCCTGCTGGTTAAACTCTCCGTTGTGTTTTTTATTTCGCTGAATAATTTCTTCAGTTCAGCAAGTTCTGCTACATTTTTTTTCAGGACATTGATTTCCTTGTATATTTCCTCTTTCAGATCCTGTATACTTTTCCTCATTTCATCATGATGTCTAGCTGAGTTTTCTTGTATCTCATTCAGTTTCCTTAGAATTATCACTCGAAATTCCTTGTCAGTTATTTCAAGGGCTTCTTGTTCTATAGGATCTAGAGTATGAGATTTATTAACTTTTGGTGGTGTACTTTCTTGATTTTTTGTATTTCTGGTGTCTTTTTTTTGGTGTTTATTCATTGTGGCAGGGGGTTTCACAGTCCACCGGTTTGAGACTAATGACTAACTAGGATGTTGCTGTGGTTGCCAATTTGGTATGGCTCCCGCCGTGACTGCTCAGTTGGCCTCTAGTGTCTTGTGTGTGTGGTTGCCTCGGGTCTTGGGCTTCTCCGGGGATCCACCTTTCTGGTCAGCTTGTACTCTGCTGGGCTGGTGGATCACTACCACAGGGTGTGTGATCTCTGTTGAGCTTTCACTTTCTGTACAGGACTTCTCCCCGTTCCGTGTGCTCTGGCCCAGGCTGTTAGATCGTGCAGTGGCGACCCCACCGGGTGTGTGGTTTCTGTCGAGTCTCCGCCTCCCTGGCCGCACGTCTCCCCCCTCTGTGCACACTGTGCTGGGCTGGGGCGTGTCTTCTGCACCCCTCGTCTATCAGCTGGGCCTTCAAGACCCTGCTCAGCACCGCCTCGCCCAGGAAGTCTATCAGGTTTCTGCTAGGCACAGACGACCGGTCTCTCTGGGTGCCTTTGTAGCACTGTGTAGATCTTTCTCGGGTCTTGTTCACCTTTGTATCCCCCCGGTATAAACCGAGTCTAGTGCCTGCCTGCAGCCTGCTCTCCGGCAGGTTCAAGCGGACCTGGGAACTCTCCTACCACACTATTCCCAACCAGAAATTCGTTAGGCTTTTTTCCAAACTGGTGGTCGCAGAGATGTTATCTGCCTCCCAGTAACAGGAAGTTTACCGGGGCCGGAGTCCAGGGTGTGGTGGAGTGACAGTCGGCCCGCCCGTACTTTCTAGCCCTCCCAACACTGGTCGGGACGCCCCACACCCCCAGCCCCGCCAGAGAACCGCGGAGGGAGTGGGAGAGGAGGCCGGCCCGCAGGGTCCGGAAAGCCCCGCGCCAGGCCAAGCAAATGGGCTCAGTGATGGCCGAGCAGGGCGGAGCTGCCCGCACCTGGGAAAATGGAGGCAGCACCGGGGCAGTGAGTGGCCTGGTGGTGCAGGCGGGAGCCGCGTGGGCCAGGGAACACTCACAGTGCTGTGCCAGGTCGGGCGCTCGCTCTGTCTCTGGTTTGTTGCCTTCCGTGTTCTCGGCGCTGCCGCCTCTGGCTGTTCAGTCGCGGCGCCGCTCGGGTGCTCCCAGGAATCTTCTTTAATGCCGGCCTGAAACCTCGGATCCTGAATAGGGCAGCTGGCCGCCTTCAGTGCGGCCCCAGCCTCCGGGATCCTGGCTGCATCCACAGCAGCCCTGGCGCCGTGTTCCCTGTTTCAAGACTCGCTTTTGCAGCTAAGAATCAGTTCTTTTCCTGCTCCACACTTCAAAGCTGTTGCCTGTAAATGAGGCAGCCTCTCCTGCCGGGGGCAAAGTGGCGTTGAGCCCCCACGACCGGCCAGCAGCAGCAGTCCTCCCTTAAGAGATGGCCAGAGGAAGGTTCACAAGTTTCCCGGCTGCCTGAGGCCCAGTGGCCACCTTTTCCACCTCAGCTACTCCGCGCCAGCCGCCGCAGCCGCCGCCATCTTGAAAACCCCACCATGTTCTCTTTCTAAGCATCTAAGGCATTGTTGGAGAGGAGTGGGAAAGGGGCTGGGAACCATAAATAGACTTGGAGCCCAGAGGAGACTGCAGAGCAATCCCTGACTTTTCTCCTTGAGTCTCCTTTCAGTTCCTACAGAGACGACCTCTGATGGAGGTGCAGATTGCCCTCCACTTCTGATTGTCTTCTCTCCCCTTCTTTGCCATGATCCTCTTGATATTCTCTATATTGTTGCCCTTCCACAAGGCTTCCACCTCCATCCTAGAGAAGGGATGGGAGGTCCTTAAAATTTTAATACACTTCTCCTAGTTGGAGGCAGATTTGTATTGTGTGTATTATAGGAGAAAGTGTAAGTTTTTTTTCTGAGTCTACAGTGAAACATCTACAAGACAACCACATTTTCTAATACTGATAGTTTCTCACAACATCATGTCTAGATATTATTTTACTAATATATCTCTCTTATTTATGTTTAACTTGAATTTTTTTTTTTTCTTTTAGGCTGACTGGTATAGGGATTGAACCTTGGACCTTGGTGTTATCAGCACCACGCTATAACCAACTGAGCTAACCAGCCAACCCCTATGTTTAACTTAAACAAACAAACAAACAAAAAACTATGGTAAAATATTTTATTAGGGTTCTCCGGAGAAACAGAATCAATAGGATAGATAGATAGAAGGATGAGAGGGGATTTATTATGGGCATTAGCTCACATGATCATGGAGGCTGAGAAGTCCCGTGATATGCCATCTACAAGCTGGAGAACAGCAAGGCGGTGGTGTAATTCAATCCAAGTCTGAAGGCCTGAGAACCAAGGAAGCCGATGGGGTAACCCTCAGTCCAAGGCCAGAGGCTTGAGAACCTGGATTTCTGATGTCTGAGGGCAGGAGGAGATAGATGTCACAGCTCCAGAAGAGAGGGAACTTGCCCTTCCATTGCCTTTTTGTTCTATCTGGGCCCTCAACAGATTGGCTGGTTCTGGCCCACACTGGTGAGGGTGGGTCTTCCTTATATAGTCCACTGGCTCCAGTGCTAACCTCTTCAGGAGACGCACTCACAGGCACACTAGATATAATGTTTTACTAGTTACTTGACTATCCCTTAACATAGCCAAGTTGATAACTAAAATTAACCATCACAAATATACATAACACAAAATGTACAGTTTTAACCATTTTTAAATATACAGTGGCATTAAGTACACTCGCATTGTTCTGCATCTGTTACCACTACTCATCTCCAGAACTTTTGTATCATCCCAGGCTGAAACTTTGGTCCTATTAAATAACTTCCCATCATGTCCCTGTACCCAGCCCCAGTAACCACTATTCTACTTTCCATCTCTAAGAATTTGACTATTCTGTATCATGTCCCTCTTTTAAAAATTCTTACTTATAACAGACTTCCTTCCCACCAGTGGAAGGTGGATAGGAAAAAGCTGGTGCAGGGAAAAGAAACTTTTGTACATGTGCCTAGTAATATTCTGACCATGCTAAGATAACCTCACTTCCCTGTGACTACCCACAGTCTCCCCTGGGAACAGTGCTGAGGACCTCTCTCCCCCAGTATCCTCAAGGGAGAGCCCTGGCTGAATCTGTTGAGGATGACTTTATCTAAGCAAAGAACTACTCTTCAGTAGGACTAAGGGTTGTATACAACTTGAAACAATTTGCTGTAGGTTTATCTTGATTTTGTATGTTAAAGAGTCTATTTCCATATCCTTAGGCAAACTGTGCATTTAGAAGCAAAGACAGAACAGGCCTATAAAAGAGAATTGAATATCACAAAAGTGCCTCAATATGCTTGTTTACTTCAAAGTGGTGTGTGTGTGTGTGTGTGTGTGTGTGTGTGTGTGTGTGTGTGTGTACGCATGTGTGTGTAGCTAAAGAATATTTCCTAGCTCTCTCTGTGTGTGCTCTTTACAAGATAATTTCAATCAATGAAATATACAATTAGAGAGATTATCTGAAAATTTCCATTGTTGATTTATACACAAATTGACACTAATAGGTGACAGGTACATAATTTGTCTTTCTAGGAATGAGACATTTATGACAGTTCACTTAGTCTATTTTGAAATTAAGTTCAGAAATCCTACAACGTATAAGGTTAAACATTTGCCACCTCCTTTGAATTTACTGCGGTTAATAAAAGTGTTTTTTTAATCTTGTGTTTCTGAACACAAATTGTGTTTCATTTACACAATCCATCGTTGAAGATTTTTAAGAAGTGTAGAAGTGCAGCTTCTGAAAATTAGTTAAAATTTCTTATGAAGCGTAGCTAAATGGTGGAACCTAGAGAAGAAACAGTAGTGACACTTTCGAGGAGAGCCCACATGGAGCAGCCAGATGGACAGGGGGCATTGAAGGAGAGGAGACTCATTGGAAGTAGGAAGAAAGATGAAACAAATAGACATACAAGATGCAAATAATCAACAAGCAGTAATTGAGAGGAAGAGCATAAAATAGGAAACATGCTACAGCTGTGAGCGCTGAAATACAAGCTGTTGGGAATAGGGGTTGAAACACCGAATAAATACTCTAAATGCTGTGTGATGGAGAAGCTTTATTTAAACATCTGTCTGTGACACTTTCTCTATTATAAGAACCACTCACAAGGTTTGCACATGAAGTCAAAACCTGCAGAGAACATGCATAATCCCACAGTAAGCAGTAGTGTGTACCTACTAGGAACATATGTGACCCTCGAACTCACTAACTGTTATATCTAAGAAGGAAAAAAGAGTCACTAAATGTATTTAAATGACATGTAGGAATAAATAAACATACTATTATTTTATTAAAAACTATTAGGATTTGCTAAACAGCACGTCTGATACTGGATCCAGCCAGTGTTGAGCAAATATCAAAGACTAACAGTTGTTAGGGTGCTTTTAAGATCTATTTATTAGTAGTATTACTTTAAATCTCTGAGTCCCTACATCAACGTGTTATTGTCATAAAAGTTTCATTTCAATAGCTCAGTGTCCATTAATACACATTTTGGGCTAAGTGCCAGTCAGATTCCAGCAATTCCACTCCAAAGAAGAGATCAAAATGAATGAAAACCTCCAATCTATATTTCCCATTTAGGGAGAAAAATCTTCTCAAATTTCACTTGAAAATTTATGAGAAGTTTGGGACTGAGTAAACAGTGAAAGGGGTGGGATTTTGAATTTACTGCCTAAATACCTTGGCCTCTGCTTAGTAAGGTTGGGGCTGCCAAGTAGCTCACTATATGACTGAATAATCCAGGCCTCCATGTTCTCGGTGGAACTAGGCCATATGTTAAATTTGGAAACCAGAATGAAGTCTTTTCCAGGGCAACCCAACGAATCTTTCCTTAATGATCAGACCATTGAAACTCCTGCATCCAGACCAATCTCCAAAATTAATCAATCCAATTTAAAAGCTTCTCACAATGGGGAAGTGTGCAGGATTAGAGTGTGGGGCAGTAGAAATGCAAAAACGGTCATTGTGTGGTGCTGTCTTATTGAATTGAGTCCTAGTTAGGACTTTATGGCCACTGGTGGTCTGTACACAAGTTGAGGCTATTAAGAAAGGGGTGGGCGAGAGAGGAGCTAAACTCCTGCCTCTTACTGAGATCTCTGAGGCAAAGTGCAGAGAACCTCCCTGGCCGTTCAGTGTTCTTACTGGTTCACTAGGTTTACATACAATTTACTGGCTATCCCTATGAGCTCCCAGAACAGTTGTCTGAAGTCACTGAGACTTTCCCAAATGTTGGATTGTATCTGATGATGGCTGAGGTCACAGTTAGGTGGGTGTGGGGGAGGCGCCAAGGAGGGAGACTGCCTCACTCTATTGCATAGGAATATATCTGGTCCCAAATAGCAGAAAACCCTTCTGTAGTCACTGCTAGGGCTGCCAAGGTAGCACAACTCAAGTGGCTTAAATAACAGAAATTTACGGTTTCTCAGTTCTGGAGGCAAGAAGTCTGAAATCGAGTGTGAGTGGGGATGGTTCCCTCTGAGGACGTAAAGGAAGGCTGTCCCAGACCTCTCTCCTTGGCTTGTGTATGGCCGTCTTCTCCCGTTGTCTTCATTTTGCCTTGTCTCTGTATATGTACATGTCCAGAGTTCCTCTGCTTGTAATGACACTTGTCCTACTGGGTTAGGACCCACCCTCATGCCCTTATTTTAACTTGATTGCCTCTGTAAACACCCTATCTCCAAATAAGGTTGTATTCTGAGATACTGGGGTTTAGGACTCCAACACATCTTTTCAGGAGAGGCAGTTCAACCCCAAACACCTCCTACAGTGACTTAAGCTGAATTTTACTGGCTTTACATGTAGACAGCCCCAGGATAGGCAGATCAGGCCTGGTCTGGTGGCTCAGAGACACAATCAGGGACCACAGCTCTATCTGCTATCTTTCTGCTCTGTCATCTTTTAAGTGCTTGGTGCCTCAGGGTCAAAAGATGGCTACAGTACTCCCAGCCACTTGTCTGTACTCCCAGCATGAAGAAGGGGCTAAAAAGCCTAATGAACGGGCAAAGGGGATCAGTCAAGAGGCACTTTCCTGGTGAGTCTGTTCCTTTTCATTCAGGGACTGCCTCTCATTGGCTGGAACTGTTCATATGGTTGAGAAATCAAATATTTTTAGCTGGGCATAGTGTCACCCTGAACAAAATCTGTGTTATTTCAGTTAAGATCAAAGCTAAAGAGGGGTAAATATTAAACAAATAGCGGTAATACCTTAGAAGCTAAGACTGGAAAGGCTAGGAATTTGCTAAAGCCGGGGTCAAGGATAAGTCATCAACCAGGTATTTTAACGGGATCTGTCTGAGTGGGGCAAGGACCAGTCGAGGGCAGGGAATGGTACCTGAGGCCCGGACAGAGGATGAGTGGCTGTCCCTTACAAGATGAATAGGCCCAATATAGTCAATGGGTCATTCCGTGGCCCGGTGGTCTCCTCTAGGAATAGTGACACTTCCACGAGGTAGCATTGACCTCTGTTGCTGGTAGGTGGGACATTTGGAGGTGGCAGTGGCTAGATTGGCCATGCTCAGTGCAAGTGCATGCTGTTAGGCCCATGCGTAGTTTCCATCTTTCCATTCAGGTGTCCATTGTGCCAATTCTGGGGTGGCTGATGACAAAGGCCACCAACTGGCCAAATCATTTTGTCTACTTGATTGTCTATCGTCTCTTCTGCGGTGGTTGCTTTCTGCTGGGCATTAACATGTGATACAAATGTCATCACGTGTTGTGCCCACTCCTATCCGTATTCATTCCCCTACTGCAGGCTTCCTTATCTCCAACCTTCTTGTCCGTTTTCCTTTTTAGTTCTTAACCAGCCAGCCAGGCTATTGGCTCCTGCTCAGCAATCTGTGCATGTTTTCCTCTTGGCCACTTCTCTGCAGCATAAAGTGGATTATTAGGAGCACAACATTTCCACTGAGAGATTTTTCCCTCTCCCCTGTCTTTCAGGGCTGCCCTTGAATGTAGCTATTATGCAGCTGCTGTTCGTTTTCAGCTTATACCCACATACCGAGCTGACTCAGCAGTAACCAAGCTAAGACTTTTTCTCCTTCTTTGATTGACCATATGGGACCCATATGTCCTGGATGAGGTAAGAAAACTATTGTGGGTGGCTTGAGCATCTGGTCTACCTGCTCATGTAGCTTACTTATGGCCCCTGGTCTTGCTGAGACCCAGGCTTGGATGTACGTGTCATTTCCATCTTAGGGTGGACTGCTGCTGAGCACATTTGACTTCATGACTTGAAGAACCCAGCTCATAATGGCCAGTTGTGGTCACATGGTTATTTGGTGCCTCAGAATCAAGTATTCCATCTCTACCACAGCCCAACAAAATACCAAGAGCCGGCTCTTAAAAGTCATATAAGTCTCTGCGGTAGATGGTGTGGCCTATGTCCAGTACCTCAAAGTCCTGCTTTTTCCAATGGGCCTTGCAGTGAACTTCACACTGATATTCTGCCATACAAGATACCTTCAACATCATATGGTCTGCCAGACTGGTCCATGTGGCAGGTCTGCACAGAGCTCTTTCCTGTGCTGGGCCCCACTTGAAGCTGTCAGCTGAGTTGCCCCGAATATGGGCCAGAGCAGTATTCCTAGCTGTGAAACCCAAAGAGGCCTACCTTCCTTCTTTGGGGTGGGCACTACAAGATACAGCAATTTGTCTTCTACTTTGGAGGTAGTATCCCAATACATCTCTGATCTCTTGAACTCTAAGAAATTTATCAAAGTGACAGGTTCCTGAATCTTTGTAGAGTTTATTTCTCATCTCTGATTCCAAGTGTCTTACCAGGGCCTTTGGAGTACTAGGCAGCTCTTGCAGGTCCTGTCTAATCAGAATGACATCCAATTCAATGGGGTAGGTATGAGGAAATGCATTTCAAAGATGAGGAAACGCATTTCAAAGATAAGGAAACTGAGGTGGATAAAAGTTAAATGACTTGCCTAAAACCATACAGTCAATAAGCATTGGACCTGGGATTCCAACATTGGGTCTATCTAAATCCAAAGGTCCTTTCCTTACCGCTTCAGAAAAATGACTTTTATAGGAGTTATTTCAGATGGATCAGTGTGATGTTCTGTGGACTATCCAAGTGCTTTAAATGCTTCAGACTACGTTTTGATAGATAGTGAGAGTTAGCATAGCCCTGGGGGAAAACTGTAAATAAAGACTTGTCTGATCCATAGGAATGCAAACTTTCTGATCCTCTTTTCTGACTGGAATAGAAAATGATGAATTTGCCAAATGGCTATTGGCATTCTTTGTACCTGAGGACTTATTAATCTGCCCTGGCAATAACACCACCTCCTACAGAGCAGCTGCAATTGAGGCTACTACTTAGTTGAGCTTGTGGCAGTCTATAGTCATTCAGGATCCACCAGTTTCTGCAGGGTCCATACAGGTGAATTAAACTGATATATGTTAGGGCCTACCATCCTGCCTCCTTGAGATCCTTAAGGATGGCACTAATTTCTGGTATCTTCCTGGATGCCATATTGTTTTTGATGGACTATTTTGACCAGGGCTTGGGGAGGGCTTGCAATTTCAGAGGGTTCCACTTGCCTTCTCCACTGTGATAGCTCTTACTCCACAGGCTGAGGACCCAGTGTGGGGGCGTGACAGGCAGAATGATGGCTCCTTTAAGATGTTCATGTCCTAATCCCTGGATCCTGTGGATACGCCACCTGACATGGCAAAAGATGTTGGAGTGAGCAGAACTGAAGCTATGTTGGGACCTAAAACAGCCTGGGCTTCAGGAAATGTTAAAAGACACAGATTTTTTTCTTAGCACTCTGAGTTTCCTTTTTTCCCACAGATATTTGATATTTTGAACCTTGGTCATGGGGCAAGATGACATTATTTATATAAATGTCAAGTTGTTTTCCAGTCAGCCTGGAGCTGCAAACTTGTCACGAGTCATGTACTATCAAGACCCCGAGAAACCAAGGAAGATATCAGTAAAGCTGTGCCGATCCCACCCCTCTAGCAGGACCCTGAGATAACACCAAAGATGGGAACAGAAACCAGATGGAGCTTCGGCAACACCTTGCACCTGGCTCCTTTAGCCCTGACAGCTCACGTCTCCCTCCCTCCTGCTTTTCACTTCCCATGTTCCATTCCCTCAGCCCCCCTCTTACAAAACCCCTCAGTAAATCTGAGTCAGGGAGATGGCTTCAGCCTGGCCATCCTCCTTCAGGCTTACCAGAGAGATGGGTTCGCCTAACATCTCTCCTCAGGTCACTGGTATTCCTGAATAAAGCTGACTTCCATTTTCACCAACATTTGACTTTTGAGTCATTTGTTTTTGTTCGGGGGCAGGCAGCTGGACTTGGGTTTGGTAACAAGATTTTGACAAGCCTAAGCCAGGAGCTGAATGGCCTGGGGTAATGGATTTTGGCAAGCTAAGCCAGGGTGTTTGTTTGGGGGCGGCAGCCAGACTTGGGCCCGGTCACAAAGGGACTTGGAAGATATGAGCATTTAAATTCAGGACCCTGAGAAATGGAGATTATCCTGGATTATCTGGGTGGACCCAACACAATCACAAAGGTCCGTATGAAGGAAAGTGGGGAGCAGGAGAGTCAGAGAAGAGATGTGAAGATGGAGGCAGAGGCTGGAGTGATGTAATTTCTGGCTCTGAAGATGAAGGAAGGGGCCTTAAGCCAAGGAATGTGGTTGGCCTCTAGAAGCTATTAAAGGAAAGGGAACCGATTCTTCCCTAGAGCATCCAGAAAGAACACAGTCCTGCTGACAGCTTGGTTTTATTCCAGCACAACCCATTTCGGACTTAGGACCTCTAGAATTGTAAGAGAATACATTTTTGGCATTTGAAGCAATTTAAATTAGTGATGATTTGTTACAGCTGCAAGAGGAAACTTACATAGGGGGAATACCCCAACTGACAAGTACATCAATCCCAACCATACACTCTAGGACTGGGAAAGTGACCACCAGATGTATCCATTGATCTGGTGAACGAAGAAAACTGGGCTTAAGCCAGAACTTCTCTGATTATGTGGTCCTGAAAGCCCCCACTCCAACAAGAAGGTCATGATGAAGCTTGGGGTCTGCAGGTATTGATGCCAACTCAGATCCTGTGTCCAGCAATGTGTGAAATGTCTGGGCATTACCCTTTCCCCAGTGTATAGTCACTAGAGTGTTGGTCATAGGTCTTTTAGTGAAGGACTGAAGGATTCATGACAGTATATACTTGCTTAGGTGTGGCAGGGTCCATTCTCCAGGGCATGTGGCTAACTCTTCTATCAATGGATTGTAGATTTTAATTTGGTTCAGGTCTGGAAAATGAACAAGGGATCATGACTTTTTTATTGGGGTGATCGCTGTCAGCCTTCTATTCTTTCATTCTTGCCTTCTGATTGCAGATGTCAAGTAGTCCCCTTGTTGCCTGCTTGTTTATTTTGCCCCTCGGGGAACAATGCTCTATAAACCATCTCCATAACTCCCTGTGAGTGAAGCCCCATTGGCTGTTCCTCTGACTTTACGGTAATTGTCGCCCTCTGGCTTCTGGTGGTTGGCCCTGGTACCTGATCTCTATTATTTTGAGGCCCCATGAACAAGCCCAGCTTTGTGAATGCCTCACCTACTATCAGCCGTAGCATGCAGAGAACAGCCATCACTGAATTGATTCGTGTTTTTGGTGCCCCTATCTCCAGCTCATTCCTGGTGGCCTTGGTGAATGGTAGGTTCACTGGGCCTACCCATGAACATAATCCTCTCGTGAGTCTTTTGGCCTCATATAATACATCCATTCCTGCATGCCCACTGCCCTGAGCCTTTTTCTCCCTTCCTATGTTTTTTGCCAAAGTAACTCAGGCACGTCCTCTTTGCTCAGCATGAGCCATCTCTTTGTCCAGGCTTCTAAAAGCCACCATCACAGCAAGAAAGTGCCCTCCACTGAGAAATTTTTTCAGGTTATCATCTGTGAAATCTTTAGCAAGTAGGCAGCCAGCTTGTGCCAGGAAATTTGCCCATACTAGAGATGAGGTCCTCCTTGCCAGCCTTCCAGTGAGCCATCCAGTTCTAAGACCTTATCTTTCTTGGACCACTCCCAGTAACCACTGTGTTAGTTTGGATCCATCTGAAAGCAGATCCTAATGGACTGGCTGGGGAGCTCACTAGGTTAGAGCACAGTGATAGTAACACCAAGATCATGGGTTCAGATCCCTGTACAGGTCAGCCACCAAAATAAACAAATGAACAAATAAATAAATAAAAGCAGATACAAGATGGAATTAGACATGTAAGAAATTTATCAGGGGAAAGCCCTGCAAAGGATTTAGGGAAGAGGGAGCCTTCAGACTGTGATGCTGACCTGGCAGCTGTGAAAGGACAGAGGGAGGGGAGGAAGGATCCCAGTGGGGAGCTCCACAGCAAAACCTTCCCATTAGAGGGGTCCTGTGTTGGGTAGGAACAACCCAGCGCTAGCACCCCTCCTGGGCCTAGCCACTGGCTGGGAGTGGCTGGTGGGAGGGTGGCCTTGGCAGAAACATTGCAGTAAATTCTCCAAATGTGGCAGCTGGAGGTGATCAACTATCTGTACTTCATCAGTAAGGTGAAGAATCTGTCCAAGGGAGATGTATTAGTCAGGATCCTCCAGAGAAACAGTAGCAATAGAATATAAATATATATTTATATACATATATATATATACATGTATATTATATATATATACGTGTATATATATATATACATATGATTTCTTAAAAGGAATTGACTCTTGTGATTATGGAGGCTGAGAAGTCCCACAATCTGCTGTCTGCAAGCTGGAGACCCAGGAAAGCTGGTGGTGAAGTTCCAAGAACTGGAGAGTTGATGGTGTAAGTCCCAGTCGAAGGAAAGCTGATGTTTAGTTCAGTCTGTCAGACAGAGTCAGTTTCTCCTTCCTCCACCTTTTTGTTCTGTTCAGGCCTTCCTTCTGTTCAGGCCATCCCACAGGGTGATGCCTGTCTCAGTTCATCCAGTTGCTATAACAAAATATCTTGGACTGGGTATTTCGTAAATAGAAAAATTAATTTATCATAGTTCCAGAGGCTGTGAGGGCTCTCTCCTTCATAGATGGCACCTTCTTGCTGAGACCTCACATGGCAGAAATGCTTAAGAGACGAACAAGCCCCCTCAGGCCTCCTTTATAAGGGCACTGAAGCCATTCATGAGGGCTCCACCCTCACAACCTCATCACCTCCCAAAGACCCCACCTTCTAATACCATCACCTTGGTGATTAGGTTTCAACATTATAAATTTTCTGGGCTGGCCTGTGGCTCACTCGGGAGAGTGTGGTGCTGATAACACCAAGGCCACAGGTTCGGATCCCATATAGGGATGGCCGGTCGCTCACTGGGTGAGCGTGGCGCTGACAACACCAAGCCAAGGGTTAAGATCCACTTACCGGTCATCTTTTAAAAAAAAAAAAAAAATTATAAATTTTGGAGGGACACAAACATTCAGACACAAGCAATGCCCATACACAACGAGGCAGCCAATCTGCTTAATTCAGTCCATGGATTCAAGTGCTAATCTCATCCAGAAAGACCCTCACAGATACACCTCAAAATAATGTCTAATCTGGGTACCATGTGTCCCAGGGAAGTTGACACATAAAATTAACCATCACAGGAGGGCTCTGGGAAGGGGCTGGACCCTCAAGAGAATGGAGTAAGAGAGGCATGGACTTGAAGTGGAATCGCAAGGATGCCTGCTGCAGAGGATTTTTTAGGTCTCCTATTCATTTATGACCATGCAAGAGCACATTGCATAGAACATAGCAGTTACTTAATATATACTTGGAACACTAATGCAAAATGAATGAATGAATGAATGAATCTTACCATGAGTCCAAGATAAGACTCAGAATAACCAACTAGTTCCTCAATGATCCGTTTAGTCGATGATCAGTTGCATGTCAAAAAACGGCAGGAGGCAGCAACTGTCTGCCATGACTCTCCCCCAATCTATACTGGTTAAACATTCTAAAACCTGTATTTTCATTACTAACTTTCTATTGTAGGTGAAAGAGAGGGAAGGAGAAAAATCTGGGACCAAAGAGTGTGGAATGGGGAAATGTGATCAGAATTGAGCTCTTAAAGAGGGAGAAGGCAGGGAGGACAGGCTGCCCAGGATGAAGGGGACTGTCAGGGCTGACTGGACAGCTGGGGTTCTGCTGAAGGAACCTCTTCTTAGGAGTTTACTCTGACATGAATCCCACAGCCCAATGAAGAATCCTTAAAAGGTGAGATGCTGAGAAGCATCAGAAACTAATGGGTAAGGGACTTGCAGGAACCTATCCCCTGCCACTCCAAGAAGGAGAGAGAACCCCTAGATAGCTGGTGCTTGGGAAGGCAGAGATGGAGTGTCTCATAGAAAATGCCCAGGGCAAATAAGAAGGGAAAAGGTGCTGAGAGTCAGAATGTGTGTCAGGGGTGGGCAAGGTGGCAGTGTTGGAGCTCTATATTAAGAAATGCTTGAGTACTAAATGTGACCTCAGCATGAGAACAAAAGGAAATCAGTTCATGGGAGTAGGGTGTGGCAAGATGCACGACACTTCAAACATGCCCTAGAGCCCTGATGATGCTGTAATTTGGAGGCCAGGATCCTAACACTGCTGCGGCAAGGATGGACTTGGGCCAAATAATGTGCTTGGGCGGGCCCTGCTCCCTTGGTTCCCAGTCTCCCTACCCTTCTTTATCTCCCCATCCATCCTGCACTGAGGGATCAAAGAACTTTCAAGGCAAAACTTCATCTTTTTCTTATTTAAAGAATTCTGCTTTGCATTAACGCTAGAATGGGGAATTTCTAATTCAACAGTGGGGGCCCTGCTATATTTCATTCCTTGTACATCTCTCCTGGTCTCGCATCCCTGTGGCCCTCTGCTCTCCCACACCCCTTTCTCTATCCGTGCCTTTATCCTTCTATGCTGTGCCTTTTTGGAACTCTCCTCTCTGACTTCACCTTTCTCTTGCCCTTTTGCTCTCCAGGCTGCCCTCATTTCCTCCTTTGTCCCCCTCCTGATGCCCCTCACCCTGCTGCCACCCCCGTCCTCCTGATACACCCAAGTCCATGCTCCAGGCCACCACAACCACACACGCGCACATTCACACCCTCTTCTCCCTTTCGACCTCCCTGGACCCTGCTTTTGACTGAGAACTTGGCTTCTGACATCAAAGTTTTCAGATACAGTAGATGTCAATTATTTGACTTCTAGAGGTTAATCTGAATTCAAGAACTTTGACTTGAGAGGAAAAACGTCTAGAGAAAGGCAATTTCATTGCTTTCAAGCCTATAGATAACTTTCTGTAACACTGTCAAGGGGAAAGGAGAACACCTTGACATCGGGAGACCTTGTGAGCCTTTGTAGAAAGATAAGACTCGTTCGCATTCTTTATATACATTTGCTGATGTTATATACCTTGCTTTTAAAGAGGTCAATATTTCCTCTGCTTAAACTACAAAATTACTAAGGAAAATCACATATTCCTCCATTGAGATAAAACTATATTATGAAGGTTTAGTAAAACAATGTTTTTCCAAGTCCCAATGAATAGTTTCATCCAACATGCAACAAATGAATGTTGAAATAAAAAAAATGAAATTTGTACTCTACAAACACAAAATGTACAAAATATGCCAAACTATATATAAGCAAGGAATGTTTTCTTTAAAGCGAATACAACTTTGTCATCAGGTATGACTCTTATTGATCTATTTGAAACTGCATACTATAGTTGGAATTTCCCCCAAGGACTTGGGACCCATGACTGGAAATCAGGCACAGGTATGCCTCTGGGGAGGGGGTGGGAAGAAGTTGATGGGATTTTATAGACCTTGGGACTGGAGATAACCTCATGCATTCCTTAAGAGCAAAACCTCAGGGCAAGGTTTCTCAACCTCACTGCTATTGACATTTTGGAATAGGTAATCATTTGTTGTGGGGAGCTGTCCTGTGCATTGTAGGGTATTTAGCAGCATGCTTGGCCTTCACCCACTAGATGCCGGTAGCATCCCTCCTCCCTTGTGCAACAACCAAGAAAGCCTCCAGACACTGTCAAATGTTCCCTGAGGGGCAAATTGCTCCTGGTTCAGAATCTTCCTTAGGAAAGAAAGGGGATCCAGAGACCTCATGGGGATTTCTGTTAGTGGAAGAGGAAAGATATTCTTGGCTGGATCCTCCAAACAAAGAATCACACCAGGTCCAGGAAAGCCCAGTGGGTAGCTGAGGAGGGTCTGCCTCAAGGCCAGCAGTCTGTACCTGTGGGATATCAGAGAAGCAGGTGGAGAATCCTAAAGGGGGAGGCAATTGAGTGGGAAGAGAGACCATGTTTATGGCCACTGAGGAGCCCTTTTCCCCATACCAAATCTTTGAGCTTGCAGGAGAGCAGCATTTGCTCTCCAAAAGGCAAAACTAACAAGACCCCTGGCCAGTTCCACTGGGACTTTTGAAGATGAGACAGAAACTGAAATAGCAGAGCCTGTCCCTGAGGTAGAGGAGGAGGAGAGGCCCAGGCAGTGACCCTGGCTGGAGGAGCTGGCTACTTCTGGTTGCTTCTTTTGCTGGGCGTGCTGCCAAGAGAGAAGAGAATGCAAAGTAAGAGACATGTCGAGTCCTGCAAGAATAGCAGGATGAGCAGAGACAGCAGCTGCACATGCTGAATTCAAGAACTTTGACTTGAGGGGAAAAATGTCTTTGACATTTGCAATGGATGTGGCCATGTGATCAAGTTCTGGCCAACGAAATGTGAGTGAAAGGTATTTACTCTATGTTCCAGCCTTCCACATATTCTTCCTGATCTTCTACACCAACCTTGGACAAGATGGAAGGATTATGGGTTCTTGAATTGCCACTGGAGGAAAGTGGTTTGCTGATCAGAGGCAATTATTTTGGATTCATGTGAGCCAGCAATGAACTATTAGTTCATTCACCATGTATGCCACTGAGATTTTGTGGTTTACCTGCTCCATTACAGCTGGTGTTCCCTAATTCAGAAACTAGTACCTGGCACTTTCAAGTGAGGTTTCTGTAACAAAAACCTAAAATACATGGTGTTGGCTTACTTACCAATCATGTATAGAGAAAATTGCTATCAGATGATGGGAATATGGGAACCCATATAATGCAGTGGCAAAACATTTGGTAAAACTGTCACCTCTTACGTTTTTAAAGACAGGCTAAATGTCTCAGGAAACTGTGGCTCTGGAAAGTTTGTTGGCTTTTACTTTTTGCTTTTTGTATCTTACTATGAGTTACAGAGACACTCAGGAAACAATTGGCTATTTTGCAAGCATAAATGAGAGCGAATACAGAGAAAAGCCGGTCCTTTTAGACAGCACTTGTAAGAAATAAGGCCCAGTAAGACTGATCAGTTAAACACAATGGGTCGGTCCTGTGGTAAAGATCAGATTAATGGTGTGTCTTTATTACTTGTTGTTTGAGATAGCCTCAGGGTAGCAGCCTTACATAGAGAGATGGAATGGAGGTGGAGAGGCAATAAAGACATCAGACTTGAAAATTATGTCTAAGAAAGAATTTGGCGTATGATTACTGGCACATGGAACCACCTGGAAGAAAATATATCAGAAACCTGCTAAGTTTCTGACAGAATTGAATTGCCAAGGAAACCTGTGACCTATACATAAAAAGTTTTTGACTAAGCCTTAAAACAACCCCTGCCCCCCAAATCTTGCACAAATGGGAGGTGGGTTACAAACGTAGTACAGGCCCCAGGAGGGCATACTCTCCGGTGACCACGTCAACTGTGACCATGGATGGTGATGAGTGAGGAAAACCCACCCAAAGGGCTGAGCCAGGGTCCATGAGAAGAACGGGAGAGGAGTGTCCCCCAGGGGGCGGACTCATGCTCTAGTGTGGGAACTTCCCCTAGGGCCAGGGGAAATGGGCCAAGTAGGATTTCATCATTCCTCTGCACCAGTGATGCTGCTGGTTTCCATTCTTCCAATTTCTGAATGAGACTTTTTGTTGTGGGTTTCCTGTCCCTGCTCCACCACGGCTTAATTGGTGTGTGTGATTGGAGGGGGACAGGGGTGGAGACTAGCTGTCCTTTTGGCTCATTGGTTGGTGTGGCACAAGGAGCTGCATGTGGACCTCTTCATCCCCCAACATGCTGGTGTATGAGCTGGCTGCAGTGGCTGGTGTGAGCCTGAGTGCATTTTATGGGTACCAAGAAGGGAGAAACAGATCTGAATATTTGGTGCCCAGAGGGCAGCCTGTGGCAGACACTGCTGGTGTTCGCCACACCTGGCTCCTCTTTCTCTGGCCACACAGCCACACTATGCTGGCCAGC
Organism: Cynocephalus volans; assembly: GCF_027409185.1. Taxonomy (NCBI): domain Eukaryota; kingdom Metazoa; phylum Chordata; class Mammalia; order Dermoptera; family Cynocephalidae; genus Cynocephalus; species Cynocephalus volans. The sequence goes on from NC_084462.1 coordinate 59,495,967, forward strand.
ACCTACCGTCATAGGTGTGTCTGAGTTTTAAGCCAATGGAATATAGGTGAAGGTGGCAGGCCCCACTCCCAGGCCTGCCCTATAGCCATGCCCAATCCTCTCTTCCCCCTTTCATGGCAGACATAGAAGCCACATACAAGTGGAAGACATAGGGATAGAAGGAGCTGCAGGATAGAAGGAGCCCAGGTCCCCGAATGACCACTTGGAAGACAGCACCAGATGCTTGGGAGTTCCTCTGTTGGATTTCACATGAGAAACAGTCCTGTCTTTCCTCTGCTGAGATGTGGGGGTTTATCTGTTTCAGCAGCTGGAGTTACCTCAACTAATGCAGCTTTAAAGGAACAGTGTATGTTTCCACCCATTCACTGGTGATTCTCTGCTCCTTTCAGAATCCCCCTCACTACCACTCACAAATGTATCCCACCTCTTTCCTGTTCACTTAGAGAAGCACAGAAAATCACTTGTCAGAAAATTGGGAGAGTTGGTGGTAGCCACGGCTCTGATGTTCTCTCCCGACTGTGTGACTTGTACCCAAGTTTATTCTTTCATCCCAAACACAAGATGAAAAAGCTTGGGTGAAATCACTGCTTTGGTCCAGCTCCCCCATTTTATAGATGAGAAGACTGAGGTCTGAAGAGATGAAGTTGGGTAGCCAAGGCCACTGAGGGTTCAAACAAGAATCCTGTCCTGCTGAGATGAATAAACGAGCAGATTCTTTTACTAGGTGAGTATTTAGTTCAAATGTAATAAGACTTGTCATGCTGCGTGCAGACTCTGAAAACACTATGTAATTCTTTAGGTCTTTATTCTTTTTAAGAACAAGGACTTTTTAGGCACACAAAAGCATCACTCATGTTCAGCCATGAAGAAAAATATCTAATCTCCTTCGGACTTATTTTTCCCATCTGCAACAGAAGGATGAATAATCTCTCTCTCACAGGCTAGTCACAAGGCTTCAGCGAAACGACGTGTGCGGCGTGCCTAGTGCAGGGCACGGCTGATAACAGCTGCTCGATGAACGCTACTTGGAGAATTATCAGCCTTGTTTTGTTCTGTCCTGCATTGTCCAATTTATGATACCTGTGTATGTGGATGAAATTGATATCACACTGTCCCTTCATCAAGAAAAATTTGGAAATGGAAACAGGGAACTTAGTGTCCATTTCTCTCCCCCTGAACCTTCTCGTCCACGTTCCCTGCAGCTCCTATCCAAGCATGGGCATGACTCTGCCTCAGCATCCCCTTGGCCAGCTCCAGTGCCCACACTGCTCTCTCATGTTTTCTGTGCCTTTTCTTTTTTCTCGCTCTCGTTTCCCTGTCTCCTTTTCCACGCTGCGACCTCTACCTCCACCGCTTTCTCCTTCTCCTTATGTCATTCCCATCTCTCCTTTGCTCCTTGCTCTGCCCTCGGCCTCTCCCCTTCTTTCCTTCTGCTCTCTGCCTCCCCGCCGCCAGCCAGCCCGGTTCCCAGGCCTGTGCTCCCGACAGGCCGTGTGTGACTCTGTGGCCTCGCTTCTGGCTTTTCCCACAGAGCACTCACTCGTCCTGACGGAGGGCGCCCATCTGAAACAGGGATGTGTTTGTAGGGATGCAGTTTTATTTTTCATAGATCAGTAGTAGGGTGCTTGATGTGCAGCCGATAGACAAGGAGAGATGCTTTTTTATGACTAATTCTTGTAACAGCCTTAACCAAAATATTATTCCCAGTGTTTAAATGTAAATCCTGCTGTAGAAAGCTACCCCTTAAAAAGAGGTACACGTTCTTCTTGTTAACCACAATTTCGCTTAGAAAAATCTTGTGTTTATCAATAAAAGTAAAATCCCAATTTGTTTATTCCCTGAGGCAGTTATTTTTCTATTCTGTTACACATAATAATTAGATAACATGAACAGCCGCAATATTAGCTAGCATTTACTTGAAGGCAAAGGTGCATAAGACAGAGTCCTTGTCCTTAACAGCTCACAGTCTGCTTTACAAATCTGGTTCCAATGAAATTACCAGAACCTCTTAATGTCACACCTTATTCTGTGTAGAGAAAATACTAAGTTTTATCCTGTTTATTTTGTAATTCAGGGAGGACTCATAAGAAATAAAACAAGCCATTTTCAGTTCCCTATTCTGTTATTAGGTAGCAATTAACTTCCAATTTTCTTTTTTTCTCTTTTTAATCTCTCAGCTCATCCTAATTCTGAGTAAAGTGGCAACTTTATCCTATACATCGAATTACTTTTTACATTTTACTCCACTCCCGTTCCCTTTTGATTGAAAGTCAAAAAGGATGTAAAATAGGGGAAGCCTCCTTCAGGGAAGAGGCCATGTTCAGGCCATACTTTGGAGGAATGTCTGCCAAGTGCAGCGGAGAGTGGACCCAGCTGAAGGAAGGCAGTGATTGATTGCTTGTACCGTCCCTTCCAAGAAGCAGTGGGTTGGTGAGGGGTGTAAGGAAACACATCCTGGTTTGGAAGGCAGAAGGATGGGCCATGGGACAGAAGGGGAATGCTGCTCCTGGAATCCTTCTCCCCAGTGGATTGCCAGCAGCTGAGAGCAGCTGAGTCACATACAGCTTCACCAAGCGGACAGGGAGCCCCAGTCCTGGGACAGAGCCAGAGCACAGCTATACTGTGTGTCTGCGAGAGAGGCTGGGACTCACCATAGCCAGTTTCCTTTGGGCTAGACTGCAAGCTCCATGAGAGCAGAGGCAATTCGTCTCTCTCATCACGGTGTCCTCTGTGTTTTGCCTACTGCCTGGTAGGTATGCAATAGAGTCTGTGGACTTAATGTGAGGTCATTGAATTTATAATGTACATTTATTTTAGTCAGCTTGTTGCAGTCTGCACTGTGTCTTCTCTAGGCCTTTTGCATTAATTTCCTTTATTGGTCTGCTGGGTCGGAGCTACTGCTTCCTAGATCTCATTTCTTCTGACCTATCAATCATCTAAGCTTTTAAAGGCACTGCTCCATCAAGAGAACAGAGTGTCCTATTATCCTGTATCATACAATATCACTGATAGGGATCTTATATTTAATTCTTATTTCTTTTAAAGTGACTGTAGTGGATTGAACAGCCCCACCAAAGTCACTGAGGCTTAATCCCCACTGTAACTGTTGAGGGTGGGAAATCCTATTATGGTATTTGAAAGGTGGGGCCTTGAAGAGGTGATTAGATTATAAGGACCATGCCCTAGTTGATAGGCATGGTTCTGAGGGCTTTAAAAGGAGAACGTGTGAGAGTCTCTCTCTCTGCTCCACCATTCTGCCATGTGAGATCCCTGTGTCACTGTCACCCTCACCAAGGCCTTCACCAGGTATGTTCCCTGGACTTTGGACTTCCCAGCCTCCAAACTATAAGCAATAAGTTTTGTTTTCTTATAAATTACCCAGTTCAGGTATTTTGTTATAAGCAGCAGAAATGGACTAATATGGTGACCTCTTTTCCTTTCTCTAGAGTCCATAAATTTTAGGATTGTTTGCTTCATTTCTGGTGTTCTGAAATGTTGCAATGATTTCAGAACATGTCTGGGTGTGGGCTGTTTCTCAGTCATCCTGCTCCAACACTTTGTGGGACCTTTTAATTTGAAGATCAATGTTCCTCTTATTTTTGAATAGCTTTCTCCCTGTTCTAATATGTCTTTCTGGAATTTATGTTTGATCTTCTAAGTTTGAGACATACATCTATAAGAGTCTCTCACTTTCATCTTCCCACCTTTCTATTGAAAGGTTAAAACAAATTTTGGCAATCGTATATTTAATATGCTATAGCTTGCTCTTGTTGCTTGGTGGATAGTTTTTGTCAATCCCATTAGGCCTCTTGAGAAGGAGGTAGTGGTGGTTTCCTTCCTAAGGAAGGAAAAGAGAAGAGGCCCTGAAGTAGCTGGTCAGAAGAGAGCATGGCTCCCACTGCATGGCCAGCTTGTGCCCCATGCAGGAGGCCATTCTGGGGCACAAGGGCATGGGGGAAGGACGGTTTCAGCAGTCTTCTTCAAGGACGAGGCGAAGTTAAGACTCCTTGTCTCAGAACCTTGGAGTCCAAAAGGTAAAAAATATGAGAGACATAGTAGCATCCAGTGTTAGCCCAGCTGAGAAAACTAGATGCCAAAAAAGACATGTGTAAGAGAAAGTAGTCCAGACAGAGAGAACAGTTGCTGAGACAGAGACAAGAGGCAGCCAGTTGTTCTCCACTGAGGGGAGAATGCCTAAAGAGAGCTCACCCAGACTCTCGGATTTGACATAGGGTATAATAAAGAGGGATTCACATGGCTTTGGTAACGGTCTCCATCCAATGACATTCAAGACATTTCAATGCACTATCTTCCTCATCCACCTAGATAGCACTACCAGTATGGGGCCCAGGAGAAGGTGCACTGGGAAAAGAACAGAACAGCTGACGTCAGAGACGAAGACAGGCTCAGAGGAACACCTTGACCCTGGAGGAAGGAAAGGAGCCAGGATCTCACCTGCATGTTGGAATCCTCAGGAGGTGGAGGGTGAGCCATGCTGTGAACTGGAAGAGTGGCAGGATTCCCATGGAGGATTGCAACGTGATACTGGGAAATGGCCTCAGAAAATAAGTCAATCTTGTTTGTGAGAAGATGGTGGTGGAATGGTGGGGCCGAGCTCTATGTAGGGCAAGGAACCAGAGCTGACAGAGGGCGTGGGGGGATTTGAGGGGGCACGGCAATGAGTAAAATGCCTTTTACTAGGTGTTTCCATGTTCCCCCTTCTTTGACATTTCAAAGAAATCCATGCACAGAGAAAAGATTTCCAACCACAGAAAGAAGACCCACAGGACTAGAGGAGAGTTTGCTATTCATGAAGACACAAAGTTGAAGGCAACCAGGGCTAGAGGTAATAATTTTTGTTAAGAGAAAATCTTATGAATTATGCTCTTGAGTTATAGCTAACACTTTGAGAAGGAGACAAAGAGATGAAATTCTAGAGATGGGAATGTTCTGAAATGAGAAATGGTAGTAGAATGTGCTGGGTGCAATCTGAGGAGAGATTACAGTGACTTGAGGAGTCAATGGGAAAAGAAGTTTGCTTGAGAAAGAGAGGAGAGTCTTTGAAGATTAGCTAAGAAAGGATGCAGGGTGTATTAGTTTCCTATTGCTGCTGCAAAAAATTACACAAACTATACCACCTTAGTGGCTTAAAACAAAAAAATAAGAAAAAAATATCTCATGGTTTAGATGTCAGAAGTCTGAAAATGGGTCTTATGGGGCTAAAATTAAGGTGTCAGCAAGGCTGTGTTCCTTTTGAAGGCTCTGGAGGAGAATCTCTGTTCCTGGCCTTTTCCACCTCACAGAGAGCATCCATATTCCGTGGCTCACGGTCCCCTTCCAGCAATGGCATCACTCTGACCTGTGTTTCTGTTATCACATCTCCCTCTCTGACCCTGACCCTCCTGCCTCCCTTTTATAAGGAAGCTTGTGATTACATTGGTACCACCTGGGTAATCCAGGATAGTCTCCCCATCTCAAGACCCTAATTTATCACATCTACAAAGTCCCTTTTGCCATGTAAGGTAATATCTTCAGAGTTTCCAGGGATTAGGATGTGGACATGTTTGGCGGGCCATTATTCTGTCTACCATATAGGAGTAAGGTAAGATTTTTTAAAAAAAGAATGGGAGAGACAAGCATGTTCGTGCACTGAGGGGAAAGTGCCAGGAGAGAGGGACAGATTTCAGACATCGGGCAGAGAGGTAAAGACTGATGAAGAAGCTCCCAAGGAGGTGGAGGGGATGGTGTCCAAGGCACAGGTGCGGGCAACAGTCACGACAGGAAGAATGACAGTGGAGTTAAGGTGGAGGATGGATGCAGAGATCATGTCATGTGTAGTTAGGTGGAAGGAGGCAATATTCTTAATGGAATTGGAGATGAGGTTCTCCGAGAGAGGAGGGTGGAGTCAAAGGTGGAAGCTGAGGATGCAACTCTAATGAACAATGCATAGGGGTCAGGCAGTCCACATCACCCATTCAAGACCAGCCTTACCACGACCAGCCTTTTCTTTTCTACTTTCTCTTTCTTTCCACTGGACCTCGGTCTTAGCAGGGGCTCCTACTATCAATACTCTCCAGCTTTAAGCTATCCTTGGCTCTAGTAAGTGAAAGAAGAGAAAACGGGGGGACCCTGAGGTAGATTCTGGAATACCTCCATGTGATGAGATCTTACCAAGACTGTTAAATATCATAATTTTGTGTTTCAGACTCTAGTGACATTTTCACAGAATTCAAATACTTTTTCCATAATGATACTGATTGAGAGGCTCACAGAGATCTATGAGATGGTGATCCTCATTCGTTTCTCATTCTATTCATAAGTATTCACTAAGTCAGAGGAACCCAGAGGATGGAGACCCAGGGATGAATCCAGCCCACTGAAGATAAAGACTGTGATGAGAAGATGCCTGTTACTTTCTCTAGGAGAGGCTGGACCGATGACATCTCTCCTTGCTGGCTCAGACTTCTCAGACCTGGGAACCATCAATGCTGCTTGTGCAAGGGGATGCTTCCCTGCATGAGGGGGTCTTTACTGAGGAGGAGATGCAGGGTCTGATGGTAGACATGTAAATGACATGTAAACCTCCTCAGCAGACTCATCAGGGCTACCTGACTGCCTCTGAGATTTGAACCTGGAAGACAAGGTTCCGGCAGTGGCTAAAATAGGAGAGCCATGAAACTGGAAGAGCGGGGAGACTGCCTAGGTGTCAGAGGTGGGACAGGAACATGTAGCCTTTAGGTCTGAGTCTAGCCTAGAGGGCAGGGAGAGGAAGCTTAAGCCACTCAGGGAGGCCCTGGAGATATTGGGGTCAGTGACTTCTTTCTGGTAGATGAGATGTGAGGTGACCGAGGAAATCACACAGTTACACTGATGAAGGGATGGACAGGACTTCTGGAACTGAACATTTGTCAATCTGATACCTTTTTTTAGAGTAAGACTTAAAGACTCTAGGTGTGGTGGGAAAGAGGAGGAAGGAAGAGCGGAAGCCTTGAAGAGGAGTCTGTGACAGCTGAAAGTACACTAAAGAGCCTGGAATTCCCAGGCTGGACAACGCTTGTCTTGGGGACGCTGACAGGGGTCAGATCATTTCATTCATATATATCTATATATCATCTCACATATAAATACACACACATATATATTTTTTTCTATAAGGCCAGATTATCCATTAATGTGCTCTACATTTTATGTGGAAATAAAAAGTAGAAAATAGGAATGTATATTTTCTGGTAGAGACTATTCTGGAAAGAACTTGTTTCATGGTAGCACATTTGTTATAATTATTCATATTATATGACATCTAATATACTGCCTTGCCCATGTGCTGAGTGAGTCACTGAAGATTTATTAAATACTGCACAGTTATTTCTGGAAATTGAGAGTTTCAGAGACCAGAAGTTTTCATCTTCCAGGGCCCAAAATTTAGCACCTGTCTCTTAAGACATCTGGAGGCTTGGACAGCAGGCAATGGAGAACAAACATTTAGAACTGGAGATTAAGGAAATAATCCCCGTGTTTAAAAAGAAAAAAAACAAAAACAAAAACAAACAAAACCCCAAACTGTCCATGTGTTATTCTCTGCTTTATTTCCACTCACCCCTCATTACCCACCTTCATGTTCTAACTGGTAGAGATGCCCCTCTTTGCTGTCAACTGTACTTAGATAGAACAAGCACTTGCTGGTGTATTCAAACGTACAGGAATTCGTGTCTTCTTCCACATCCTTTTAGCTGTATGATTTCAGAAATCACCTGACTTTTTGAACTTCAGTTTTTTAATTTGTAAAATGAGAATAACAAATGTTTTTTCCTACCCCGTCACCAGTTATTTTGAGAAATGCCATACTATTTGAAGAATTACTTTCACAACTGACATAAAAAAAAAGAAACTCAACTAATCTACAAGAATGCAAGAAAGAAATAATAACAATTAAATGAAGAAAACGAAAAAGCAAGAAAAGTAGAAAGCACAAAATAAGGTAAATCTTAATCCATCATTAATCCCAATAAATGTAAATGGAATAGAGTATCCAGTCAAAAAATCAATACCATCATATGAAATTTTAAAAGGATTGGCCATATTTTACTTACAAGAGACACACTTCAAGTAAGATATAAAGTTAAAAGTAAAAAAATGAAAAAATATACTTCAGGTAAACATTGACCATATATAGGTGTGGCTATATGAAACAAACCATAGTTACATGTAGTCATATCAGACAAAATAAATTTGTAGGAAAAATGCATTCTAGGGACAAAGAAGATTAATACATAATAATAAAAAAGTTTGAGTCATAATGAAGATGTCACAGTTCTAATTCTGCATGCCCATAATAACATAGCCTCAAAATATAGAAAACAAAATTTGACAGAACTGTGTGGGGAAATAAATTCACCTTCCTGGTGAAAGGTTTTAATGTACTCCTCTCAGTAATAGATAGCAAGTTCAAAACTCAGTAAGAATATGGAAGATTTGAACAACATAAATTAACAAGCTTGATCTAATTTGTGCATATAAAAGACTATTTTGAACAGCTGCAGAACATATATTCTTTTCAAGCACATGTGGCATATATATGAAAATTGACCACATAGTTGACCAATTCTGTCCAGTAGAACTTTGTGCAGTGATGGCAGTGCTCTGTATTTGCAGTCTAATACTCTAAGCACTGGCTACATGTGGTCTTCGAACAATTTAAATGTGGCTAATGCAATGGAGAGCTGATTTTTAAGTTTTATTTAATTTTAATTAATTTATATTTAAATAGACATTGTGGCAAGTGGTTACTGTATTGAACAGTGCAGTACTAGCCCATAAAAGCAATTCTCAGCCCATTTTTAAAGATAGGTACCACAAAATCAGATCCTCTGACTATAATAAAAATTAAGTTCAAAATCAATATCAAAAGGTAACTAAAAAACTGCATCCATTTGGAGATGAAGAACACTTTTAAATAATTCAGAGGTCAAAGAAGAAAACAGAATGGAAACTCAAATGTATTTGGAATTAAGTAATAACAATAATGCTACTTATCAGAACTTGGGTTGCAGCTAAATTTGGAAGAGGAAAATTTAAAGCCTTAAATGCTTATACAAGAAAATAAGAAAGGCTAAAAGTCAACGACCTGAGTAATGACCTAAGTAATTCCAAGTAAATTACAAAATGAAAACAAAATAACCCCCAAAAAGAAAATATTAAAAGATAAAAAATATTTGAATAGAAGATCAAGAGACAATGCAGAGAATAAACAAAGTCAAAATGTATTGTTTGAAGGAATTAATAATATTGATAAACCTCTGGCAATACTGATCAAGTATATATGAAGGCTCAGATAAACAATAGTAAAAGAAAAAGGCAACAGGCTACATATACTGTAGAAATTAAAAATCTCCATAATGAGATACTACTATGAATAATTGTACCCCATTTTTAAAAACTTAAGTAAAATAAAAAAATTTAGAAAAAAATAATTTATCAAAATCACTCAAGAAAATATAAAACATAAATTGTCTTGTAACCATTTGTCAGGTATCAGTAGTTTAAAACTCTCCCACCCCAAAATTCTTAGGTCCAAAGGCTTTATAGGTGGGTTCTAACAAACAATTAAGTGCCATATAGTTCTGGTCTCACACAAAATATTTCATAAAATAGAAAAAAAAGAACTTTCTCCCATTCATTCAATGAAGCAAGTATATTGTAGATATCAAAACCAGATCAGGACAGTAAGAAAAACTTCAGTCAGTTCAGTTTAACTCATGAAGAAATGAACAAAAAACCCAGCAAGCTGAATCCAACAATGCGTAGAAATGATAATATGTCACGACCAAATTGGATTTATCCCAGGAAATGTATGAATAGTTTAACATTAGAAAATCATTCTTGCGTTCCACTACATTGACTGATTAAAGCAGAAAATTGTAGGGTCATTTCAACAGATAGCCATGTAAAAATGAGACATTCATTCATGGTAAACTTTTTACAAACTAGGATTAGAAGAAAACTTTCTTAACCTGTTAAAGCTGATCTATAAAAAACCTACTGCAAAGATGAATAAGACGTAATTCCTGTCCTCAAGAAGTTCACAAGAAAGAGGAGACAGCTACAGAAGCAGGTACAGCTATCAACCACAAAGCTGTTTTTTTAAGTCCTCTTAAGAGAGGAGAAAATAAAGGTAACATCAACTAAATCAGTCATCACATTTGAATTTACATCTATATAATAATATTCCTCCAATATTCCCTTTTCTCTGACCCAACAGTACAATCTTTCTGCTCTTTTTACACCATTTTATCTTTTAATTATACCCTTGGGAAGAGTTTTTAAATGCTCTGCTAAAATCAAGCTGTACTATGAGTACGCCACTCACCCAGTCTGCATAACGTTTTAACTCAGATTTGTAAAAAAATTTCTGGAGACATTTGGACAAGGCTTTAAAACGTTAATTGCTTTTCTTTGTTCCTAAGTGTAACTTGCACGGGTATACTTACCATACCACGGCTTTAACTCTTCCTGTGCTTCAAGGGTCATGGAGACTCATGGATGGGGAGAGAGATGGAATAAAGTTTATGAAGGGGGTGGGAGGAGATTGAAGAGCAGGGGAATAAGGTAAGCATGTCTGCTGTGACCTTTACTCAGCAATAACACACTTGGTAGTTTAATGTTCTTTTGCTTAAGGGTCAATTGATGAGTGCAAATGTCAAAATTTCCACTCTGATTTCTGAGTTTCACTTCATTCTTGGTGCACCATTTTCAGAAAATTGGGTGAGGCTTAGGAAGGGCTCTCGAACACATAACTTGATAATAAAATGCTTAAAGGTTTTGAATGTCTTTTAAAATTTTTCATGTTTGTTTTAAGTCATTTTATTGTATTTTCAAAAGTGTCAGTCCTCAATTAATTTGGAAAAAAAAATTCCTTCATACAGGCAGTTTGAGGAACACTGAAATAGACTCTATCGAAGTCAAAAAATGCTGTTCATATAAAGACACGATAAAGAGTGAAAAGACAAGCTACACAATGGGAAAACACGACACATGTAATCCATCCAGTATCTAAGATGTATAAATAACTTATTCAAATTTATGTAAAAAATAGGCAAAAAACTTGAAGAGGCACTTCGTATAAAGAAGAAATCCTAATGTCCCATAAACATATGAAAAGGCCTTCACCGCATTAGTCATCAGGGAAATGAAAATTAAAACCACACACATAGTCAACAGATTGGCAGAAACGTTAAAGCTTCACCAGTCTAAATGTTGGGTAGGGATCCTGAGTTATAGTAACAGTTACTCTCAAATATTTATTGCTCATGGGAGTGAAAACTGGTTAAACTACTTGGGAAAACGCATTAGCAGTACCTACCAAAGCTGAACATATACATACCCTATATCCCAGCAATTTTTAAGGACCCAACAGAAGCATGTTTCATATGTGAACGAAATAACACGTACAAGGATATTCATAGAACCATTATTTATAAGAGCCCCAAATGAAAACAACCCAGATGTCTATCAACAGTAGAATAAATAAATAGGTTGAAGTATAGTCACATAATGAAATACTTTACAGAAGTCATTCTCAAAGCATGAATCATGGACCAGAAGCATCAACTTCACCTGGGGACTTAGAAATGCAAATTCTCAGGTCCCACTTCAGACCTAGTGAATCAGAAACTCTGGGGGTGGGGCTCAGCACAGTTTTCACAAGTCCTTCAGAGGTTCAGATGCATATTACAGATGAGAACTGAATTTCTCTCTGTAGGATTTTGTCTCTACAAAGACCAGAATGAATAAATTACAGTTTTGGCTAGCAATATGAATGAGTGTCACAAACATATACTGTTGTCCTAGAGCTTTTCATGGTTCTTGTAAGGGACCAGCAAGACATTTCAGTGGACTGACTAATCTATAAATTTAGATATGTCTCCATGCTATAATGGTTCTCATCCAGACAGTCAGCCCCACCTTGGGGCCAAGTATCATGGTGGGGAGCAGTAGCTACAGATACAGAGGTCACTAAAGGAGTCTGGGATTGAAAGTGTCCTTTGAGCCAAGACAAACACTCAGACTCTGAAATGAAGTCCATGGTCAAGGCTGGAGCTGAGGTTGCCAGAACCCCTGCTGGAGTCCTTGAGCTTGGATCTCCCAGGCCTGACTGTGGTTGAAGAGAATAAATTTTACTGCTGAAAATTCTCAAGGGTCTGGACGGAGGAGGTCTATGGATCCCCAAAGACTAAGATAGGTAGGGGCAGGGGCTCCGGGAGATGTGCTTGGCTTAACCCTCTCTGGCACTGTTTCCTTGGTCATTGCTGTTGTTGCTGCTGCCAAGACAATTTGGCTTGACCCACGCCTGTTGGAGAATTTCTCCAACTTTGGTTGCTGTTCTTTGCTGTAGACAGCACATTCTGGTGCTGCCTCCATGGAGGCCATGTGAGTTCCTGAGGTTCTTGCCCCCTTCACTTCTACTGTTTTCTCCAAGTGCTCTTTAAAGAGTAATAGTTTTTATATATTAATTCACACACACACACACACACAAAACCGGGGGGGGGGGGAAGAAGATATAACAACCACAATTACTTGAAGTTGATACGACAAGCAAACAGAAAGGACATTGTTGGGGGGGAGGGGGGGAGGGAGAAGGGAGGGAGGTTTTGGTGATGGGGAGCAATAATCAGCCACAATGTATATCGACAAAATAAAATTAAAAAAAAAAAAAAGAGTAATAGCTTTTGTTTATGGGTCATGTGATATAAAAGTCAAAATATTGTAAGGCATAAAAACAATCCCATTAAAGCATTATGTACCTGAGTGTCTCATGGTCAAAGGGCAGATTATGACTCTAAAATACATGTTTCATTGAATTCATTCATCCCTATGGATTGCTTTCTTTTTTGGTGGTTGGCCAGCATAGGGATCCCTATGGATTTCAGTATCTTCTATATACTATTGACTCCCAAATTTATATCCCTATTCCTTCTCTAAGCTCTTCTAAGCTCCAGATGACTATTATTTTAATTGCCCATATGACACTTTCACTTCATCCTAAATAGATTGCTTCTCCCTCCATCGACTTCTCACCCCATCCAACTTGTGAAAATGCTCATTTCCTAGTCTTTACATCAGGTAATGGCTCCCCCGTGGTCCCTTTGATTTCCTCATCTCCCATATCTAATCTATCAAAACATTCTTTGATCTTCCTTTGAAATTTGTTTTTTAACCAACTGCTTCTTACTCCCTCCACTTTTTCTACCCATGTACAATCCACAATCACTTCTCTATTAAATTTCTGTATAAATTCTCTAACAGGTCTTTGTCTACTTTTGACCCTTTCAGCCCATTCTGCAGACAACATCCAAAGTGATTTTTTGAAATACGTAACGCAGATGATTTAAATTCCTTAGTTAAACCCATGCTATGGCTTCCCATTACACTTGAATAAGATCCAAATTTCTTGGCATACCTGCAAGGACATAATCTAGACCCCGTCGTCTTCTTCAACTTTATCCGCTGCTCCTCTTTCCCCAGTTTATGAGGCTCTAGCCATGCTGACCCTCTTGCTCTTTCTCATAAAGGACAGTCATTCCTACCTCAAGGCCCTTATCTTTGCTCTTGTCCCACCCTGGAATACTTTCCCCCCCAGATGACCATGTGTCTCTCTCCTTCTCATCATATGTGTCTCTGCCCAAATGTCACCTCAGAGGCTTCTTTGACTATTTTATCTAAAATAGCACCTCCTTCCACCTTTTGCCTCAGTTCCCTTATTATACATTATTTTCTTCAAAGAATTCACTATCTGAACTTTAATCACTATATTATTGAGTATCTAGTTGAAAGATGATGAAGGTGTTGGCAGGAATATAAAGGGAAGGAATACAGATAACAGAAAAGTCGGCTCTATCACGTTCATTCAAGAAAACATTCCCAAGTCAACTATGAGTCAGGCATTATGAGTACACCAGGGGTCAGGGTTAGAAAGGGGAATTAGACATGGTCCTGACCTCACAAATCTGAGTCTAGGGTGATGAGATGCATTTTCAAGAAAGCTCGGGCACACAGGATGTGGTGTGTCTTGAGATTATGAAGGACAATAGAGTTTCAAAGTTTGATGGGTAATTATATTTGAGGAAGAGGGACACGGAAATTCTGGAATTGACTCCTAGGTTCTGAACTGGGAGAATGGTGGAGCCATCAGCCTGTGATCAGAGAGAAGGAAGGCTGGTCCCTGACCACGCCTGAGGCCGTCAGAAACTCTCTAGCCAGAGTCCACGGTAGTCAAAGGCAAACATAGCAGAGGATAAGAAAATAGGAGCAGTGCACAGTAGCTAGCAGGAGAACTTGCAGTCCTGATCTGAAAAGGGAGAAAAGCAGACTATCTAGCAGGAAGGCCTGGATTACTGGGTGGTCCTTTCTGGATCTAAGCTGTCTTGGGCTCTGTCTTGTCCAGGTCATTCTCATGCCTTCTCTATCTGTACTTGTCAGCAGTGACCTCCCAGCACATAGAAATCTATTCCATTCTCCACTGAGTCCAAGAGCTGGAGCTATGAGTTGACCCATTGGGACACATTATAATCTACATTTTTAAACTTTGGCTATCTTACTTTTCAAGCACAGTATTTTTTTTTTTTTCTTTTCTTAAATTTCGTGGAATGCTTAAGCTTTCTATCAATTAGTTTTTGGAAGTTGATGAATTTTGAATAATTGGGTTCTAGCCATGGTGGACCCCCCCTTGATACTGGGCATGTACACACACAGCTGAGCTCCACCCAGACCCAGAAAGTTGGTTTCTGAGGTCTTTGTCCACAACGGCCTTGTTGTGGGTGCATTGCAAGAAGTAGGCCTAAAATGCAAATTGTAAGCCCTAGCCCTCAACTCCAAATTTCACATAGAGTTTCTAACAAAAATAGGCAAATTGGAGTGGTGACTTCAATACATAATTTAGGCTCAAATTATGGCTCTTTCTGCAGACAAAGCTTTGCCCTGAACACACTGGCCATCACTAGTGATGGTCTGAGTCAAAAGGTCATTTCCATGACGTGTGAGCAAGAGACTTTATGTCTTGAATATAATACATTCCTCATTTAAGCAGAAAATTCAAGAGAGACAGTCGCTTACCAAACACTTTTATTTTATCCATGTCAGCTGTTTATAGCCTGGTGTCATAAAGAAAAAATATGTTTACTTCCTGATCAGGAGGTGTACAACGTGGTTTCCGAATACTGACTTACTAAATAATGTGCTAAAACTGCTTTGCATTTTCAGGTTGCTATATCCTGATCATAAGGTCTATATTTTAATCTAAACCCAGATTATTCTAGATTTTTGCTTCCAGTGATGTTAAACATTTGGTTTATCTTCTTTGCTTACCTGTCTGTAGTGAATGGCTGAGGATCTTGAGGTGGATTCACCTTTACTGTGAAACACATGCTGTTCATGACACATGCTATATACATCTTTCTAAACATACGTACATTTGCTAGAGGACAATTTGCAGAATAAGGGTTCTATTAGGAAAGTGGTTTGAAAGCTAAAGATTGGTTAATTTAGATCTAGAAAAGGGATATATAAAAGGGATAGAGAGCAGTGAGCACCTGCTCATTTAGTTTCAAAAGTGCTAGCGCCGTGCTTTGCTGGAGAGTGACCTTCACTATTTCATAGGAATGGATAAGGCAAAAACGTTGGGTAGGAGAAAGGAGGAGGCAGTAGCGTGGGACATTTCATAGGTTGTTTCCTAACATTTTTCCGGTCTATTCATTGACCTTCGAGAAGTCCTTTGAAAAAAGGGTTTTGTAGTCAAACAAGTTTGGAAAATGCTATATACTATATCTCCTTTTCAAAAATTCAGAGTGTGAAAACACAATAAAGGCTCTGAGGAACTCTTCCATCAAGAAAACCGATTACCCTGCTTAAGTGGACCCAGGAGTACTTTTATTTGAGAGACACATATTGATATTACACCATTTAGGTCTGAGTTTGTCAAACCAGAGTTTGGTGCTATTGCTTTGCTTCATGACTCTGGGGCTCTGGAGGATAGCCTTGAGACGGGGGAGCCGAGGCAAAGCTTCAGACAGGTGTCGTCCAAGATAAACAAGGCCAGATGCTAGCTCAAGTGGCAAGGACAGATTTGAATCTGTAAGACACATTGCAATAGGGCAAAGAATTCAGCATGAACTGAATTCAACTTTGATTTATACAGAGGTGATTGGGTGTTTTAAAGGGGGAGTGATGGCACATGGAGGGGGCTGCATGGGCTCAGTAGAGTCAGAGAAGTGAAAGATTACAAAAAGCAGGATGAAGGTGTTGGGGTTGGCCATGTGAAACCCATTTGGATTTGTTAACTGGTGCTTTTTGCAGTTAGGCTCCTACCATCCCACAGAGGCTGGAAGACAGGGGCCCTATCTTCAGATGATGGCTGGAACAAACAGTAAATTCTTTTGGCAGACTTAAGTTATCTCAGACAGACACTCTAGGGTCATCCTAGAGATGTGGCCTTGAGCTGTTAGAAACTGTATTAGTGCTTGTTCAAACTTTATCGGCCAAGATTGAGGCCTAATGTGGAAGAGAGCTCAGAGGAGCTGGGCTAGAGGTTAGTCAAGGAGAGAATCCCTGTCAGTGTCAGGGGCCATCAATCAGAACTGAGTGGAGAAAACCAGAGACCCACAGTCAGAGCCAGAGGATGGGGAAACGCATGTCCCTCATACACTTCCATCTAGTGTCTAATCACCTCTCCTGTACCACTGTTCATCTGACACCAGCCTCAGTTTACCTTCCTGCTTTAAGTTCCTGATCACTTGATGTGAGAAAAACAGAAAAAGAGAGAATGATGTAAGGGTCAAGGTTGCTACATGAAATTCTACAATTCCTTGTTTTTCCTACTGGATATCCCCAAATGAGAAAAGTGAGAGATTGAATTTATATATCAAATGAAGGTATTTTCATTTAGATCAAATCACATTTAAATGAGCAATTTTACTTTTGAGAACATGTTGCAAGGGAACATCTCTAAATACTCCCACCCACACTCCTGCGGCTGGCAACCATATCTTGCCAGTTACTCCTCATTTTCCTCACCCAGTTCCTATCTCCACTGCCTCTCACTTAGGTGATTTCTGTAGACCCCTAATATGACTTCCTACTCCTCTGTTTTATCCTTCATTCAATGGACATTCCCCAAATAAATCTTCTTATAGTACATGCCCTGTCCTCAGTGACTTCCTTGGGTTCTCAGAATCAAACCCAATCTCCTCAGAATGGTTTTCATCTTCTTCTAGGACCTGGCCCCAGTCTCCATTCTACTCTTGCACTCCTGTCAAACCATTTCCTGAGTATAATTTGCTTCTTTGCTTCCCAGCCAGGCTCTCCTCTTACCTCCCTCAACCTTTGCCCAAGCCGTGTTTCTTTCTTAGCATGCTCTTCCCTCTCAACTTATTAAAGTCTTATTCATCCTTCAAGGCTCGGTTTCAAGATATCACTTTTTCTGTGAAGCCCTCCTAGTCCTTTCAGCCAGAAGGGATATTTCCCTCTCCTGTTTTCCCATGGTTCTTTCACTTTTAGCTTTAGTTATTTATGTTTTTGTTTAGTTATGTGTTCCTTTATCTTGTCCCCTTGGAGGAAAGGATGACATTTTATTCATCTTGGTGTTCCCCTAGAACATGGCGCGTGGTCCTGCACACAGCATGTGCTCAATTACTCATGTTTGCAAAATTAAACACAAAAACCGGAGAAGTCTTTCTCTTTACAAGAAATATTTATATTCTGAATGTTTTCCTTCAGAAATAATATTACTCACTTTGTCAGTGTAACCATAAATTTCAATGCAACTATCTTAATTTTTTTTTTATTTTAAGAACAAAAAAATGTAGACAGCATAATATGATAAAGTATTATATTTTGCAGTTAGTCCAGTTTTGACTTTTCATTCTAATTTGTGTATTTTCTAGGAGGGGATAATATCAAGTTGAGACCAGTTTCCCTGCTTCTAAATGCCTGAAAATGATCAATTTAGAATGATGGTACAGTTCTCTTGAATCTATGTAATTAATTCTCTCTGGGAACCCCTAACATTTAGACTTTTCATATATTCCATGGATTGTTGTTTATTACCATAAAAATCTTGAAACAATTATTGTGTAGATAAATATCCTCAATTACTATATAATTACATATAATACAAAAATATCATTCCTAATCTTTCTCTTTGATATGTCTTGAATTAGAACAATCTGAAATGTAATTTTGACATGAATAAAAATAGATTTTAGTTTTTAAAGTCCATTTAACAAAAGCTAAACTTACTTTCATCCGTCATGGTAATGAGAAAATTTTAATTGGAAACAGATTAGTAGGTATGTCTTGCATGCCCAGCACATGCTGATCTTGAGTATGTTTTTAGCATGTGATTTGAGGCTGTGGGACCAGACTTCCGAGAACAATACATAATTCATTACCATCACCGTTTTCACAGACAAGTGTTTCTGAAGTTTTTCCTGGGCTTGGGGCTGTCTTGGCTGTTTCAGAATTTTGGTGAGCAGATTGAGTGATAATTTTAGTCTTCTAAAATCAGTCTGTGTCCCCTCAGTCACATGATGTCATAAGCAGCTGGTGTTGCCTTGACAACTTTACAGAATAAAAGTGCTGCTTTTGGTAAAACTTTGGGTCATGTGACCTAGTTCTGTAGCTGGGGAAGATGACACAAAATTATTGCTTGCTTACTTCTCCACCAAAACAAACCCAGATTCTTATAAGAAGAAAAACAAATGCAGCGCTCAGAGTCCCATGGGAATTGATTACCCGCCTTGCCACTGTCTGAAAGCCAAGTTTGTTTGATTTGTAATTTCAATGTGCTGCAATCCCTGTAATACTGTGAGACTCCTCCCCTCCTTTTCCCAATCCTCCCTAGGACCTAGGAAAGTGCGTCCTTTTCTATGAGTCAGCAAGGCCAGAAGAGTGAGAAAGCAAATCCACCCTGAGGAATTTTGCCTGTCTAGCCTTTCATCCAGTACTTTCTAGTGCCCCAGGCTGTGTGGAGTTTGATTAGTGCCACCAATTTGCTGTGTGATTTTGGGAGAGTCAGATCTATCTCTTGGTGAAGACGCTCCTCCTCTATTGCAGACAAGGATCTTACTGCCAAGAAATCATGGTGTCATTCAGTGAATAGGAAAATTAGTCATCTATAATACAATACAAATAGCCAGCAATAATTGTTTAGATGTCTCCTTTACATAGCTATTTAAAATGATAAAACTACTTCATGTTTAGTTTTTAAATGGACTATGAGTACTGACTTTTAAAAGAATACTTGAAAACAGAAAAACATATGAAAAAAGAGTAAATGGAACATAATCCTGTCATCCAGAGGCGACCACTGTGAATATTTTAGAAATTTTTCTTCCATTTTTAAGGATGTTTCCACATAAACAAATTATAATATATATTTCAATATAACAAATTATAAAACACATACACAAATCTATATATGTATATGTATAAAATGTTATTGTTCTTCAGTCACATAAAAAGTCATTTTTTCATAGCATCCATAAATTTGTGTATCTATTTCCCCACCTTATACAACAAATAATGTAAGGTAGCTTAAACTTACTTTTTAATGACTTATTGTTTATTTAATCATTTTCATATTGTTTGTCTTTTCTGATGTAGTGCTTTTATAAGTAGTACAAAAAAAAGTCTTTGCCTTTAAATAGAGTGTGAGATATGTGAATATAACATCAAAATTTGTATAGAAAGTTTTATGGCTCTATACACATTAAAAATTGCTTTCCCAGAAAAATTGTATCATGTACTCCTTCACCAGTAATGGATGAAAATGCCCAGTTTTAACATATCCTTGTCAGCATTGAATTGTATCAGATTTTTAAAAAGGTAATTTAACACCTAGCGTCCCGATCTTGGTTTTTAACACCATTCTCCAACTAAAGCAATCAGGGTTCCTTAGAAAAATGGCTGATTCTGGGTCTGGGGCTGGAGATATATGAGATGAGCCTGGAGAGTCTTACAGGGCCAAAATGTAAGCAAGTGCTGAAAAAAAAATGAGTTATGTCAAAGGGTCACAGGAATCAACTGGTAGAGCTCCCACAGCCAAAGCTGGAATAAGTTGAACAGCAAAATAAATAAAGTAGTATTGGATTGTACCCCAAAATATAAAATAAGTATTCATGAGTCCACACTAAGATAAATAACAATTGACTAAATAAATAAAGGGAGGAGATCTGACAAATTTCCCATGCAGAAGAGTTCCAAAAATTTGATACTTTACCCTCATGTAGCTGGAGAGTAACTTCCCACTCCTTGAGTGAGGTCTGCACATAGTGACTTGGTTCTAAAGGGTTTGGTATAGAAATAGAAAAAAGAGTAACTTTATTGCAGAGAAACCTGACAAACACTACCTCAGCCAGGTGATTAAGGTCAACGTCAACAGTGATAAGTCATGTTGATAGGTGGTCGTAACTTGATCTGATGTGATGAGACTGGAACTTCACCTCCCCCAAACACATAATCTCGTCTAATCATGAAAATAAAATCAGACAAATTCAGATTGAAGGACATTCTACAAAATACCTCACCAGTACTCCTCAAAACTGCCAAGGTCATCAAAAACAAGGCAAGTCTGAGAAACTGTTACAGTCAAGAAGAGCATAAGGAGTCGTGATATCCTGGATGGGATCCTGGAATAGAAAAAGGAGATTAGGGGAAAACTAAAGGAATCTGAATAAACTTTGGACTTAGTTAATAATAATGTATCAATATTGGTTCATGAATTTTAACAAAATTGTACCATGCTAATATAAGAAATTAATGACAGGGAACTGGATGTGGCGTATATGAGAACTCTCTGAACTATCTTTGTGACTTTTCTGTAAATCCAAAATTGTTCTAAAATAAGTTTATTAACAAAAGGTAATTTGAGGCATGGATTAATTAATTCGTCCATTCATTTCCTACTCTGTGTCGTGGTGCCACAATAGTGGAAAGAAACACAAGATTCCAATTGTCAAGGAACTTTCATTCAACTGGGGGAAGATGGACAATAAGCAAATAAACACATAAGTACATACAATAACTTCCGATGAAGAAAATAAAACAGAGTGATATGATAGAGAATAGTGGCAGAGGAGAGAGGGTCTGGGCAGGATGTTTCAGAGGAGGCAGTAATAGATCTTAGACATAAATGGCAGGAAGGAGTCAGCCAGCAAGGTGTCAGGGGCGGAATGCTCCAGGCAGAAGTCAGAGCAAGTGAAAAGCCCTGAGGTTAGATCACATGTTGGAGGGAGAGTGTAGTTGACCATTCTGGGCTCACTCAGCCGGATAAGGACTCAAGATGGAGGAAAGGGGACTAATAGAGAGGTACTTTAGAAGTGGAGCCCCCAAAGGACTTTCTCAGTAGATCTACAGGAAATAGAGGAATCGAGGACAACTTCTAGAGTTTTTGGCTATAATTAATGGGTTGATGGACTTCACCATTAATTGAGAGGTTGAATAGATAATTGTTTTGACTATATCAAATGTGAGATGCAAAAGACATGTTTGGATCAATGAATCTAAAAATACTGAAACTCATTGAGGTGGTCATTGGCATTCAGAGGGTATTGAAGTAAGGGGACTGTGTGAAATTACCCAGAAATGTAGCACAGACAGAGAAGGAGGGAGAGGGGCAGAACTAATCTTTGTGTTTTCTTCTTGGAGTTTTATGGTTTCAGATCTTATTTAAGTCTTTAATTCATTTTGAGTTGATTTTTGTGTACAGTGTAAGATAAGGTCCCAATTTCACTTTTACACATATGAATACCCAGTTTTCTCAACACCATTTATTGAAGAGACCATCCTTTCCCCATTGGATATTCTTAGCAGTTTTGTTGAAGATTAGTTGACCTTATATTTATATAAGGCTTATTTCTTATATTTATATAAGGTATATATTTATATGTGGGTTTATTTCTGCAATTTCTATTCTGTTCCATTGGTCTACGTATCTGTTTTTATGAGAGTACCATACTGTTTTGATTATTATAGCTTTATAATATAGTTTGAAATCAGAATGTGTGATGCCTCCAGCCTTGTTCTTGCTCAATATTAGTTTAGCAGTTTGTGGTCTTCTGTTGTTCCATATGAATTCTAAGATTTCTTTTTCTATTTCTGTGAAAAATGCCATTGGAATTTTTGATAGGGATTGCATTGAATCTGTAGATTGCTTTGGGTAGTTTGACAATATTAATTCTTCTGACCCATGAACATGGGATATATTTCCATTTATTTGTGTCATCTTCAATATTTTTCATCAGTGTTTTATACTTTTTAATCTGCAGATCTTTTATTTCCTTGATTACACTTATTCCTAAGTACTTTATTCTCTTTGATGCTATTGTAAGTGGGATTGTTATCTTAATCTCTTTTTTTGGGTAGTTCATTTTTAGTGTCTAGAAATGCAACTGCTTTTTGTACATTGATTTTGTATCCTGCAACTTTACTTAATTCATTTATTAGTTCTAACAGTTTTTTGGTAGAGTCTTTAGGATTTTCTATATATAATATCATGTCATCTGTAGAGACAATTTAACTTCTTTTCCAATTTGGAAGCCTTTGATTTATTTCTCTTGCTTAATAGCTCTGGCTAAAAATTCCAGTACTATGCTGAATAAAAGTGGAAAGATTGGGCACCCTTGTCTTGTACCTGATCTGAGAGGAAAAGTTTTTCTATTTTCACTGTTGATTATGATGTTAGCTGTGGCCTTGTCATATATGCCATTTACTATGTTGAGGTACATGCCTTCTGTACCTCATTTGTTGAGAGTTTTTATCATGAAAGGGTGTTGAATTTTGTCAAATGCTTTTTCTGCACTAGTGAGATGATCATATGATTTTTATTGTTTATTCTGTTAATGTGGTGATCACATTTATTAATTTGTGTATGTTGAATCATCCTTGTATCCCAGGGATCAATCCCACTTGATCATGGTGTATGATACTTTTAAGGTGCTCTTAAATTCAGTTTTCTAGTATTTTGCTGAGGATTTTTGCATCTATATTCATTGGGATATTAGCCTGTGATTTTTTTTTTTTCCTTGTATCATCCTCATCTGGCTTAGGTATGAAGATAATGCTGGCCTTGTAAAGTGAGTTTGGAAGTGTTCCCTCCTCCTCAATTTTTTGGTAGAGTCTGAGAAGAATTGATATTAATTCTTATTTATTTATTTATTAAGAATATTCATGAGATATAAAGCTAATTGTCACCCCCCATACCCATGATGTGAGGGCCAGATTCAACTGGGGGCATACCCATTACCAGAAATTACTTTTGTACCACGTGTCCCCACCCAATTATTCCCCAACCTCTCTCACCTCCTCCTCTCCCCTCCACTCCTCTTTGTAGCCCTAGGAATGTTCCCTTCCTCTGTAAGACCACCGTACTACTGTGTCCTTCCTTCCTTTCTCTCTTAGCTCCCACGTATGATGAGCACATGTGGTATTTATCCCTCTGTGCTTTGCTTATTTCATTCAACATAAGCTTCTCCAGGCTCATCCATGTTGTTGCAAATGGGAGTATTTCATTCTTTTTTATGGCAGAGTAGTATTCCATGGTGTATATATACCACGGTTTCCTTATCCAATCATCCAACAATGGACATTTAGGTTGGTTCCATGTCTTGGCTATTGTAAACAGAGTTGCGATGAACATGGGAATGCAGGTATCCCTTCGACATGATGATTTCTGTTCCTCTGGGTATATACCCTGAAGAGGGATTGCTGGGTCGTATGGAAGATCTATCTGTAGTTGTTTGAGAAAGCTCCATACCATTTTCCATAGTGGTTGTACGAATTTACAGTCCCACCAACAGTGCAGGAGTGTCCCCTTCTCTCCACAGCCTCACCAACATTTGTTATTCACCGTTTTTTTAATTATAGCCTGTCTAACTGGAGTGAGGTGGTATCTCAATGTGGTTTTAATTTGCATTTCCCTGATGACTAGTGATGTTGAAGATTTTTTCATGTATCTGTTGGCCATTTGTATGTCTTCCTTTGAAAAATGTCTATTCAGCTCCTTTGCCCATTTTTTAATTGGGTCATTTGTTATTTTGCTGTATAGTTGCTTGAGTTCTATGTATATTCTGGATATTACATATGATTAAGGGAGCATATTTTTATGTCAGCAAATGTACATCTTTATCATTATTTTAATGCCGAAATAATATTCCATTGTGTGGACGATAGTGAAGTTAATTTATAAAACCCATATTTCAAATATTTAAGTACTTTTCAACTTTTCACAATTATAAGCTATAATGTGATAAACTTTCAAGTATATGTATCACTGTACACTTGGCTTATTATTTTATTATGATAATGTCTTAAAAATTGGATTCTTGGGTCAAAATTTAAGCATATTTTTAGAGATTTTAAAGTATATTTAAGTGATCAAAGTGCCTTTTAGAAAGGTGTGCACATTCAATGCTGGCATGATTTGTAACAGAATTGTAGCTTAAGGGGTATGATCCTTATTCAATGTTATCATTCTATGCTTTCTACTGGGGTTTACACAATTTTAAAACCTTCAAACAATTCACGATCAAAAGGTCTACAGAATACTGAAAGTCCATTCAAATATTAATTGTGGATATTTCTGGACAGTAGGTTATAAGTAAATTTAATTATCTTCTTTGCATATTTTTGTATTTTTCAAATTTTTCACAAAGTTAATGAATTACTGTTTTTTTTAATTACACAAGTAATACACAGGAAGATGTCAGTTGTAAAAAATCCAAGCAAATTTTGTATTAAATCTGTTAGCTAATAGAAGAAATAAAATGCTTCATTTTCTTCTTTTTTATATACATAATAATTTTATTGTAAATTCCATGTAGCCAATTGATTTGTTTTCTTTTTTAAAAATTGAAACATAGTAGATCGTACATATCTGTGGGGTACAGTGTTGAATATCAATACCTGCGTGCAATACATGATGCTCAAATCAGGATAATTAGTATATTCAACATTACACAATGTAATCATTTTTTGTGGCCCTTTTATCAATTTCTCTCTAACTCCCTTTCCCCTTTTCCACCTCTGGTGGCCTCAGTTCTGTTCTCTCCTTTTGAAAGTTCAATGAATTATTGTGATTGTTGTATCTTGTTCTTTTTTCATTTATTTGTTTATTTTCTAGCTCCCACTTATGAGTAAACACATATGGTATTTCTCTTTCTGTGCCTGGCTTATTTCACTTAACATAATTTTCTTTAAGTTCATATATTGTGGCAAATGGCAGAATTTCATGCTTTTTTTGTGGCAGTATAGTATTCCACTGCATATATATATACCACATTTTCCTTATCCAGTCGTCCTTCCATGGACATTTAGGTTGTTCCCAACTCTTGGTTTTTGTAAATAAAACTGCGATAAACATGAGAGTCCAAGAATCCCTTCCACATGATGATTTCCACTCCTCTGGGTATATACCCAGCAGTAGGATTACTGGATCGTATGGTAGATCTATCTGTAGTTGTTTGAGGAACCTCCATACTGTTTTCCATACAGCTGCATCAATTTACAGTCTCACCAACAGTAAATACTTCACTTTCAACCCTCTTCCTAGTACCTTTGCCCATAATAGCCATTATCAATTTGGTGTGAATCCTTCTAGTTATTTTCCAATGCATTTATATTTTTATATGAATAAAGGTATGTTTATTTAAATACTCCACTGTTCTGCACCTTCATTTTTCCTTTCTTGATATGTCTTGGAAATCTTTCCATGTGAGTATATATAGATCTGTCTTATTCTTTTTAAAGACTATGTCACATTTCACAATATAGAAACATAATAATTTGGTTAACCATTTTCATATAACTACTATTTAGATTTTTCTGCTATTGCACTATTACAAACGATGCTGCAATGGACATCTTCATTTATGAATCATTTTGTAGAGGTACAAATATTTTTCTAAGACAAATAACGTGAATAGAAATGGTGGGTCAAAAGACAGATGCGTTTTAACAGATGTAAATTGTACAGTCCTGAATTTGGGTATGCAAGAATGGGCCTCTGAGCTCCCATTTCAGCCTTTGAGAGAAAACCTTAATTCTTCCAAGTGTGGTAATATGCATAATGAAAACAATATTTGGAGGAAATGTAGAGCCACTCTCTACACTGGCTAAAGGATGACAGCAGCTGCCGTGGGTGATTGGCTGTTTCCCCTCAGCACCGGGTGCCCATGAACCCTGTTGAGGTCTGGTAATTTTACTCTGAAGGAGGAGGAATGCTGCTGAGCTCTGAGATCTCACCAAATGCATTGGCTTTAAAAGTACTTTCCCCTCTCCAGGTTATCCTCAGGCAGATTAAGAGTATGGAAGGCAGGAAGGGTAGAAAAGGAGGAAGAGAGGGACCAGCAGAGAACCAGAGGGCTCTGGTGTCATATTTATAGCTTTTCTCCAAGATACAAGACATGATAGAAAACATTGAAAAACAGTGATCATTACTGTAGATATTTAGCATAGCAGGCTTATACATTGGAGAGAATGCTTGGCATAGTGTTTTGCCTTCTTTACTGGAGTGATAAAGCAGTTGATAAATGCTATTTGATGGAGTTTGGATGTGTTGTCTCCTCGAAAACTCATGTGGAAATTTGATCCCCAATGTGGCAGTGTTGGAAACTGAGTCATGGGGGCAGATCCCTATTGAATGGATTAATGCTCTCCCTGGGGGACAGGGGGTAATGAGTGAGTTCTCACTCTATTAGTTCCTGGGAGAGCTCATTTATAGGACCCTGGCACCTCCCCTCTCTCTCTCTCTTGCTTCCTCTTGCCATGTGATCTGCTTGTACCTGCTGGCTGCCTGCCACTTTCCACCATGAGTAGAAGCAGCCTGAGGCCTTTACCAGATGCAGCTGTCCCAGAATCGTAAGCCAAATAAACCTCTTTTCTTTATAAATTATCCAGTCTCAGGTATTTCTGTTATAGCAACACAAAACGGACTAAAACAGAAAATTGGTCCCAAGAGTGGGGTGTTGCTAAACAGATTCCTGAAAATGTGGATGCATCTTTGGAGCTGGGTTATGGGCAAAAGTTGGAAGAGTTTGGAGGACTTAGAAGAAGAGAAAAAGATGAGGGAAAGTTTGGAATGTCTTAGAGACTTATGTGGTAGTGAGCAGAATGTTGATAGAAATGTGGACAGTAAAGGCCATGTGGATGCTGAGGTCTCAGATAGAAATGAGGAGCTTATTGAGAATTGGACAAAAGATCACCCTTGCTACACCATGGCAAGGAATCTGGCTGCATTGTGTCCATGCCTTAGACTTTGTGGAAGTTAGAACTTAAGAATTTTGAA
Organism: Cynocephalus volans; assembly: GCF_027409185.1. Taxonomy (NCBI): domain Eukaryota; kingdom Metazoa; phylum Chordata; class Mammalia; order Dermoptera; family Cynocephalidae; genus Cynocephalus; species Cynocephalus volans. The sequence continues at coordinate 59,523,298 of NC_084462.1, forward strand.
CCATAGCATTTGGCCAAAGAAATTTCTAAGCAGCAAAGCATTAAGGAAGCTGCATGGTTGCTTTTAAGAGCCTACTCTGAGTTATGGCGGCAAAATCATGATGTAAAGCCAGAATTTAAAAGGGAATCAGAGTGTCAAGATTTGGAAACTTTGCAGCCTGGCCATGCAGTAAAGAAGCAGAAACCTGAAGAACAATGCAAGGGTGAAGCAGATAAACTGGTTGCTAAAGACATTATCTTGGGGTGAGGCAGCCAGATGCTAATAGCGGAGAAAATGAGAGGATAGCTCTGCAGGCATTTGAGAAGTCTGGAAGGGTGCCCCACACATCACAGACCCTGAGGCCTAGAAGGGCTGAGTTATCCTGGAAGAGAGACCTGGGGCGTAGCTGCCCTCGGGATCCTGCTCCCTGCATCCCAGCTGCTCCAGCTGGAGCGGCCCCAAGTGTGGTTTGTTCAGCATCTCTAGAGAGTAAAGGACCAAAACCTTAGTGGAGTCCATGTTGTGTTAAGTCTGCAGGCCAGCAGGACATGAGAGCAGTGGAGGCGTGGCAGCCTCCACCCAGATTCCCGAGGATGTATGGCAAAGCCTGGGGTCCAGGCAAAGACCTGCTGCAGGAGCAGAGCCACCGCAGAGGACATCTACTAGAACAATGCTGAGCAAGAAAGTGAGGTCAGAGCCCCCACGGAGAGCTGCCACCAGGGAAATGTCTAGTACAGCCAATGCAGCAGGGCTGTCTCCAGGACTCCAGAACTTCAGGGCCACTGGTAACATGCAATGCAGGCCTTGAAAAGCCACAGGCACCAGCGTGGCCCACTGTGCTGTGCCTGGCAGAGCTGTGGGAACAAGGCTGCGTGATGCTTTGGGGGCCCAGATGCCCCATTGTGCCCAGGATGCAGGACTTGGAATCCAAAAAGATTATTTTGAAGCTTTAAGATTTAATGTCTGCCCTGCTGGGTTTTGGACTTGTTTGGGGCCTGTTTCTCCCTTCTTCTGGCCTATTCCTCCCTTTCAGAATGGGAATGTGTACCCAGTGTCTGTTCCACCATTGTATCTTGGCAGTAGATAAATTTGGTTTTGTTTTTCAGGTTCACAGCTAGAAGGAGTTTTGCTTTTGGTCTAGGGTGAGACTTTGGACTTTGGACTTTTAAGTTGGTGCTGGAGCAAGCCAAGACTTTTAAGACTGTTGGGATAGAATGATGTATTTTGTATGTGAGTGTGACATGAGTTTGGGGGGGCCAGGAGTGGAATGATGGAGTTTGGATGTGTTGTCCCCTCCAAAACTCACATGGAAATTTGATCCCCAATGTGGCAGTGTTGGAAACTGATTGAGTCATGGGGGCGGATCCCTCATGAATGGATTAATGCTCTCTCTGGGGGTGTAGGGGTAGTGAGTTCTCGCTCTATTAGTTCCCGGGAGAGCTTGTTGTTTATAGGACCCTGGCACCTCCCCCTTCTCTCTCTCTCTCTCTTGCTTCTTCTCGCCATGTGATCTGCTTGTACCTGCCGCTTTCTGCCATGAGTATAAGCAGCCTTAGGCCAGTGCCAGATGCAGCTGTCCTAGAATCGTAGACCAAATAAACCTCTGTTCTTTATAAATTACCCAGTTTCAGGTAATTCTGTTATAGCAACACAAAATGGACTAAAACACTATCGATTTTTTTAGTAGTGAGAATTGATATGTTTAACAGTTTACAAAGGCCTACTTCCCCTGAACTCCAGCTTGTCACAAAGACAGCCCAGGCATGTTCACTCCTTTGCTCTTTTAGTTCTTTCTGTCCAGAGCAATTTTGACTGTAATCAGATGGGTTCAGCAGGTCTTTCTAGGCTTATATTGAGTTTCCCTTCCACCTTGAAACCTTCTGTGTTCTACATGCTATGTAGGTGCTCATATTTCTGTGGACAGCATTTTATCTGCCTCATGAACTGGTGATCACAGTCTTCCTTGGAGTAAGTTATTAAATTCTAATTATTTTAATATATATAAAACGTGTACATCGTACAAACAACAAAATGCATAAGAGTATAGAATGAAAGTTGGTTTTCCTCCCACTCCATCGGTAAGTATCTCTCTCTCTCTCTCTACATATTATCTATCTATCTCTATCTATCTGCCTATGTATCTATGTATCTATGCATCTATGTATCTATCTATCTAGTATACACATGGTACTGTACATACTATCTTCACCATGCTTCTTTTCTTTATTATATATATTTTGGACGTCATGTAGAAATGTCTTATTGTTTTCTTTATTTAACAACATATTTATTCAGAAGTAATTCACATACAATGAAGTTCACCCCCATAAAGTGTTCAATTCAGTGGTTTTTAAAAAATATATTTACAGAGTTGTGCAACCATCACCACTATCTGATTTCAGAACATTTGCATCAGCTCAAAAAGAAGCCTCATACCTACAAACAGTCATTCCCCATTCAATCATCCTTCTAGTCCCTGGCAATCATTAACATATTTTTTGTCTCCATGAGTTTGCCTGTTCTGGACATTTCATGTGAATGCAATCATACAATATATGGCCTTTTGCATCTGGCTTCTTTTAAACATTAGCATAATCTTTTCAAGATTCATCCATGTTGTAGCATGTATCAGTAGTTCGCTTCTCTTTACGGCTGAACAATATTCCATTGTATGGATATAACATATTTTATCAATTCATCAGTTGATGGAGATTTCAGTTGTTTCTACCTTTTGACTACTATAATTAATGATGCTGTGAATACTATGTACTAGTTTCTGGTAGAACATATGTTTTGTTTTCTCTTGGTTATTGCTATGGTCTGAATTTTTGGTTCCCTCAAAATTCATAAGTTCATAATCATCAGTGATGGTATTAGGCAGTGGGGTCTTTGGGAGGTGATTAGGTCATGAGAACAGAGCCCTCATGAATGGGACTACAGTCATGCATTGCTTAATGATGGGGATATGTTCTGAGGAATGCATTGTTAGGTGACTTCGTTTCTACACGAACATCATAGAGTGTACTTACACAAACCTGGATGGTATAGCCTACTACACATCTAGTTTATTGCTCCAACCACTGTCATAGATATGGTCCATCATTGACCAAAATGTCATTACATAGTTCCCTTATAAAAGAGGCCCCAGAGAGCTGCCTTTTCCCTTCCACCATGTGAGGTTCCAATGCAAAGACAGCTGTCTATGAACCATGAAATGGGCCCTCACCAGACACCGAATTTGTCAGCACCTTGATCTTGAACTTCCCAGCCTCCAGAATGGTGAGAAAATAAATTTCTGTTCTTTATAAACTTCCCAGTTTATGACTATTTGTTATAGCAGCCTGAACGGACTAAGACAGATATCCTAGGTGTGGAATTGCTGGGTCAAATGGTAACTCTGTATTAACTTTTTGAGGAACTGCCAATCCGCTTTTCAAGTGGCTGCACCATTTTACATTCCCACCAGTGATGTATGAGGGTTTTGATTTCTCTTCATCCTCAACAAATTTTGTTGTTATCCATTTTTAAATCATAGCCATCTTAGTGGGCATGAAGTGGCATCTCATTGTGGTTTTGATTTGCTTTTCCCTGGTGACTAATGATGTAGAGCATCTTTTCATATGCTTATGGGACATTTGTATATTTTCTTTGAAGAAATATCTACTTAAATCTTTCACCATTTGCTTATTTTAAAAATTGGGCTAATTGTCTTTTAACTGTTCAGATGTAAGAGTTCTTTATATATTCTTGATACAAGTCTTTTAGCAAATATTTACAAATATTTGCAATTATTTTCTCCCATTCTGAGAGTCATCTTTTTACTTTCTCAATGATGTCCTGTGAAGCACAAAAGTTTTTAATCTTGTTGAAGTCAAATTTATCATTTTCTTTTTCTTTTTTGGCTCACGCTTTTGGTGTCAAAAGAAGAAGCTATTGCTTAGTCCCAGGTCACTGAGATTTACTTCTATGTTTTCTTCCAAGAGTCTTATAGTTTTAGCCCTTACAGTTAGGTATATGATCCTTTTAGAGCGAAGTTTTGTAGATGGTGTAGGGGTCCAACTTTATTTATTTGCAGGTGGATATTCAGTTGTCCTAGCACCATTTGTTGAAAAGATTATTCTTTTCCCATTGGGTTGTCTTGGCACCCTTGTCAAAAATAAGTTAACCATAAAGTAGGGAATATTTCTGGATTTTCAATTTTATTTCACTGTTCTATATGTCCATCTTTATACCAGTATCACACCATCTTGGTTACTGTAGCTTTGTAGTAAGTATTGACATCGAGAAGTGAATCCTCGAACTTTGTTCTTTTTCAAGACTGTTTTGGCTATTTTGGATCCCTTGCATTTCTATAGGAATTTCAGAGTCAGTTTTCCAATTTCTGCAAAAAAAAAAAGCAGCTGGAATTTTGATAATGCTTTATTCTTTTGAACTATGTGGTTGTCTTAGTTCATTTCTGTTGCTTATAACAAGATACCTGGAACTGGGTGATATATAAGAAAATGAAATTTATTGCTTACAATTTTGGATGCTGAGAAGTCCACAGTCCAGGGAATGCATCTGGTAAGATGACTCAACAGCAATACAGGGTGTCACATGGCGAGAAGGGCGGAGCAGAGAGACAGTTCCTCATGCGCTCTCCTTTTAAAGCCCTCAGAACCACGCCCCGACCACCATTATTAACCCATTCACTATGGCATGGTCCTGTAATCGAATCACTTCTTCAAGACCCCACCTTTCAATTACCATAATAGGATTTCCCACCCTTGACAGTTACAGTGGGGATTAAGCTTCCATGAGGTTGGGGGGGGGGCATCCAATCTACAGCAGTGGTTCTTCATCGTTTAGAGCTTTTCCTTTTAATACACATTTCACCAAATCATTTGTTGCTATGACAGATAGACTTCGACTTTGTTCTGTCATCATATTTTTAGATTAACTGTTTTTAGTGCTTTTTGAAAAATAATCTTTTACCACCTAATCTCTGTGGGTGAATTTTTGGTTATTATTTGTGTATTTTTTTCTCATAATTTTGAAGATTTTTACTTGCATTTTGGTGGTTACTTTGCAACTATAGTCTTTAATTCTCATTTTTATGAGCAATATTGAAATCAGCATATTTTCTTTTTCTTTTCCATCTCCTCCATTTAGTTTCATCAGATTATATTATTTTTCTTAGTGTTCACTTTTATAGCTTTATGTATACTTATAACTCTATTACCACTATTTTTTTACTTTCTAGCTTATAGATGATGAGGAAATTAATATATTATGTAACCCTCTATTTTCTTTCCCCTCCCAATCTTGTTTAATCATTTAATCATTTTTTATACTGCCAGGGTGTATACCATCTACATTAGTTTATACAGCCATTATCTCTATATTTTCTTTAGTTGTCGTATGACAGTAAAATGGACTAAATGTCCAGCACCTGTTGTTTCAGTGTGGTGTCTCCATTTCTCACTTGATTGTGTAAGGCTCTTCTTCTAGTAATTTCCTCAGAAAGGTCTCATGGGAATATACTTACCTATAGATTTTGTATGTAAATGAGAGTTTGGCTTAGTTTAAAATTCCTGAGTCACATTTTATTCCTTGAGAACTTTGTAGGCATTATTCTACTAGGGCTCTTCTTAGGTTAAATATTGGAGTGGAGAAATCTGAAGTCACCTGGTATTTTTTCTTTCTCTGATAGGTGAAGTGATCTTTTTATCAGGGTAGAAAAATAATTATTTCTGTATGAAATCAGGTACATTTACTAGAATATGTATTGATTGTCATTTTGTATCAGCTCACCCTCCCCCACCCCAAACCCCCTTCTAGGAAACAATGTGCCCTTCCAATTTGTGGATTCCAGCCTTCTTCTATTTTTGGATAATTAAATTACATTTTAAAAATCATATTTTAATCTGGTCCTTTAAGTTCTCTTCTTCTGTGGCAACTATAATTATGTTATATGTGTTTATCTATTTTTCAGTTAATATTTAAAACCAATGTTCTTAACTCTGTTTTTATTTCCCAAAATGAATATTTTTCCCACTCATATTTTACATCTATTATTATATTTTCAGCAGTTCTTCCCCCCCCCCACCTTGTACTACTTCCAATGTAACCTTCTTTGGGGGTATAATTCATTTAATCTGGTTTACTTCTTTCTTGAATTCTACTACTTAATATATTATTTTCTTATATGATCTTCTTATAGCTTTTCTAGCTCTTTGTTCCTGCTTTGGGCTCTTGTTTGCTAGTCATAATTGTTTTAAGTTTTGAAAATTCATGGTAATATGTTGGATTAAAATTTTCACCCTGCTTATGACAACATTTTTTCTAGTGAGTATTCTTTGTCATTTATCTTCCCACTTTCTTTGCCTATTTTTTTTTCTTGTGGCATCTTTGAACAATTAAAAAAATTCTATTCGGTTTTGGATGTGATGAGTTTTTCCTGGACCAGCTGTTTTCAGGAAATTTCAATGGGGGAGGATTGGGACTATGTTTTGTGCCAGCAGGAATTCTCTCTAGTTTCTGATTACTCAAAGTTGAGTACGAGTGGATGAATTCTTTCAGGATTCAAACTTCTACCTAGTCAACAGAGCTTGACAGAAATAACACTGCTTATAATGCAGATTGTTTTTCCTTCACTCTGCCTCAACAATAAATTATTTTCTGCAACTACGGTGCGTGTGTGTGCGTGTGTGTGCATACATGTGTGTGTCTAAACTGTGGACTTTGCATTTATGCTTTCTGTTGTTTAGAGGTGATTTCAAAGGGATGGAAGGAACAGGACCATCATTATTCTGCCATTTAAAAACTGGATGTCTAGAATACTTATTTATGTCAGTATCTTTTCTCTCTTACTAATTTATATGCTGGAAGATAGGGATTATATTTGGTACACTACTAATCCTCTGCTTTGTATGTGATATCCATACTAATAAATGTTTGTTTCATAATTATATCAACACAGAGTACATATGGAGTTAAATAAGTCATCTTTTGTATTAGCTGCCTCCTCCAGTGTTACTTGGGAGAATAATCAATCATCTTTAAATAAGGAAATCTCTGTTATCACTTACCTGCATTATGCTACATAGAGCTACTCATTGGGAAACAGCTTCATTGCAAATCAGTTCTTGCAATTTGGAGCTAAGTACTTGGTTTCTATTTCACAGTATCCTAAAGTATTTGTTTTTTAATTGGCAGATACCAGGACATCCTGTTGAACCTCAGTTTTAGCTATCTCAGGGAGGGCCACCCATTTTTCAGATACACTCTTAGGCCGCTCAAAGTGAACTTTAAGTGTGTCATGTATTCTATATAGCACAGCTGACTGTTGTCAATATTATTGTCAAATTTGTTGAAAATCTGTCCGGTTTGGTGACATAACAAAGACATAGACAGATGTAAATTTTATTTCATTTATATAGGTTGATACTGGAAACATTGTTACAGTTAGAAAACACTGAGATGAAGATGGTTATAAGGAGCATCTGCTGAAAAGAGAAGGCCTCTCTGAGGACCAAATTCAAATGAGAGCATCTAGTTCAGGGCTTGGTTTTTAGTCAGGTAGCTGCTGATTGACACTTGTCAGAGACAAGGTACATAGCCCTTAGTAAGTGTTTGTCAAATCAGTGATTGAATGTTGCTATACAGTAGATCAAGTTGTCAGGAATGACTTTTAGCAAACAAACCTACAAGATGCTTATGTGTAAATCAGAAGGCAAATCTTCATTTATGAAAATTAAGAGGCACAAAAAATTTCAACTCATGCTTCCATGAAATTGTGAAGATGATCTTATAGCATCATAGAATATTAAGCTAAACAGACTTTGGAAAACTTCCATTTTAAAATAAACTATGTAGCTTGGAGTCCCACAGTGAGGAAGGGACTTGCCCAAGATCTGCCCGCTGATGCATATAAACGTGCTCCCTAATCTGCAAGCTTGTCTGAGCCCTAAACAAAATATGGTTACTACCTGCCTCTTTCTCTTCCCTCTCTTTGGATAAAATATCTCATTTGCTTTCCGAACATAAACACTTTTAAACAGGTATTTAAAATAGTGCTTTTGGAGTCAATCTTTATATAAAAGAGGATTGCATTTCTTTAAATCTCCAACTTGACCTCCTTCTCAACCCATCTTCACCCACCCCGTAACAAAGAAACACTGAACACACCATTCATGAGCATTGCTTCCCTCCATTTAAAATGCCAAATATCAAATAAACCCAAAAGTCTTGACGGGAAATGAGTTTATGGAACTCACGCATTTGAAGTTTAGCATTATTGTGAAACTTACAGGTCTTTCCCTTCACTGCTGGAAATTCACTTGCACCCAGACTAACATATTCCAGGTCTGCATATCTTAACTGGGGCATTTGCCATTAAGCATTCATAACTTCATTTTTATTCATGTCAGGGAGCTTTTTATTGCCCTGCCACTGCTTTTATTAACAGCAAAGTGGATGTGTTTATTTACACTTAGACAGGAAATGAACCAAAGTTTCCTGGTTTGGGTCTCACTCTAAGTCACCCACTGTACTTATCTAATTAGACTCAACACAGATCTGAAGCTTGCTTTTTCTTCCCTTTCAGAGGTAATTTCTGGAAAGTGCACAAATAGAATTCACTAGTTATAAAAAGAAGATGAAGCTCAATTTGTGGTGCTGATAGTTTATTATTAACTTTTAATAAAAAATGTGTTTTGATGATTGGCACATAGACAATATGCTGCAGCTATGAACTGCAGTGCACAAAATAACTTTACTCAGCAGCATTTTATGATGGAAATTAATAATTATAACAATGAAATAACATGGTTTCTTCCCTGTTAAAGTCTATAGAGCAACAAATAAATGACCATAGTGAATAGAAGGTACAGAACATTGAAATTGCTATTTTAAAATGCAGCAAAACACTAGCGCCAGGCCTGGAAAGAATGCCAAATGAACTTTAAAAGCCATGCTTATTTCTTACATGAACTTTCTAATTATAAACCTTGCTTTTGTATCCTATGTGAAATCCTCTATGGGAAGAATCAAATACTGTAATTGAAATAAATTGAAACTCACTAATAAGCAAGCAAGAACTCTGAGAGACGAAGACAGCATTATATCTCCAACTTTTTGAAAAAAAATAGCATGTAGAGAAACTAAGAAAGCAAAGAGATTTCTCTAGGGTCAAGTGGCTAATGCATGACAAAGCTGTGACTGGAAGCACGCTTGCACGCGTTGGGTTAGTGCTCTTTGCACTGCCTCCTCCAGCAATGAGAACTCTTATTTTTCTCTTCAGTTTTATTCATTGCTATCATATCTGTCAGCCAACCTTTTTCTTAGGTTTATAGGAATCACCTGATTTCTAGTGCTTAACACCCACACAACATATTGAGGACATGGCTGAGTGTGCAAAGAAGAAAAAAGATCATCTTTTAGATGAATGTGAAGGACAAAAACAGGGGCAGTAGGTTGGGCTTCTGACTGTCCCTCTTTATTCAATATCCATTCATCTATCCATCCATCCATCCGTCTATCCATCCATACATTCAACAGACATCACTGGGTGCCAATTATTTTCCGGGTCTTCTTTTGGTTAAAGGAGGATGTGATGGTGAGCAGAACAGACATAGTGTCTTCAAGGAACTTCCAACCAGTGAGGAAGACAGATGTCAATCAAATAGTGGAACAAATGCTTGTGGAATCATTAAATGAGATTAGTGCTGTGAGGAAAAGAGCACACCATTCTGGGGCAGGGAGTTTTCCCTGAAAAAAAGAATTTCATCTGAGATCTGAAGAATAAGTCGGTGTTAACTCAGTAAAATGAGGAGGTAGAGAACATTGTAAGCAATGGGGGAAGACTGTAGGTAGAAGAAGGAAGAAGCAAGATGCAATCAAGGGACCAAAAGAACAGTGTGATTGGAACCCACAGAGTGAGATGGGAAGACAAGTACATATGTCATGCTGGAGAGTTGGAGAGGGAGGGAGGCAGACCCTGAGAAGCCTCGTAGGCCATCACTAGGGATTTGGTCTTAATTCTAAAGGCAATGAGAAGACATTAAAGGGCTTATGTAACCAGATTCACATTTTTGACTGTGTCATTTGGCTGCCATGCGGGGAATGTGTTAGAAATGGAAAAGAGGGGATATAGAAAGATGGATAGGCCTTTGCAGGCATCTCAGCAAGAAATAATGGAAGCCGAAATAGGGGTTAGCCAAATTGATGGAGAGAGTGGACAGAATCAACATCTACTGAGAAGCAAAAATGAACAGAACCTGGTGATGAGTTGGTTAGAGGATTATTGAGGGGAAGTGTCAGTGATTTCTGGCTTGACAACTATGTAAACTGTGAATCCACCACTTACTAACAGACTGGCTCAGAGAAATAACCTTAACTTCTTGTTCCTTCATTTCTTTATTTGTAATACAGAGCTAAAAAAGTACCAACACTTAGTTACTTTACAAAGTAAGAGATTTATAGAAGCCACGTGTAATATGTGTAGCACAGTACTTGGGATATAGCAAACAGAAAGTGTATGTTTGCTATCGTCATCATCACCATTACTATTATTATTATTTTTGATATTTACTTAGGGGAGGAATATTGGCAGAGAACCAAGTTGGAAGGGTTGATAACATGTTCAGTTTTAGTCACGCCAAATATGAATTCTCTTTGAGATATCCAAGTGGAGATTTAAAGAGTACAATTAGGGCACTTTTGAGCTTTGAGAAGTGCTCTGATATTTTGGATGGTATTGAAGCTGTGGGCATTGAGAGTGCCCAGGGAAGGGACACAGGGTAATACAATGAGAGCCCAGATCCGAGTTCTTGAGGGAAAATAAAATGGGTATGTAGAGGAATGGGGGCCTACAAAGAGACGGGAAGGGCACAGGCAGAGGATTGGGATTAGAACGACTATTGAAGGCAGTGTGGCACCTTGGATGCCAACAGGGAGAGTGCATGTCTGAGACAAGGGAGTGTCCAGCACTGAGGCCTGCTGAGAAGGTTTGTTAGACGAGGTCTCTAGAACCTCCATGGGGTTTATTGATATTGTCAACTGAAATTAGGGCTGTTGATGCAAACGATTTTTAGGAAAGTTTATTGGAGCCAAATGTAAGGATCAACCGGGGGAAACATTACACAACAGAGGTGAAAAGTGCTCCGAAGTCTGCTACAAGCAAAGGCATTCTACAAGGGACTTTCAAAATGCAGGGGGAAAGCTTCCAGTACAGTTGTCCTTTTCTCATGGACCACAAGAATCACAGTTATTGGTCAGTGATTACAACACGGGAGCCAGAAGCATCTACAGGTAACCTGAAGCAGAAGTTTTGGGCTTCATCTATTTTTACCAATATCCAATTGGCTTATTCAGAAAACAGCGAGGTTATACATTAATCAATAAATCAACAATTCTAACCACATACATTGTTTACCTAAAGAACAAGATTTTGTCATCAAGTTCATACGACTTATCCTTAGGCAGTGAGTTTTGGAAAACCTGCTTCATTTTGATTATTTCTTTCAACACCGTCAGTGTTGGAATGATGAGCTCACAAACAACTCTAAAATAAAGTAAAGTAAAGTAAAGGGAAGATGAGGAAATGAAGAAAACTCTTGGTATGATAAATAGGAAAGATAGCTCATTCCGTGACAGCTGAACACATGGTCCCTGTCTCAGTTCCTCCCAGCTATTTTAAAATTTATGGTGTGCTCTTGTGTCTTACAAGTGACATTGTCTTACAGCTGAAGAATTCTGATGAGTAGCTGTCTTTTCCTGGCCTAGAAGTATGAGACTTATAATTATAGTAACCAAACAGAACCAACTGGTTCTAGACCCAAATGTATTTGTTGTAACCCCAGCACTTCCTATGAGTCCCCAGGAGATTCTCGCATGGGCGGTTCTTCTACCCCGTGCCATGTGCCTTCTGTGCTATTCCTTATATTGGCTGTGGGGCCCCCAAGATGACAAGGCACATTTTTCTCATGGGGGCTTAGCATGAACTCTAGTGCTTAAAGATTATTTGCCTGGATATTATGATCTTAGAACTATGGAATCCCAGGGTTGGGATTCTATTGAAGCCAGTATGTTTTGCCTATATAGCCTAACTGTAATTGCGGCTCACATGACCCCATCTTTGTATAGTATCAATGAAAAGAATTAAAAGTCCCTCAGAGTAGTATAATTAAAAACACTTCCAATTTTTACTTAGTCTTTTGAAAAATCTCCAAGAGAGATTATTCTTCATGTGTAGCAACAGGGTTCTCTTTTCCATCTCCTTATCTAAGTACCTTCCACATGGACTGCAGCCCTTCCCATACTCAACCCCACATTCTTCTTGACATCCTATCTCTTCTCTTGCTCTCGCCCCATTTATTTCCCAAAACAGTGCCCTGTTCAATGCAGATATGCCTTCTCCTCATGACCCACCAACTGCAAAAAGCTCCTTGAGAAGTGAGTGCCAGAGGCTCCCATTTGAAATACTTTTCCCTCAATAATCCACACTTCTCACTTCACTGTCCAGGTTATGATGAGTGAAATATTTATCATTGGTTATCTCTGCAAAGACAGTGGGTTCCTGTGTATGGAGACCTTCAATCTATTATCTTAAAGATCATCACTCATATGCTACCCATAGTGGCCTTGGGAGTATTCATGGCAACATCTCATTTGTAGGGAAGAATATTTGGGGTAAAGAAGGAACACAAAAACACAGATTTTATCCATGCACTGCTGCTGTGCATCTGTGGGCCAGAGAGGACCAGTAGCAAAAGTTGGATTTAGGCTGCTGGGTCTTGACTGATTACTTACAAGGTTGCTGTAGAGATTACAGAGGAAGAGGAAGAGTCTCATGACTGGGCTTCATTGGCACCAGTGGCTCGGAATTCTGCATAAAACGCTGTGCCTTCTGCCCTCAGTGAATGTGGCCCTTGTTGTGCTGCATCTGACGGGGCCTTGCTACCATTCACTGATGTGTTTCCAAATGAAGACACCACAGGTAGGCTCCACCTTGCTTCCGGGTAGCCTGGCCAGTTGGGACAGCACCAAGGCTCTTCCCCCCTTTCTGGCTGTGGTCTGAGTCTTTAGAGGCACATTTGGATAGAGGCCATTTGTGAATAGAGGCCATTCATTCATTTTTCTCTCTCCTCTGACTAATCCAGGGTCTCATTCCCCAGTCTACCTCTTCTGTCCAGTAGTCTGGCCCAAGATCATACCTGATTTATGGTTATCTAGCCAAACTCATTATGAACCAAACACTGTTCTAACTGCTTTAACTTATTTAACTCATATTAACAAGGCTATAGTTATGTTATTACACAAACTTTATTGATGGAAGCAACTGAGGTACAGAAAAGTTAAGTAGCTAGCCCAAGATCCCTCAGCTAGTAAATGGCAGAGGCAGCATTTGAACCTAGGCACTCTCTCTCTCCAACGTATGTGCTGTTTCCCACTATCCTCCGACGCCTTCCAGAGGAAAGCCTTTCTTTACCATCATATAAGGCATGAACAATCCAGATGGAGGACACTTATAAAATGGGCATAATAGGACCTGTCTCGCTGCGATGAAGTAAGGGCTAGGTGCTATCATTCATGTAAGTCACATGTGTAGCCCTTGGCATGTTGTCATTGTTCTCTAGCAGTTACAGAGTTAAAAATCTGAGGCTGTTCAAGGTCACAAGAAGAGCTGGCGACCAACTGTGACAAAAAGCCAGTTTCCTGGATTGGTCTAGTGGACACCTGCACCATTTTCTTCTCCTCATAGGATGCTTAAATAAAGTCATTCAGCAAAATGCCACAAAATCTCTAAACTTGTTTCTCAAGTTGTAGGAACAAATTGCAGGGGCCCAACAGTGCCTGTAATTATTGTGGTCACCAACTGTAAACATGCTGTTTGGTTTTGTTGGTGCAAATAGACAGCAGTTTGCAGGCACACTTGGATTCTTTTTAATATGTAAAGAATTTTCTGGGACTTAATGCCACCAGAATGTCAGAAGAGTTAATGGCAGATGTGGTTGTGGAAACGTTCTGTATTTTTAGACAACCTTTAATTAAAACACTTTGTATGTCTCAGGGACCAAATCATATGCTGCCACTTGAAGGCTGTCAGAAGGGGAAAAAGTATACAAAGCTTCTAAAAGCAGCTTTGCTTATTTTTATCTGAGACGGAGTGAGGGAGCCTTTGCAGGGACAAAGCTATCTCTTGCTATAGAATGATATGAATTTAATCCACAGGGCAAATATAAAAATCGTTCAGCACATTTTGTTTAACTGTTACAGTCCATTTAACCTGGGAGGTCAATCTGAGGACAGTGAGCTTAGCCTGGGCACCCCAAAAGGCTCTTGACCTGTAAGAGCTTTGTAATAAGTCAACACAATTGCTTATTGGCTGTGAGCTCCCAAACATAAGGCAATTTGCAAGACTGCTCTAGTGTGGAGTCATAGACTGCTAGAGTTGGAGGCGATCATAAATACATCTGAAAGAGTGCACGTTTTGACCTGGCTGTTTGGCAGCCACTGCGTGAGAATGTAAAAATAGTGTATTTATCGCCAAGTAATGGGCACAACAAAATTCCCTGCCACCACTGCATTCCTGACCCCCAACTCATCTGTGGTGGCTTTGTAATATGTACACACTCTTTGATACTCCTTCCCTCAAGAGGTGGAGTCAAGTTCCCCTCCCTATGAGTGTGGGCTGGGCTTAGTGACTCATTTCTGATGAGTAGAACAAGGTGGAAATGATGGTGTGCAGTTTCTGAGACTAGGTCATACAAGGCAGTAGGACTTCCTTCTTGCTTCTTCTTTTGAATCACTAGCTGTGGGAAAAGTGAGTTATCATCTCATAAAGACACCTAAGGAGCTCCATGGAGAGGCCTGTGTGACATGGAGCTGAGGCCTCTGACCAACAGCCAGAGAGAAACTGAGGCCTCCTGCTAACTGCACTTGTGTGAGTTTGGAAACCAGCCCGAGCTTTCAAATAATGAAAATCCCTGCTGACATCTTGGCTGCAACCTCATAAGATACCCCGAGCCAGGGCCCCCTGGAGACACTACTTCCAAATTCTTGACCCACAGAAACTCTGAGACCATAAATGCTTGTTGTTTTAAGTCACTCAGTTTGGGAGTCATTTTTATTCAGCAGTAGACAGCCAATATGCATACACCCCCGGTCCCCATTCCCTCACTTTTACTTGGTCTCCTCTGCTTACCCTATTTTGTTCATCAATGAATTCCCTCACCTCCCTGGGCCTAGTCCACACTTTAGGAAATAAGGCTGATGATGGGTGTGTGGGGGAGTATATAGGGGAGGGGACAAGTGCCTTCATCTCTCACAGCCTTTGTTAACAATATATATTTCTTTCAACTGCGAGTTGGAAATATGTTTAGGAATTTCCACAATGTACCCCTGGCAGCACCCAAAACTTCTGCTTCTCTCTTAATGTTGTTGGTAGGATAAGTAGGATGAGTGCTGTGCTCAGCACATCGTAGGAGCTTGAAAAATTTTAGTCTTTCCCCTTTTCCTAGATGAGTTTGCTATTCTGGTTGGTCACATTTCTATAGTGTCATAGCACATGACCAGTCTCCAACTGAACTGCAAACTGAGCAGTCTTCTCAAAGATCCTCAGGAATGTCCTGCTGGTGCTTGTCTGGAGTCCTAAAATATTTGGTTTTTCTCTTCACCAGCATTTAGGATGCTCTAAGGGAAAGATGGGCCAGGGAGGAGCCACCACGATGACTATTTCACATGACTGCATCACCTCTGGAAGATGGATGTGTGGCGTGGAAATCACATGCCGCCACACAGAGAAGAGGGCTCTTCCGTGACACTGGGCATATGTTCCTTGGGAAATATTTTGATCCCAAGACAAAATGTAATCACCCTTGAGAATGAAGAGAAACTGTTTACTTAAAAAGAACACATAAAGAAAATTGGGAATTCTTTGACAAGATACTAGTAATACTAAGAGCAAGTAGTAAAGGATCTCAGACTGTTTTAATTTTTTTTTTTTTTTTGCAAAATAATTTAAATCAGAAAAATCAGTAACAGCTGAACTGAACCAAATTATGGGGTTTGAAGTTAACAAAATTTAAAGCTGATTTCCTCCTACAAATGAGTGATGGGATTACATGCATTTATCTTTGGTGTTGGTTTAGATCCATCATTCCTGGAAGTTAATAGAAGTAGGTAGATTTTTAAAGAAATGGCATGTTGGCCTGCAGTGAAGGAGGGGAGTCTGAAGTAGGAATACTAAATACAGTAGTAAAGAAATAACTTGAACAGAAAATATAGTGAAAGCACCGAAATTTTTAAAAAAATTTATTAATTTAGTTTATTGAATTTGGCTTCAAAAATTAATTTCTCTCCTTCAGCTTTCAACTTAGTTCTCAAGGTAGAGCAGCATTCACTTCATTTGCTAATTTGGGAGGCATTATAAGAAATGGTACCGTTGCCACAGTCCCACCAGGGTTACAGAGAAAGCCACACAAGAGGACTCTTCAAGCTTGTTGGGAGCAGAGCTGACTGTCCACTATAATTGCCAGTGAGCCTTCAAGTGTCTGGTGAGGCAACCCCAGGAAAGGGTGCGCCTTTGGAAATTAAAAGGTGTGTGAGTATATGTGTTGGTGGGTGGCATCCCGAAGGAGATGGACTAAATATCACTGATGTGGGTGTTAACATTGTAATTTGGGACACTGTATGGGACCACTCTCCTCATGCCAAACTAGAAACTATGATGCCCCAAATGTATAAAAAATACAGATGCCTGGCCTCGTCCCCTGGAGGATATGGTTGGGTACGTCAGGAGTGGGACCCAGAATTCTAGTGCTTGCAAAGCTCCATGGATAATTATACCAATCCATTGTGACTAGAAAATTCACAGCAGGAGAGCCAGCTTAGAGATGGGGTACAGGAAAGGCCCCCAAAAGCATGTGGCCTTAGAGCTGGTGCCTGACAGATGTGGACCCTGTGAGCATGTGGAGAAGGGAGGAAGGGAAGAATTAGCAATTTCTTTAAGGACTTGCTTTCTAAGTTCAGGAGCAGAGCTAGCAGTTGCTTTTTTCCCTCTGTGCCAGCGGGTCCCCAGAGAGAGCGCAGACTCACAAGGTAAGGGGTGCAATTAAAAAAAAGTTTAATTCCATCCCCTGTCTTCCCTGGCCCTGGGGGGAAGAAACGCAGGATCTAGGTGGTGTACCCACAGCCCCTGGCTCCTCCCGGGAAACGAGCTCTTTCTCATCTAATCAGGGAAGAGGTAATACTTTTGTCACCAAATGTCAGTGAGTGCCAGAGAAGTGGCGTGCCTCAGGCTGTTGCAGAGAGAACCACTGTGTCCCTGATCTACAGAGTAAGTGGGTGTAGTCCTAACTCTTGAGGAGGGCTGGGTATTGTGAAGCTTGATTGCCCAGACATAAGGGACTCACTTACTTTTTATGTATATATAACTGAACGCCACGTTACAGGCTTATATTTCAAAGCATTGTGAGCTAAATTTGAAGTGAGGTATAATAACGAGCCAGCTTTATATTTAAGACCTCTAAACTTCAACTCCTAAAATGAGCAGTGTATTGGCTCACTTGAGCTCTAACAAGCTCAAGGAAGGCTTGCTGACATCACTAATCATCAGGGAAATGCAAACCAAAACTACATTGAGATATCATCTCATGCCAGTTAGACTGGCCATTATAAAAAAGAATAACCAGTGCTGGTGAGGATGCGGAGAAGGGGAAACCCTCCTACACTGTTGATGGGACTGTAAAATAGTACAGCCATGATGAAAAACAGTGTGGAGCTTCCTCAACAACCACAGATAAAACTGCTTCAAGATCCAGCACGCCCATTACTGGATATATATCCAAAGGAATGGAAATCATCATGCCGAAGGGACACCTGCACTCCCATGTTTACTGCAGCTCTATTTACAATAGACAAGAGTTGAAACCAACCTAAATGCCTACCAACCGACAACCAGATAAGGAAAATGTGCTACATAAACTCAATGGAATACTACTCTTCTGTAAAAGAGAATGAAATTCTGACATTTGCAGCAACATGGATGAACTTAGAGAAAATTATGTTAAGTGAAATAAGCCACGCACGAAAGGAGAAATATTGCATGTCCTTACTCATATGTGGGAGCTAAAACAACAACAACAACAAATAAATAAAAAATGAAAGAAAGGAAGATACAACATTAACAATAATTTGTTGAATTTTCAAAGAGAGAGAACAGAACTGAGGTCACCAGAGGTGGGAAAGGGAAAGGGGGGGGGGCGGTTAGTGAGAAATTGGTAAAGGGTCACCAAAATAATTGCATTGTGTAATGTTGAATATAATAATTATCCTGATTTGAGCATCACATGTTGCACACAGGTATGGATAAATAAATAAAATTTATTAAAACTAAAGGCTTGTTATAGGTAACATTTGCTTGGAGGACACTAGGGGCCAGGGAGGGGACCCTCCTGGGTATGTTGTAACATCTGGCAATCTTGGTAGAAGGAAGAGTGTACGCAAAAGCACGGAGCTGGGCAGCAGTGGCGGAAATTGAGATAAAAAGAGTCTTTGATAAATTGGTGGAGTGTATCACAGGAGAGGTGGAAAAGAAGGTAGAAGAGGAAAGTTCATGTGAGGTTGCAAAGGATTTTGAGAACTAGGCTAAGAAGTCTGGATGTGATCTTAGAGGCATTTGGAGACTGTGAAAGGCTTTTGGACAGGGAAGTGATGGGACCTCTAAAATAGTAAGTCAGGGCAGCGAGGCTGGAAGTGAGGGCCATCGGGAGTGTGGGTGTCAGAAGGAACACCCATCCAGTGGCGGTGAGAATCGGGAGAAGAGGCTATCACGTATGATAACTCATTCGTGCGGGGGAAAAGGAATCAAAGAAGACGCACAGTTACTGACCTGGGCGACTGGGCCAATGGTGTGTGTCATTAATAGAAACAAAGAAAAGAGAAGCCAAAGCGGAATTTGGGGTCAGGGAGGGGTCAGCTTTGGATGGACTGAGTTTGAGACACTGGCAAGGCATCGGAGTGAAGATGCTTGGCAGGCCCTGGGAAATCAGGACCAGGAAGAGGAAAGTGGACACGGAATGTGGACACTGAGTCATTTACAGAAAAGTGACAGATGAAGCCAGTGATTGGTTGGCATATCATTAATGGCATAATAAGCACCACGTCAAGCACTGTACATTGTCTCAATTAGCGAAACGGCTTTACGAAGTAGGTCTCACGTTCCTCATTGTCTAGGTAAGCCAGCAGAGGCTCAGTGCTGCTCAGTGACACAGACAGTGAGCAGCAGAGCTGAGGTTCAAGTCTAGGTCTGCACAACTCCAGCCATCCTCAACTTCCACCCCCAGCATTACATGAACTAAAAATAGTTTTAAAACAAACAAACAAAAAAACAAAACAAAAAAACAGAGAGAAGGAAAAAACCCTCGGAATAAAGGACAACCTTCTGAATTGAGTATATTCAGCTACACTGTTTATATTTGTATTTTGAAAAGTCATCACGAACATGCATAGACCAAAGGACAGTCAATTGGGAAAAGACTAATGTGTTAAAAAGACGATGAACCCTGAAACTGTTCTGATGTACAACTGAATTCTGACTCTACCACTTACTAGCCGTTTTAATTAAACTACCTGAATCTCAGTTTTCTCGTATGAAAATGGTGATCCCAACCACTATCTTGCAGGGTTCTGTGTGTAACAAACAGCCTCTGTGGATGAAGCAAGTAACGCAGCAGCTGAGAAGTCTCAGAAGCTCGATACGTGTCGGTGTCCTCCTTTTTCAACTTTCCCAATATCAGGTTGTTCAGAAACCAAAGTATTTCCTCCTTATGTAAATGGCCCTCACCCTTTGGGCCCTAGAGAAGTTAAGGGTAGGTGATAGGAGTGAAAGTCTATTATTGGAGAAACAGGATTTTGTGGTATGTATGTGGCAGGCAGAAGAATGCTTTCCTCCCTCCAAGATGTCTATGTCCTTAAAAAAAGAATGAAGTCTTGTCATTCATGGCAATGTGGATGAACTCGGAGGACATTATGTTAAGTGAAGTAAGCCAAGAACAGAAAGAGAAAGACCGTATGTTCTCACTCATACGTGGAAGCTAAGAAAGCTGATCACATGGCAGTACAGAGTAGAATGGGGGTTACCAGAGGCTGGAAAGGAGAGGGGCACTAAAGTACAGCTAGACGGAAAGAAAAAGATCTAGTGTTCTCTAGCCCTGTAGGGTGACTACAATTAACAACAATTTATTGTATAGTTTCGATGAGCTAGAAGAGAGGAGTTTGAATGTTTCCAACACGAAGAAATGATAAATGCTTGAGGTAAGGGGGAAAAAAAATCAGTGGTTGCCAGGCTTTCAGGGGATGAGGGAGGGATGGAGGGAGGGATGAGTAGGTGGAGCACGGAGATTTCTAGGGCAGAGAAACTATTCTGCATGATGCTGTAATGGTGAACACATGACACTATGCATTTGGCAAAAGCCATAGAATCGTACAATACAAAGAATGAACCCTAATGTTAAATTAAGTTAATATTAATATATGAATATTCATTCATAATTGTAACAAATGTACCACACTAATGTAACATGTCAATAATAGCAGAAACTGTGTCTGTGTGGGGGAAGAATATGGGAATTATCTGTTCTTTCTGCTCGATTTCTCTCTAAAGCTAAAACTGCTATAAAAATAAAGAGAAAGAAGGGAAAAATAGGGGAGAATTTGATGTTCAATGTTAAAAAAAAAAAAAGATGTCTGTGTCCTAATAATCCCCAGAATCTTTGAGTATGTTAGGTTAAATGGCAAAGGAGAATTAAGGTCACTCATCAGTTAGGGAGGTTGTCCTGGATCATCTGGGTGGACCAATGGAATCACAGGGTCCACAGAATTGGAAAAAGAAATCAGAAGAGAGAACTAGAGACATGCGGGTGTGAGAAGGACTCATCAGCCTGACATTGCTGGACGCAGGAAGAATTGCTGAGGACGTGGGCAGCCTCTAGAAGCTGGAAGAGGCAAGAAAACAGACTGTCCCTAGGAACCTCCAGAAGGAACACAGCTGTGCCAACAAGTTGATTTCAGCCCAGCCAGACCCATTTCAGACTTGTAACCTCCAGAAATGGATGAGAACGAACTTGTGTTGTTTGAAGTCACTACATGTGTGATAATTTGTTACAGCATGTATAGGAAATGAATACAACTGGGACGTTGGAAGGGACTACAAAACAATGCGCTGTCCAGCCCATTCACTGTATCAATGAAGACCCTGAATTCCAGAGAGGTGACAGCGCCCAGTGTTGACACCTGGAAAGAACAGGCACAGGGTGGGGAGAATATGCTGGATTGGTCTGCCTCCACGGGCTGCTACTGGCTGTGCCTGTCGATTGGATCCAACTAGTCCAGAGAGGTATTGTTCTGACAGCCTAGGGCCTCCTGACAATGACAACTAAAGGAAGAGCATGAATGAACCCATTCTAGGGGACAACTCTGTACAGAGTGAAGCTAGGTATAATTATCTTCAATGAGTTTCATTTCCTGCACTGGTGGGCCTGAGGTGAACAGGGAAGAACTTCACTGGGGAACTGCGGGCAAGTTTAACTAGGTGTGGCTAAGGGAAATGCCTCTCTCCTGGGCCTTTTTGTTTCTCATCTGCTTGAATCATCCTGGTTCGGATTCATTCATGCACTGCATTTTACATGTCACCCTTTCCCACGTGCCCTTTTATCTGCAATAGCTCAGATTTTATTTCATTTAACAAGTCCTTCTCAACTACATTTTTGTAACTGTATCTATTTTGTTCTGAATATGCTCCTTGGAGATCTGTGTAGGTCTGAAATTTTAAGGATCTAGGGATGCTTTTCTCTCTCTCTCAACCAGTGCTCTGCAAAATTCCTGCCCTGATGGTGCCTTCTCAGGAGAGACTTATACTCTGAGCTTTGTCCCTCCTGCTAGGTGTATAAGCCTTCTGTTTCAATTTGCAGTAACAGTGATGAAGGAATCCCGGAGCTTGAGAATGACCTGAAAACTTGCCCATGGACTGGACCAAAGTCTTTAGGCAATGCCACTAATTCCCATGTTGTTCTAGGAGCTGTCCACCCTGGCTCATCCACCCGGGCTTCTGTTGTGTCACAAACAGCTCCATAGTCACTACATGTGTCCTGCAAAAGGACTTATTTAAACTTTCACTGAAAATTGATTTCTAAGGCCCCTGCCAGGTCTGAAATACCTCATTTTATGTAACAGCTATCCTGTTCTCTCACCTGCTTTCTAACAAAGAGGCTGGCATCATACTTTAATGTTGAGGTGAAGAAAGGGTTTTCAAACTCCCTGAGACCATGGGTGCAGTGCCTGCCCGCTCAGTGGTGGAACTCAGCACTGGAGAATTGTTTTGACTGTGACATTATGAAAACATTGGTGCTTCTTAATGTTTTCACAGTCACTGGATTCCAAGCAATAAAACTTTCTCCAAAAATGTCATAATACCTCCTGCCAAGAAAAGCCCAAATCGTCCAAAAAAAAAAAAAAAAAAAAAGGCATAAAGAGTAGAAGAAAGTGATTTAATCAGATGTCAGAGGAATGAAAAATTTTCATTATACATATGGTTTTCATAACAAAAACAATATACTATTAGAATATGAATTTTAAAAGTGTCAAGCCAAAAGCCTAACAAGTTTTCCACTTATTCTCCTTTCTTAAAAAAAAAGTGTACTTGTATCAGTATTACATGGTTTTGATTTAAATGGTTTTTTGTTCCAAAGTTTCCATATATTTCTTCCACCGATCATATCATTTTTGTCCTTACATCCATCTCTTTCCTGGATGCATAGGTACTTTGGAGTTGTCTTCAATGGCTCAACCTGAGAGAGAGAGAGAGAGAGAGAAAGAAGGAATTTAGACTACTTGATGGCTAGAATTTTGGCAATGACTCTGTGTAAGGCTGATGCTAGTTTACTACCTCTCGGAAATAGGTTTATCCCTTTGCTTTCTATCCTCCATTTTCTGTTCAGCACCAAAGCAACTTCAGTGCTGCTTTGGGGCCAGGGAGTCCTGTCTCACTCTTACTCCAAGAGTGTAGCATTTCACCATTATGGCATAATGTGGGGTGAAGGGTTCTATCAGACTTAACTTTAGGGTGACTTTTGGCTTTCACTTCTGTCCCTTAGTCCTTGGTCCAGGAGGCCATCAAAGGAATAGTTCAGTTTCCCTGCAAGGGGAAATGGCTAGCAGGGTTGTATTACCTGCTTGGGTTTTGGTCTTCTCAATTTGGCTTGTTGATTATGAGATGAAGAGTCCTAAAGCTAAGTGTGAAAGTGGGATATTGCTGTAAGTAAAAAGAAGGAAGGAAAGGTGCTGGATATAATAATGGCTATTATGGGTTGAACTGGGTCCCTCCAAAAGGTGTTGAAGTCCTAACCTAGAGTACCTGTGAACGTGACTTTATTTGGAAATAGGGTCTTTGCAGATGGTCATATTAAGACGGGGTCATGAGGGTGAGGCCTGATTTGATATGATTGGTGTCCTTAAAAAAAAAAAAAAGAAGAAAATTTGGACACAGAGAGAGACATGTATAGAAGGAAGCCACTGTGACTACTCAGAGAGAACACCATCTACACACCAAAGAATGTCTGATGCGACCAGAAGCTAGGAGAAAAGCCTGGGGAAGACTCCTCCTCACAGTGCTAAGAAGGAAACCCCCTGCTGACACCTTGATTTTGGACTCTAGCCTCCAGAACTGAATGAGAGACAATACATTTCTCTTGTTTAAGCCACTCAGTTGGTGGTACCTTTTTTACAGGAGCCCCAGGACAGTCACACAATGACTAAATTGAGACTGAAGGATGAGCAGGATTCCCCTTGGTAAACGAGGGGGGTGGGGGGAACACTTTAGAAAAGGGAAACAGCTCAGGCCAAGGTGCAAAGGTGTTGGAGGGAATCCACACGTGAGCCACCTAGTGGAGTTGGGGAGTCCAGATCGTGTGAATGTGCCAGCGGGGATGAGGCTGGTGAAGCAGGCATGGCCCAGACAGTAGAAGACTTTCCCCCTAAACTTTATTCTGAGGACAACTGGAAGCAACTCAAGAGTTTAAGTAGGGGTGGGAGGGTGGGTAGCATGGTCCCAATTATGTTATATTTAGAAAGAGCACACTTGAAGGAGTTTTGAGATTGTACTGGAAAGAGGGTGGGAGGAAGCACCTGAGATGACTACCATGATTTGGAGGCTGTTTTCACAATGATCCAGATGGCAAATGACAAGGGTCTGAATAAGGCAGTGGCAGTGATGTTGGAGAGAAGGGGATATAGTCTAGAGATTAAAAGGGCCTGGGGATTAATTGCATCGAAGAGCTGAGCATGGTGATCAGATTTCTAGCTTGAGTGCCTGGGGGAAGAATGGTGCCATTCAGAGAAAAGGGGGAAGGAGTTTTAGGGGAATGGGATAGATGTTAAATTTAGTTGAATTCTAGGTGCCTTCGGGACTCTGGAAAGGAAATAGTTATCGGGAGTCTGGAATTCAGAGGAAAAATCTGGGTTGGGGATATAGAGTCATAATTTAGAGGTGGCAATTAAAGCCAAGAATGTGTATATGTCAGAAGAAATATATAGAGTGAAAAGAGAAGAGAGCTGAGGATGGAACCTTGGGGAATAATAATATATAGTATTTAAGAGACGGGTAGAAAGAGGGAGCCAGTAAAGAATCCTGAGAAGGACAGCCAGAGAGAATGAGACCAGAGAGAAGAGACCAGAGAGAATGCTGCAGGGAAACATTGTAAATCTATACAATCATTATTTGCCAATTAAATATAAAATTAAATAAGTCATACATAAAAATTGCAGAGAAGTTGGAAAATGTTGCTTTGCCCCCACAGATTTGTCACCCCTTTTCCCCTGGGTGACGGAGACGCCAAAGATTACTCAAAGCCCATATCTTCTGAGCAGTGAGAAGCCCTGAAAAAGGGTTAATGTCCCGGAACCCTCAAGAGAGAGGTATTCCTTCCATTTGGGAAATTAACCCTGAATTGAGGTTCTCTTCTGGCATTTATTCTCCAGACCAGGAAGTTATAGGAAGAGAACATAGGTGGGATTCTTGCTAAGTATAGTTTAACAAGTTTAACAATAGAAGCTGGTAAGATTCAGTAAGACAATCAAGGTGACATTCTATAATGCAATTTTTCAAGAAGTTAATGTGATCCACCAATAAAAGCTTGATCTTAGCAAACATTCTCTTCTTACAGCAATTTCCCAGTATCTTTACATATCAATCAGTAACCTGTCTGTCTTTGCGCCAGCAAACTTGCTGTGTTACAATTCTTTATCTTACAACAGAGACAATTGTCCTTTGCAAGGTCAATATTTGAAACTGCAAGACTTTGGAAAACTAGGCCCTGTGAAGTACATTTGCTTTATGCATACTCCCCAGGAAAATATAAAAATGTATAAAGAGAACATGTTTAAAAAAAAAAATAAGAGGAAGAGAGAGACAATAAGAGCAAACACAAGAGAAAAATCCACCAGGCAAAAGACTTCAAAGTATGACCAGATAGGACAGTTAAGAGGTTACTGGTGACTGGAATGAGAACAGTTTCAGGATGAGGTGATAGGACAGAAGTGAGTCTGGGATAGTTTGGAGAGTGGAAAAGGACACAGTTTTAAGACTACAAAGTCTTTGCATGACTAAAAATGAAAAGAAAGAAACAAGATGATAACTGGAGGGGATCCCAGGAGGAAGCCCTAGAAGGGGAAGATGAGGTCTGTGCATGGGAGAAACAGAATCCAGAAACGTGGAGAAAGTGCAGTTGTGTGAATGAAAGCAATTCCCTCGCCCCACTGTTTATTATTACTATTATTTTGCTTACCTTAAGCAAGTGTAGATTTCTGTCATAGAGGGTTTCTGAACAGAGCCAGTGAAAGGCGCCAATATGGGTAGGCTCTCTTCTGATTTAGGACCTCCAAAGTTTAGCCCATCGTCTTGAGTGCCTGCTCATGTCTGCTGCAGGAGAGAAGACCAAATGGCAGGGAAAGGCTGCCACTGACACAGAGAAGAATGGAGCACCATTATGATCTGCAGGCATTTTATAGATAATTATAGAGTTACAATGTAGCTGTCAGGATCTTGGCTTGTAAGAGAATTGCATTGTTTTGATAAATCCTTGACTGTGGAGTTGTGCACATTTCTATACTGCCTGCACAGAACACCATCCTGTTCTCTCTTGGATTACAGGGTTTTGTAGAAGGAGGGCTGACCTTGCAAAACAAAGATTTCAAATTTAAGTCTTGACTTTTCATTTGTTTTCCAGCGGATTATTTAAATGCCGGACAATTAGTTTCAGAATTTGATAGCATTAACCTTGGAGGGAAGGGGCTATTTTGTATTATCCCCATCCCTTCCTCCCTGCATCTGAGAGTTTCCAGCAGGAGAGGGAATAAATCATACTGAAGGCCTAAAATTTGTTCAAGGCCATACTAAGTGCATCCTCATAGATTGTCCCCTTGAATTGACAT
The DNA here is from genome assembly GCF_027409185.1 of Cynocephalus volans. Lineage (NCBI taxonomy): Eukaryota > Metazoa > Chordata > Mammalia > Dermoptera > Cynocephalidae > Cynocephalus > Cynocephalus volans. The sequence goes on from NC_084462.1 coordinate 59,549,746, forward strand.
ACCACATTTGCAATAGAGGTATCATGATCTTATTTTTTTTCAGATGAGGAAGTGGTATCTAAGAAAAATTAACGACTTGTAAGTAAGAGATCTGGGATTCAAACTCAGCTCAGTCTCCATTCATTCATCCTCTCCCCTCGCTGGGCCTAGCTCAGGAGTTTGTAAGTCAAGATCTGTGCAAAGTCTAGGAAAGGACACATCATAAATGCAAAATATTTCTTGCACATGAAGAGCTGTCTCCTGCAGAACAATCTGATTTCATGCAAAGTAGTCAGAGGAGATTCTGGGCATTATGTGTTTTTGGAACAAATTGTGTGGTTCCACTGCAAATCCTGCAGATATTCAGAGAAAGAAGGCATCCCTGTGGGCTACTACAGTCAAAATGACTTCCTTGAAGAAACAAAACTTGAACTTGGCCTTGGAGGATGAAGAGATTAAGAAGGTAACTAGGCCATTTTACAGCTGAACTATAGGCAAATCCAAAGATAGGGTGTAGCAAAAGATTTCTGCAAGATGTTTAGGAAATTGGCTGCATCACATTGAAAGGGAAACTGTGATTAAAGTTTGGCTAATTAGGTCAATCAAGATTAGTTTAAGCCCAATATAGTAGACATTAGAGAGTTATTGCAAAACTTGAGCAGGGAACATTTTCCAAGCATCCACCCACCCAGCCATCTATCCAGCCCATGAGCACTCAATGGGGATTGTTTTTAAGCCTGTTTGTCTGCAGTGTAGAGATAAAACAAGCACAAGAGACTGAAATTCTCAGAAGAATGCAAGCAAGGAAACCAGAAGAGAAAGACTAAAGAAGAGAAGGAAGCATTTTCTTATCTGTTGCACTTTGCCATCCATCCTTTACGGTCTGCCTCAGGTGCTTCCTCCTCCCACAGCCCCCCTGAATGACTGTGGTTTCTTATTCTTCAATTGTAGTTACCTTTGAACATGTCCCATCTCCTGAGGTGGACTATGAGCTCAGAGAAAGCAGAAGAGGGTCTTGTTCGTGTTGTAAATGTAAACAATCTGCAAATCTACTTATCCAATAAATAATTTTTGAGTATCTATTATGTGTCAGGCACTATGCTAGTTTCCAGGGGTGCATAAATTTTTGTTGAATTGATGTAAAGAGAGAGGGCTAGATGTCTTAAAAGTCCATCCTTAGTGTAGCATCCCATGAATTTATGGTCACTGTTGGGCAAGGGAGAGATAAGCCTTCTAGGGATAAAGTAAAGATTGAGGGGGGCATAGTGGTACTGGGGAGCTAGATGATACTTGGAGGGAGTGTTGGCTGTTGGGCTGGGTGTGAATAGTGGCAGCAGACTAAACTGTTCAGAGGAGCGTTCTATGGAGAAACACTCAGGTCACGCTTGGAGGAAGCAGCACTTGGGTCTGTTGGAGGCATGCACACTTTCTCTCTCTTACTGTGCTTCAGTCTGCTGATCTGTAAATGTGGACTCAATGGCCCCGTGCCTGTTGTGACCCAGAGTGTTTTAGAGTGGTAACTGAAGAGTGGAGATGAGTTAGTTGCTTTAGTCCTGTCAAGTTTATGGTGCAGTCCTTGAGTCTTTGCAATGCTATATTGGTTTTGAAAGCATCAGGGAGTGGCGTTCTCTAAGATGCCTAGTCTTTGAATTTATTCTTAGCTTACACACTGATAAATTCTTGTTTAATGACTGAAAAGTACCAGGAGTGCCTCTGCAAAGATAAAACAGGTTAAACAGGACAAAAAGGCATCTCTCTGGGGCATCTTTCTCATTGTGCAATGCCTTATCTCAGCTATTTTATTCATTTAAGGTTAGCTATTGAAATAAGAAGGGAAAAAACACAAACTTCCCAGTCACTAAGTCTGTCAAAGTTGTGAATTCTGAAATAGACATCACTGGATTGGAATTTGCTAGGATGCATGTGCCAGATGTACTACAGGTATGTGACAATTTAGAAACACCTCAAGAAATTTACGTGACTCAGAATGTCACTTCTTGTATATGCATCAGCCAACATGCTTTTTTGGAAAACAGGCATGCTGAACTGGGGAGTGCATGCTTCACTATTTGAATGCCAGACCAGTTTCATACATTATTCTTTAAGGTTGCTAATCCTGTAGATTTCATATTAGCAGATTTACATAAGTGCACCTCTACTGAATGAATATGTCAGCTTACGTTGCATTATAAAGCCCCTTTATCTGACAATTGCACCTGTCATGGGTTGTCCTCAATTTGCTTAATTGAAGATTTTTTCTGAGGTCATTTGTTTTTCTTTCCAGGGTTAAAGGTTCTGCACAATTTTCTCTTTTCTCTCACATCTGCAGAGTTTCTCAGAATGCCTGCAAGCGAACACTACGTTCTCTGTTTTAGAGTTTTAGGTGATTTCCCACCTGGGTCATATACATTTACTTCTTAAGGTCTTGTAATTCACTGGAAAATGCACATTTACTCACGGTAATAAAATTTTCTTCCAGCTATATATTTTCCTGCATTACATCATCTCATTAAGCACTAGAATCACTCAAGCTTGGATTTCCCCCAAAGATTGTGGGAAATTTGTGACTGGTTCCATGAAATGAGCTTTTATTCTGTGACAGTCTAAAAATAGTTGTACCAAACCACAAAAACATATTTCAAGTGATTTAGATTAATGCCTTTCTTCTGTGTTCACTAGCAATTAGGTGACGTGGGAAGGAGCCTCAGAGATCATCTGGGCAAGGCTTTCAGTTTACAGATAAGGAAATTGAGTCCCTGACAGGTAAAGTAAACCGTTCATGGTCCATGGTGAATTCTTGGCACCTCCAGCACTGAAACTCACATCTCTGGGTTTTCTATTATGAAGAGAAAATGTACAAGTTGGACACTTGAAAGAGAAAAGCAAAAGGTCTAGAACCCTACAGATCTGGATTAAAATTCCAACTTGATCACTTAGTAGCTATGTTGACCTTGGGAAATCTCAGCATGTCTACATCTACTCATCTCTAAAATAGGTATCATAGTAGTACACCCTTCATAGAATTGTTATGGTGTTTAAATGATGTAATCTATGCAAGGACGTTAATGCAATGTCTGTCATATAGTAACTGCTCAACGATTGGTGGGTATAACTTTTACTATTTTTATATATAAAAATAATAAGTATAAGATAAAGATCAAATGTTTATATTACTAGGATGAAGTGATCAAGGGCAAAGTGCTTTTTGTAAACAATTTCTTGGGAAAGAAATATCGGATGTGTGTGAGAAAATCTAACAAGTTTTTGCTGTCGTCCTGTTATTTTGACATTACACAGTTTAAATTAAGTCGTGCTCCAAATATTTGGTCCTGCAATTAGGGAAGGGTGCCACTAGGTGGCAGTAGTTTCTTAGTCATGGTTCTATGATTTCAGTCACCAAATAGATTTTAAAAAAAAAGGAGAGGTAATTGGAACATGTTCCCATTCATATCTGTTTTAAAGTAGACCCCATCACCACCACATACCCACATACTGTAATTGACAGGATTTTGAAGTCCGATGCACTTGTGTTTGAAATTTTTCTTCCACTACCTAGATCAACTTGGGCAAGCCCTTGTGTAACCAACACCCAGATCAAGAAATAAGACATCGCCAACACCCCAGAGGCCTTTCTTGTGCCTTTGCTAACACATTATATCCCCCCAAGGAGATACTATTCTGAGTTCTCTCACCATAGATTTGTTTTGCATGTCTTTTGAGCTTATTATAAATGGAATTATACAGTACGGACTTTTTTTTGTGTCCATCTTGTTTTGCTTAATATTGTGCTTTTGAGATTCATCCATGTTGCTGTGTGGAATAGCGGTTTGCTCATGCAGTATTCCAGTGTATAACTATACCACTATTTATCCAGTCTACTATTGATGGACATTTGGCTTATTTCCAGTTTTTGACTATTAAAATAATGATACTAGGAATATCTTTATAACGTATTTTGATGCATATGTGTATGCATTTCTTTGGGATATGTATATAGGAATAGAACTAATGGGTCATAGTGTAGGCATATATACAGCTTTAGTACATACTGACAGTTTCTGAAGTGGTTGTTTCAGTTTATACTTGCATCAGGTATCTATTCCAGTTGTCCAGCATCTTAAAAAATAATAAGTAGTATTGCTACAATTTTTTATTTATTTATTTATTTATTTTACATTTTAGCAGATCTATAGTGGTATCTCCTTGTGTTTTTAATATGTATTTCCCTGATGACTAATAATGTTGAGAACCTTTTCCTATGTTTATTAGCCATTTGGATATGCTCTTTTGTGAAGTTCCTTTCTGAGACTGTTGCCTGGGGTTAAATGGTCACCTCTTGTTTCTCTTTCTAACAGTTGGTGCGTAGGGGTTCTCTATATACGACGGATGAAAATCCTATCCTCTCACTCAGTGGCTTGCCTCCCACTTTTAATAATGTCTTTTGATAAATATAAATTCTTAATTTAATGAAGTTCAATTTGCCAGTCTTTTACTTTATGTTTGTGCTTATTGTATATGTGTTAAAAAAAAAATGTTAGCCTACCCCAAGGTTACGAAGACTTTCTGTTCTATGTTACTGCCTTGAAGCATTATTGTTTTACTTATTAAATTTGGGTCTACAATCTGTGGGAAATTAATTTTTATTTATGGTAAGAGATACAGATTCAGATGTTTTTATTTTTCTGAATACAAATTGACCCAGCACCATTATTGAAAAGATCATCCTTTCCCCGCTGTACTATAATAGTGTCTTTGTTGTGCCTTGTGTGAATGTCTTCACTGGAATTCATGTGAATGTGTTCATGTAATGTATTTCTAGATTCTCAGTTCTGTTCTATTAGTTCTTTTGTCTAGTCTTGTGCCAGTACCACACAGTCTTAATTACTGGAGCTTTATAGTAAGTTGTAATATCTCAAAGTGTAAGTCATTTAAGTTGTTCTTTGTCTTGAAGTTTGTTTTTGAATGTTGTTGACACTTTTGCATTTCCATATAAATTTTAGAGCCAGATTGTCAATTTCCCCAAGATATGTTGGAATCTAATTAAGATTACATTGAACCTATAGATTAATTTGAATGGGCTGACTCCCTTAAACACTGAGTCTTCAAATCCATGTATATGGTATATATCTCCTATTTTTAGGTTGTTTAAAGTCCCTCTCAGTAACCTTTTATTGTTTTCTGTTTAAAGGTCATTCACATCTTATCTATAGTTTCTTTGGATGCTCATCATGAATGCATACTGATAATTATTTCCCAATACTTTGAACGTTTATTATTTTTTCTCATTTTATTATAATGACCAGAATCTCCAGTATAATGCTGAATAGAAACAGTGGAATTTAGGTGGATGGATTTCAATATTTCACCATTAACTATGTTTATTATACATTTATTTTGTAGACTCCTTTTATCTGATAAAGAAATTTCATTTTATTCCCAATTTGCCAAAGTTTTTTTTTTTATCATGAATGGATGATAAATTTCCCAAATGTGCTTTTTCTCATTTATTGAGAAAAATGGTTATCTTCACTTTTATGTTAATCTGGTGGTTAATATTGATAGATTTTTAAAATGTTACCCTAATGTTGTATTCTTGGAATAAACCCAACTTGGTTGATCCTTATTTATTTTCCCTTATATATATAATTGGATTCAATTTGCTAATATTTTGGTTTTGATTTTTATATCTGTGCTCACTGGGGAGATTGGACTATATTTTTCTTTTCTTTTCTTTTTTTTTAGGTTTTGGTGTCAAGGTTGTGCTGGATAAAGAAAGAATGAAAGCACATTGAAAAGTATTCCCACTTTTTTCTATTCTCTGGAAAAGTTTGTGTAAGATAGATGTTCTTTTATTTTTTTAACTATTTGGAAGAATTTACTGTTGAAACTATTTGAGCTTGGAGCTTTTTTTGGTGGGACTGTTTAAAATAATGGATTAAATTTCTTTCATAGATGCAGGAATATTATTTTTTCTGTTTCTTCCTAGTGTCAGTTTTGATTATTTGTGTTTTTTCCAAGGATCTAAGTTTTTTTCATTGTTATTTATGTCTTTTTCACACAATATCATTCTCTGTCCCATGAAGATCATTGGTGATCCAGCAGTTTTTAGAAAACATACCTCCCTACCCTCTTCTGCAAGCTTTTATGCTGTCATTTTTCCGTTTGAATTAACTCAAGACTTTGTATTTTTCTTTAACTGAATCATGTCACTAAAGTTAAGCAGATTCAATTCAAAGTCTGCAAGACGTTTCCAGTGTTCAACACCTTAACTACAGTTCTGCTCGACATGTTCACTGGTCATGCCAGCTTTACCTTGCTTTGAAAATTTGGCAATGCTTTCTGTCTTCAGTTGTGTTACTTGACAAAGCAGCACAAACAATGAACAGACCCAACTGAAGCAAAGACAGTACAAATCTCTATACTCAAGTTGGAGCACGTGTAAGTCATGACACCTACTTGGAAACTACTGATGCATAAGAATGAATTCATGTCATCAATCCAAATTTTAGAGCTGTTGTGAACTTAAAAAATACAGTAAAACAGATGAAATACGATAATTCTTTTTCAACATAGTGACACCGATCAGCCTTGTTTCTCTTACAAGTCTTTATTTTTTCTTATGTTTAGGAGGCATTTATTCTTTATAATGTTGGAAAAATACACCATAGTCCCCCTTTGTCAGTGGTTTCATTTTCCATGGTTTCAGTTACCTGCGGTCAATCAAGGTCAGAAAATATTAAGATATTTTGAGAGAGAGAGAGACAGAGAGAGCATTCACATTACTTTTATTACATTACAGTATATTGTTCTATTTTATTGTTAGTTTTCGTTGTTGATCTCTTACTGTATTTAATGCATAGATTAAACTTGATCCTAGGTAGGAACGTGTAAGAAAAAACATAATATATATGGGGCTTGGTACTATCCACAGTTCAGACATCCACTGGGGGTCTTGGAATACATTCCCTGCAGATAAGGGGGGACAATTGTATGCCTATATTTTCTCTTATTTGCTTAATTTCATTTTTACATTTATTATAACGTGTTTTATATAACATAATATAAATCTTTAATTTATTTTGAAAATAATTTGAGGTAAGGATCTAATTTTATGTTTTCCTAAGTAGTTAGAATATATCATGAAACAGTGAAAGGTGAATATCACCATTCCAGATGTTTAAGATATTCAGTCTCTTTAAATTTATTTTCCATTTGTCCTTTTAACAAAAGCCTGGTTGGGCAAGAGGTATGAAAAGGAGCTGCTCATTCACATTTCCATATCGCTAACTGCTGCTTCAAGGGTTCCCATGAGGGTCTTATTCATCTTTCCTGCCCCCAGATGCTAAAACAGAGTCTAATTCATATCGCCATTGAAACGTTTCCTCATGTGCACGATCCTAAATGGTTCCTTGGAAACTCTTGTGTAGTGGAGGGATAAGAATCGTCACCATCAACAGCCACACATTTAGTAAATGGAAAGATCAGGACCTGAGGCTGGCCTCCTGATCATGTGTCCCCTGAAATCCCTTATGCTGCCATCCTTAGTACCCCCTTCAGACTGGATTGGTCATTTCTTGTTCCTTTCTTCTCACAATACCTGTGCAATAAAGGCTGCACTTTGGGGACCATTAATTCAATTAATTCAATTAAACTTTGCTAGGTAATTTTGGACATTGAAAGAAGACATATTTATATAGTTTGGCAGAGTTCAGTAATTTTCCAGGAGGCCACATTTCCTCTTCCATCATTTACACAACATTTGGGATGCAGTCTGTGAATCAGGCCCTATGCTTATCACTGGGGGCACAGAGTTCACTTAGAAAGTTTCTCTAATCCAATCAGGAAAAGTCCTCACTTATAGGATCAGTTATCTCTCTTTTTTTTTTTTTGTAAGAGGGCCTGATTTCCCAAGGATGCTCTGGAGGGACTGTCAAAGATAAAGCAGGCACTCTGGCTTTGGGAGCGACTGTGGGTTGAACACTATGGTCTCAACTGACAATGCTGTTTGTGCCTTAGAAACCAAAACAAAAACACAGTTTCACTGATCATAAGGCTGTCTTCTGAGCCTGGCAGTTGGCATGGGTCAGCCCCAGCAGAGATGGCTACTAACCTGGCACCGACTTCCATCACTGGATTCTCTAAACCAGCTGGGCTCTCGTCCTTTCCTTTAAGGATATCCACTCTGGAAACTGAGAGAGTGAAACAGCTGATGTCACATTTAAGGAGGGGGATATAGGGGAGAGAATCTGATCCCCAGTCCCTGAGTTAGTTGAGATTCTTTTGTCTGGAGATAACAGAAAATCCAGCTCACATGGGTTTAAACTACAAAAAGCCGTGATTTCTGGTTCATAATGCTGGAAATTACAAAAATTTGTAATTTTAGGGAGAGCCTCAGCATGGGATCAACTCAATCGCTCAACAGTTTCTCAAGAACACTGTTAATTCCCATTTCTTCTCAACTTTGCAGTGTCAACCACCTCAGCTTTAGGGTAACTTCTCTCATGTTAGCAAGATTGCTGTCACAGTTCCAGGCTTGGTATTACAACATCAAAAAGTGAAAGAGAAAGCATCTCTTTCAATATGTTGTCTCTTCTCTTTCCCCGAAGTCCTCAGCAAACCTTCCCAAACGTCTCATTGGGTCACTTGCTTATTTTAGATCAGCCCCTGAGGTTGGGAAGGCCAGGAGTAAATTGGCTAAGGCCTGATTAACCCCTGTGCTTGGGGAGATGCTCTGACCCTGGTTGGATTAGACCAGTCAGGATCCACTCAGGGCTCTGTGTTTTGGGTCAGCTGTCCCCAAAGCACAAGGGCTTGGTGAGGGAGTCAGCAGATCTGAACTAAAATTGGATACGATTAGGATGGGAGAGAGGTGAGTGGATGCTGAATAGCTAACATCAAAAGCCCCTTGCTATCCCGTGCATCAAGTAGATTCGAACCCAGAGGGGAGATAAAATTTAAGCGTTGCCCTGAGGAACACTCCAGAAATTAGTATACTAATTTAAACTATCTGGTTTTAAATTTTATTAAATTTCTTGTTTGTCCACCTCTTAACTATTTTACCACCCTCATATCATGTATACAAATATGCACATGTACAGTACATGCATAGGCACACACGGGTGTGTAGGGACATACACGCAAATCTTCCACTGTCTACTTTATACTCAGTTTCACTCTCAGTACTACCAATCATTCCTAATAATTTGAAGGAAGATTGCAGGTTTGATCAGCGGTCTGGTGTATTACCATGCTAGTTTGTAGGTTTTGATGGCAGGAAACTAGAGACTCCTAATTTACCCTCTCCCACCTTTGCACTGACATCATTATGAAAATATAGGAGAGGATTCAAATTGCCAACAGGGTTGGAAACTAGAAATATTACTTAATAACTTACTAGAAGCCAGGAGGAATTTCTACTTCACAGAACTTAGAGGAAGTCCCAAGGAGCAAAGCAAGGCCATAGAGGGAAAAAGAGGTCATAGGAAATTCCTTTCTCATTATAGACTCTCTCTCTCTATTTCTCTCTCTCTCTCCTTTTTTCTCTATCTTTCCATCTCTCTCTTTTCACTGACTCCTGGGCTACTATTTCCAATAATGCTAATGGAGAGATGAAAATTTGACAATTGGAAAAACTGAGGGATTAGTGCAAGTAGGAGACTAAGTTTTTCATTGAATGCTTTTGACAAGGAAATAAATATGCATTACTTCAGACTAGAAGGATGGCCAGGAGGTCCTTCCTTAGGTTAGGTAAATGCTGCTCATGGGAAATTTGGCTTGGAATGGGCAGAGATGCGTAGTTCAACAGGAGGCAGATAAACAGAGATGGAGACCAAAGTAAAACCACACTTGCTTTTTATGAGCAAATATCAAGACAGATCTCTCCGTGATCAAAGGATTGAACATGGAAGAGAGAGAAAATAGAACTCAAGAGGCAGAGGAATTTCAGTGTTCTTTGGGAAAAATTTATTATAAGAAAGAGCAGAAAATTTTGGAAAATACCTAATTTGAGCAAAATAATCGTCAGCAAGCCAAGGATGAGATGAAAACACAATAGATTGATGAAAAGGGAGATTATTGTGATAAGAAAAGCTTTTAAGGAAACGAAAATTTAATGACTTTTTAAATGGTTGATAACAGATCTGGAAGCAAAAACTTACAAAAACACACTGTATATTGCACTCCTTTTCAATTTATGTGGTTACCAGAGCTGATTCCACATCCTGTACCCCTCCCACCTTTGGACAGATGTTTTCAGTAGTTCAAAACTTATTTTAAAAATGTACACTTAGCCTCTTTTAGTAAAAAAAAATTAAATTAGGTTCCTTCTTTCCTACTTTGGCTTTTCAAAGAGACGTACCATCATCAGTGAATGCCAAATGTGCTATTAAAATTGCTCCAAATGGTAATAAATTTGAGTTCCCTTAAAATTTTTGGCTTGTGTTGCCAATTAAATATAGAGTGTAAGATTTTTAAAGTTACAAATGTATAGAGGAATTAGGTACACAGCTTTAGGAAGTGTAGAATGAGCCTAATAAACAAAATATAGTATTCTGTATTAAAAATGAAATCATATTATAAAAATCAACATGAGAAGTAGTAAAGAAGCAAGTTAACACTGTGGAAAATTTAATCAGAAGTGCATTTGTTTTCAAACTGAGAAGTGGTTTTCAGACTAGCACCTTAGAACCACAGGGTGTGTCTCAGAGGCTGGTGCAGAGGGTGAACCGGCTTTTAAGGAGCAGGGCTAAGGGCTCCTTAGCTCCACTTCAACCATAACTGCTTATTTTGTTCATTTAAAAAAAAATAATTCTTCATAATCTCGGCAACTGAGATTTTGTTTAAAATTGTTTCTATGGGTAAAACCATTAGAAAACTCCTGATGTTGAATCAAATTGAGAAAGGCTTCCAAAATTCAGAAGAAAAGTACAAAGAAATAAAAATAATGAGAGAAGTTGTCATGAAGCACAGCACAGAGTTGAAACAGCATGTAGGTAATGGAATGCCCGGAGAACAGATCAGTCAAAGGAGAGAGACACAGTAGTAAAGAGAGACATAGAAGAAAACTTGTCTGAAGACAAAGGAGTATCAAGTACGATTAATAAAAGACCAGGAAAAATGAGGTCCATCGTGTGTTGTAGTGCCTTTATAAAGCTATGTCTCTAGCTATATTTATATTTATATCTGTATCTTTATATCTATCTATAGTTATTGAAGCAGGGGAGAGACAAACACATCGTGGCTTATTTTATTTGTATTCAGGCATGTGTTAGACATCTCTAAATTACTGTTTTGAAAGAAAAATCTTTTAGCCCCCAAATTTTATATTATCAAAATTATTCATAGGCAAAAGCATTTATAATACCCTTTGTTTTCTTATTTTTTTGCGGGGAGAGGAGCTGGGGAGACTGAAAGACCCCAGAATGTAAAATACCTATGAACTCTCTCAGAATTATTATTCCACAGAATACTTAATGGCCAAGAAGTGAATCAAAGTAAGTAAAAATGGGGTTGTTGAATGGAAGTATTAATGAGGAAAATTAAAATAGTTAAACAGAATTGTTTTATATATATATATACTCTGTAAACTAAGTGCAAATAACAGAGAACAATAATGTAAAATTGTAATTTCATTATAATAACATTTCTAAAAATCCCTAATATCACTTACAAAACTAGGAAGAGGGGAGGCAAAAGTCACAGAGAGGTAAGTAGACTAAATATCTCATCTTACAGAGGAGTAGGAAAAGAGATTTTATTTTGACTTTTAGCATTGATAAATATATTTTCAAGTATGATTTTCAGGTCTTAAGTATGATACTTAGGTACGAGACTTTTCAAGTCTTAAGTATAAGACTCAATGGTAATCAGAAGTATAAATTTTAAAAATTTCCAATTTTCATGTCACCACAGAAGACAGAACTAAATAAAACATGTTGTGAAACTGTAAGAAAACATGTAAAACAATAAAAATTATTGTATGTTGTTGTCAAATGACTAGAAGAGAGGAGCTTAAATGTTTTCATCACAAAGAAAGGATAAATTTTGGGGATGATGAATTTACTAACTACCCTGATTTGATCGCTACATATTGTATACATGTATTGAAATATAACTGTACCCGATAGATATGTACAAATAATACATTTCAATTAAAAAATAAATTTAAAAAACTTCTCAGTTAACTTAAAAGAATGAAAAAAGATGAACATAAAGAAGATCAAACATATTATTCATGACAGGAAACATAAATAAATTAATATGTTAATATATTCAGATAAAAAATTAATCTTAGTCTGGGGTTTAAAAAACAGCAAATGAAGTCTCATTAAATGTTATTTGTAAAAAGAAATGGTAAGTGCATGAGGTGATGGATACATGAACTGCTCTGACCCAATCACTATAAAACATGTATGTGTATCAAAACCTCAGATTGTACCTCATAAGTATGTCCAATTACAATGTGTCAATTAAAATAAATTAATGATTAAAAAAACAAATAAAAGGGATTTGAAGAAAAAAATAGAGAAAGTCAGTGTAACCAAACTCTGGTTCCTAGAAAAGATAAATAAAATTAATATACAGTTTGCCTGCTAATACTTGCAGGCAAACAAACAAAAAAGCAAAAATCATGACTAAAAGACTCCTACATTAATACTATATAGTTAAGAATTAAAAGCACTAAAAATGATGGAAGATCATTTTTTTTTTTTGATGAAAAGTACAAGGTACACTACAGACATAATGGTTAGAAATATACACAATGAGTAATATGTCCATTGACACACAGTAAAAATTTTTGATATTAGACATACAAGAAGAAAAAAAATTTAAAACCAAGAAGAAGACAAAGTCTTTAGCACAATTTTCTACATCTCTGAAAGATTAAGCAGCTAAAACTAAGTAAGAATATAGAGAACTTGGTTAATGACATTATAAAGTTTAATTAAATAGATCATATTTAAATTTGTATCTTACAAAGAGTCTAATACCCCTTGTTAAGAGCTCGTTGAACAACTCTGAAATGTAATTAGATCACAAAGAAAACATTAACACATTTCAAATGGGAGAAATTGTGTAGTCCATTTTCACGAACTCCCATCACATGGGAAAAAATTGAAATTCCCTAAGGAAAAAAAACTCAACTAACTTGTAATTTCAAATATCTTAGGAAACTGGAAAATGAGAGCTCTCCATATCAGTCTTAAGGATGCCATGAAAGCAATGACAAAAGGAAAATTTATGTATGTCTCAGATACAAAAAATGAAAGTAAATGATAGGAGTTGAGAAATGAATGAAATTGACCAAAGATTCAAGTTGGAAAATAAAAAGCAAGTAAAATCTGATGAAAACAAAAGCAAAGAAAAATATTAAGCCAAACATTAACAATTAAAAGACAATAAACTATGGAAATTACCAAGAAATCAATCTAATCCTGCTCTTTAATTTTTTTTCAATGAAAAGAGAAGAGAAAGGAAACAATTTTTTCTGTACAATTAAAATAAATTCAAAATCTCAAAATATGGACTAATTTTAAGAAAAATGTATTTTCATATCCCCATACCAGCCAGCTGCCAAAAATCCCCCAAACACACACATATATATCTATAAAAATTTACATTAAAGGAGGAAAATTTTGAAAGAATAACTAAGGACCTATTTCCAGAGATGTCAAAACTTATGTTTAAAAAAAGACAAGGAGACCTGGACGGATGGTTTTGTTATGTAGGTTCTTTCAAATGTATGAGAAACATAGCAAGGAAATACGTGGAAAGTTCTCTTATTTGTTTATAAATAACCTCAGTAACCGAATTGGCACAGATGCCCTCCCAACACACAAAAAGTTATAGTCCAATTTGATTTGTAAAAAAACCACAGAAACTTAAATATAACCCTAGCAGATTGAGACAAGCATTCTGTTAAACGAGGATGAATGCATGACCAAATTACCATTCTAGGAATGCAATAATGATAAAATGTTAGAAATATTTTACTATAATATATATCCATAGGTCAAAAGAAAAATCTAAATAATAGCAAAAATAGTATTTATTAAAATCTAAATTCAATTACTGATGAATAATAATGAGCTAAGAATGGAAAATTCTGCCTCAATATTATCAAGTTTCTGTCTTGATTTCTCTCTCAAGCTAAGAGTCTTTACCACTGGCCCAGTAGGTTGGTGGGGAATATAGCATACCCTTCTGAATTTTAGAAGGAATTAATACTGGAACTGGTCCCTTCACACATCTCCTGAGCATTCTGCCAGTGGAGGCTGATCTGTCTTTGATGGATCCCCTTGCACCTGTGAGTAACGATCAGGAAGGAGGCAGAATCATGCTCTGCTGGCCCCATCTACAATGAGAAGAGGAAGGAGAAAGACGGAGAGGTTGATCTTTGAGATCCCTTTGGACAGTAATGATTTCATTCCATTGACTGACTTCCTCAGTAAAACCAGAAGAAGTATTTCCTAAAAGACCTGGAAGAAATACAGACTGTACCAAAGACTTCTACAGGAGTGAAAGAAGGAAAAGGCTGTTAATTATTGAGGTTCTCCTTAGATATGCAAAAGGTATTGTTCAATAAAAAAATATTGGATAATATATCATACATACAAAGGAGTACATAAGATATTTATGTACAGCTGAGTGAATAATAAAATGCACCATGCCCATGTGCTCTCTATCCAGCTGAGCCATGGTGTGAAATTCCTCAATTACTACCTGACCCTCCCCCACAGAGTAAACCACCATCCTGAGTTTATGTCTATCATTGTTTGTTTATCTTCGTGTTTCAGTACCTACGTATAAATTAAAAAACAAAATGGTGCTCGGTTTTGCCTGTTTTAGAACGCTATATGAGTGGGATGTATACTATATGTGGTTTTGGTGGCCATGAGAATGTACCTCACAGACTTCCTTCTGTAGAGGATCATAATTGACTTAGACTAACATAGTGATCTTCTTTTGGCTTATTTATTTTGCTGAACATATCCTTTTTGTGTTCCAACCATGCTGATGTGTAAATTTCATTCATTTTCTCCACTGTATAATATACATTATTTATATATTGTAATTTATTTAGCTCTTTGTCTGTTGATGAATAATTGTATTGTTTCACTTTTTTTTTTTTTTTTTACTCTATAAACCAGAGGCTGGAAATCAATGCCTTGTGGGCCAAATCTGCTGGATTCTGTATGGCCCACAATGTAAGGATGGTTTTACATTTTTACATGGTTGAAAAACATCAAAAGAAGTATACTATTTCATGGTACGTGAATATATGAAATTCAGATTTCAGCATTGATAATCAGAGTTTTATTAGAACATAGCCATATTCATTTGTTTACATATTGTCTGATGGCTGCTTTCCTGCTGCAACAGCAGTGTTGAGTAGATGCTGGATGATCCACTGGGGGAAAATATGATAATTTAGTCAGGCTCCCTGACATTTCTTGTAAACAGGTTCTGTGTGGGTGGAGTTAGTGTGCATGTGCACCCATGTATCTTTCTAGTTAATTGCTTTTGTGTGTTCTGCAGTTTGTGAAGCAGGCTAGAGGTGTCTAACAGCAGAGCATGTTTATTCTGCTGGCAACTGCTTAGTTCCAATTTTAGTTCAGACTTTGCCAGTAGCAGTTGAGTTTCTGAGTTTCTCTTTGTACTGCTTGCTAGCTCTTAGATGTGTGTGTGCTGAATAAAGACTATTCCTTCTTCAAACAAGGCTCCAAAGACCTTTTTGCCACTTACCTAGCTCATAGACCTGCATGTGAAGGGTTCGTGAATGGGCTTGAGGGGTCTGTGAGCTCCAGACCCTAGCTCTAGCTCTACATCCACAAAAAAATAAAACATTTGCCATTTGGCCCTTTGTAGAAAAAGTTTGCTGACCTCGCAATAAACAGTGTTCGTATGAACAATCTTGGACATACCTTCTCCTGGCTGTGTAAGGGTTACTCAGGATACAGCTTTAGGAGAGGAACTTCTGGGCCATAGACTATGTTCATGTTTAGCTTTATTAGATAATTCCAAATTGTTTTCCAAAGTGATTGCAGTAGTTTCTCTTTTACCAGCAGTGGGTGTAGACTTGCAGTCACACCACATACTTGCCAACAGTTGGTATTATCCAAATTTGAATTTTTACCAACTGGGTCAATGTAAAAAGTTTTCTCATTGTGGTTTTAAAAGGCATTTATTTTATTACTAATAAAATTGAACACATGCTTATGGTCCATTTGTATTTTCTCTTTATACATCACTCTATTTGTTTTATCTATTTTCTCTTGGATTGTTTGTCTAACTCTTGATTAATTCAGGGAAGTTCTTTATGCATTTTGCATATTAATTTTTTATCATTTAATTCATTGTATTACATTAAATATGTCATTTCATCAATGACCTACTTTTTACTATATTGTTTTTTAATTAACAGAAGTTCTTATATTAAAAATATTTTGTTATAGAAAATTTCAATCATATTCAAAAATAGAAATTCTTAATTTTAATGTAGCTAGATTTTAAAAACTCTTTGGTTTGTGATTTTTATGTTGTGAAACCCTTCTTTATTCCCAAATCATGACAATATTCATGCATGTTGTCTTCTGAAAGTTTTATAATTTTCCTTTCAATTTAAGTCTTTAGTCCACTTGGAATTGATTTTTTGTGTAAATATCCAAATTAATTTTTTTCTGTATAGAATACTACTGCCTCAGAGCCATTCATTAAAAACTACACCTCTTTTTTCTCCTGATTGGCACTGCCGAGTTGGTTCTATAGAAAGTGTCATATAGATGTGGCTCTGTTTCTAAACTTTCTAGTCTCTTCTATTTATCTACTTTACTATTCTGGCTGATTCCCCACTGGCTTAGTCACTTAGTTTAATAACATGTCTTTATATATGTCTCCTGCCTTAGTCATCTTCTTCAGTAGTGTTTTGCCTCTTTTCCGGCATTTAACATTTCCATATAAACTTAAAAATCACCTGTCAAGTTATAAAATGTCTTCTTGGATTTTAATTGTGGAATGCCTTGAATTTATAGATAGTTTATGAATTTATAGATAGTTTATGATTATTATGATAATAATCAACTACCAAGATTATTGTATGAGGGTACTTCAAAAAGTCCATAAAAAATAGAATTAAAAGATAATATGAATCTTTTCATGAACTTTTTGAAGTACCCTCATATATTTCTCTAATTATTTAGCTTTTTAAAATGTCTTCCAATAAAGTCTTGCAATTTATCCCATCAAAGTCTTGTCCATTGGTTGCTAGGTCTGTTTCTACATTCTATTCTGTTCACATATCCATATTACATGTTCTTTTTATTTTTACGTGCTATGTAAATGGTATCTTTTTATTTTCAGTCTTACTAAACCCTTAGTTTAAGTTGTCTAGTGGAAACAAGAGATAGTTGGATTTTTTTAAAATCAATAATCTTTGTCCTTTTCCTTATTTTCCTGGTTATCTTTGATTGTGTGTTGGTCATTTTTCATGAAATATCACTTACTGGGTTCCCTGAGGCTTAACACGAATGTGCTCTCCCCCAGAGAAGCTTTCATTAACCTTGAAAGCAGGAGGTCACCAGAATGATTATATCTTACTGATGAATAAAACCTTTAATCATCTGTGATTATACTTATCTTTAGTAATATTTTTTGTTGTTTTAAAGTTCGTTTTCTTAATCTTCTTTTGGTTAGCAGTTTCTTCTTTTATTTTCAAATTTTGTGTGTCCATATGTTTAAAGCATGCAGCTATTTTTTTTCATTCTTTCTGACAATATTTGTCTTTTAACTGGAGAGTTTAGTCCATTTAAATTCTTTGGGATTACCAATGTGTGTGTGTGTGTGTGTGTGTGTGTGTGTAATCACATCATCTTATTTTAAACTTATTATGAATCTTTCTTTCCTTTTTCTTTTCATTTCTTCCCCGTTATTAGTTAGGAAGTTATACTTCTTTGTTTATTCCTTAGCCAAAAGAATCCTTTCATGGTATAGGTCAGATCATGTCACTCCTCTGCTCAAAACTCATCAATTGGTTCCCTTTTTCTCAGAACAAAAGCCAAAGTTCTTATCAATGCCTGCAAGGCCTACATGCTCTGCCCCTTGCTCTTTTTTTGATCATTCCCCGACCTTGCTCTGTATGTTCTAGACATACTGGCCTCCTTGGTTTTCCTTGAACACCCAGAACATACTCCTAGTACAGGACCTTTGCACCTGTTGTTCCCTCTACCCAGAATCTTCTTCTACCAGTGGCTCACTATTCATGTTCTCAGATCTCTGCTCATATGCCACCGTATCATTGAGATATTTCCTGATCACCCTACTTAAAACAGCAAACTTCTACACTACTCAATCCCTTCATTAGCACTTGTCACCTTCTGATATATGACACATTTTCTTGTTTATTTGTGACGTGTGTGTCTTATCTACCAGCATGCAAGATCTGTGAGTACAGATTCTTTGCCTTTGTGCTTTACTTCTGTATTTCCAGTGTCTACTGCATTGTCTTTCATGTGGTGGAAACTTAGTATTTTCTAGAATCAATAGATGAATCCCTTTTGGATAAATATTTGTTGTTTAGATTTTATCTCTCTCCCCTTGCTTTTCCCCAAATGATTTGGGCCTACAGTGAAGGATTTATGAGACCTGATGGCCCTGGAGAAGTGAAGTGCATCTCAGATTGTGCAAGTATAGGATTTTATGCTGTCTTCTGTGCCCTTACTGGTTTCCCTGCTGGGTGGCTGGTCTGGTCCAGTGTCTACTCAGGTGTGACTGAGTCATGTGGTACTTCAGAACCTTGCATGACCACCCAGTGCTGAAGACTGCTGTCTGGGTCATTTTCCTTTGATCCAGAGGCCCATGCTCTGCAACCTTTTTGTCTCATCTCTAGGCCTCTATTATCTATATATCCTTCCAAATCTTCTGGGGCCTTCTTTAGGGCACATGGAACTTCCAGATCCCCGTTATGGTTGGGGGAATCAAAGACCTGATACCTCCCTCACTCATGCTGCCTTCTTATTTCCATGCCACTTTAGATGTGTTTTCAAGCTAAATACAGGGCTTTTCCTAGATCTAAAGCGTTCCTCAAGCTACGTCCAGGGAAACAGACCAATAGCCACCGTATTCTTGAATTCTTCTATACCCATCTAAAGGTTTTGATCCTCTGTCCCCAGGTTTCACCCTAAGAGAAGTTGGTAAGTGCTCTGGCATCTTCGACTCATCTCTTGCTCCATCTCTTTTTTCCCCATGTTCCAGTGGTCTAGAAGGGGTGGGCTTCCTCCCTTTCCTTGTGGCCAAAGACTCCCTGACTTCATACCTGAGTTCCCTATCCATAGTTTACAGTAAAACTCCATAGTCTGCTTCTGATATGTAAACAGGAAGTGATTAGAGTTTAGGATATGCCCCATTGTCTCCCTTCGTTTTTAAAGCTTGTCTTTTAAAATTTCTGTCCTGTTGTAAAATTAAAGATGATAGAAGATTATATTAAGTCTTTATTTTTCTGTTTGCATTATTTCTGTAATAAATAAATAACAATGGACACATGTATAGATGAAGAGAAAATAGATGTCGTAATCAAGGACACCTGATGTAAACTCAATTATGTGAAATATCAGTGACTGATTTCTATCTGCTCAAACTGACGGTTTAATCAATTAGTGAGCCTTAATTAACATAATGACTTTAGCACAACTAGCATGTCCTTGACACATAATAGGCATGCTCAATTGGTACTGGCTACTATTTAAATGTTTCTAAAATCTCCCCAAGGATGCCCTCATTTTGGAGGAAAGACTCTATCTGTATCCCTCTGAGACTTTCAGCTGCAGATTGATTGCATCCCTCTGAAATATTGGCTGGTGCTATTCCCTAACCTTAATTCAGTTTCAGCTTCCCTGAAAGCAGACACCCATGAATTACATCTCCTTGTCTCTGTTGGTGCACAGTAGGTGCATTCATTCCACGTTATTTGTCTAGTATATGCCAGGCCCATTCTGGGCACTACGAACACAAACTGGAATAAACATGAATTCCAGCCAGAGGGAGACAAGTAATGCATTCAAATATTACCCCTGCTGTGATCAAATGCCAGGGCAGCCAGAAAACATTTCATGGAAATATGACTACAAAGCCGTGCTTTAAAAGATGAGTGGCGTTTTCCAGGTGGACCAAGCACGGCAGGACTTCCCAGGAGAGGGATTTGTGTTGATAAAGTGCTGAGGTGTAAAAAAAATAAAAATAAAAAAATAAAAAGACAGAATTGCGAGCAGTCCAGTGCAATTGGAGTGTGAGTGATGCCTTCAGAATAGCAAGAGACAGTATCCCAGAAACTGTCAGAGGCCAGATAATGGCAGTGGTGCTTGAACAGTCTTAGGCAGGGCATGTGTGTGATTACATTTGTCTTTCAGAATGATCTCCTTAGCCTAGAGGTGGATAACAGATTAGAAGGGACAAAGACTGGAGAAAGGGAGACCAATTACAATACTTCGAAAGCTACGGTGGGTATAGTGGAAAACAAAAGAAGATTGTAGAGTCCATGGGTTTTGGTATCTGACTGTTTTCTTACAAAATGCTTGTTTTAATGAAATGATGGGAACAGTAATAATTAAGCACCTAGTGTGGTCTGGGAATTCTGATCAGCTCTGCACATGCAGCTTAATATTTAATCTTACAACTACTATGTTAGTTGGGAACTACTATCATCTATCAACTATTATCAGAGGATGAGTAAATTACCCAAGGTCATCTAGCTAGTGAGTTGCAGAGCTGGGATTCAAACTTAGGAAGTCCAGCTCCAAGAGCCAGTCCCCTTAGCTCCTACAGCACATATTGCACAGAGAATGGACTTCGATAGAATGGAGGAATATCCTCCAGCCGCAGTACTTCCAGCTAATGAAATCCAGATTTAGACTAAACAAAGAAAATAACAGAAAAAAAAAAAAGGCATTGTTGAGAGGATTTGGGAGTTCATAAGCTCTGTGAGCTGAGCCCAACAGCAGCAAAAAAAAAAAAAAAAAAAGAAAAGAAAAAAAGTTTTTTAACTTTTGAGAGACATTATGGTAAATACACATAATATAACATTTACCACCTTATCATTTTAAAGTGTACAGTTAAGTGGAATTAAGTACATTCACACTGTTGTGTAATCACCACCACCATCTGTGTCCTGAACTCTTCATCTTGCAAAACTGAAACTCTATACCCATTAAACAACAACTATTAAACTCATTAAACAACAACTTTCCTTCCCCCAGCCCCTGTCAACCACCATTCTACTTTCTGTCTCTATGAATTTGACTATTCTAGGTACCTCATATAAGTGGAATTATACATTATTTGTCTTTTTGTTACTGTCTTACTTCACTTAACATAATGTCTTCAAGTTTCATTCGTGTTGTAGCATGTGTCAGAATTTTCTCTCTGTATGAGGCTGAATAATATTCCACTGTATATTTATAGCACATTTTGCTTATTTGTTCATTTGCTGATGGAAACTTGGGTTGCTTCCATGTTTTATATATTGCAGTTATAAACATGGGTGTACAAATATCTCTTCAAGATGCTGCTTTCAATTCTTCTGTGTACGTACATGGTAGCAGAATTTTCTGGATCATATGGTAATTATATTTTCAATTTTTAAAGGTTTCTAGCATCCCTGGTGATACCTTCTTTGATCCATTGATTGTTTAAGAGTATGTCAATTAATTTTCACAAATCCACAGATCTGTGAATTTTCCAGTTTTCTTTTTGTTATTTATTTCTAAGTGTATCTTGTGTGGTCAGAGAAGATATTTTGTGTGTTATCTATCTTTTTAACTCTATTGACACATAATTTGGGCCTAACATATGGTCTGTCCTGGAGAATGTCCTGTGTGCACATGTTGGGTAGAGTTTTCCACATATGGCTGTTAAATCTAGTTGGTTCATTGAGTTATCCAAGTCCTCTATTTCCTTACTTATCTTCCATCTGGTTGTTCTACCCATTTTTGAGAACTGGGTATACATTCTAATTTGAATTTATACTAACTTAACTTCAATAACATACAGAATGTCTCATTCTTTACACCTCCATCTCTACCCCTTTCAGCCATTAATTTAACAAAAGTACATCTTTATACATTGTGTGCCCTATAACATAAACTAATAATCGTTTCTTTCATGAGTTAGTCTCTTAAATTATGTAGAAAACAAAATGTGGGGTTACAAACCAGTGTTACAATAATACTAGATTTTAGGCTAATAATTGTTTTTTAAAAAATGTTTTAGTCTCTTAAACCGTGTTGAAAACAAAAATTAGAGTTACTGTTGTCACAATAATATTAGCTTTTATAATTGTCCAAGTATTTACCTTTATTGAGATCTTTATTTCTTCCTAAGGATATAAGTTACTGTCTATTGTCTTTTCATTTCAACCTGCAGGACTCTTGTTGAGCATTTCTTGAAGGGCAGGTCTAGTGGTAATGAATTCTCTGAGGTTTTGTTTACTAAAGAATATCTTAATTTCTTCCTCAGTTTTGAAGAACAGTTTTGCCAGATATAAGATTTTTGGCTGAGTTTTTTTTTTTTCTTTTTCTTTTAGCACTTTTAATATTTTAGCCCATTGCCTATTGGCCTTCAAACTTTCTGATGTGAAATCTGCTGATAACGTAATTGAGAATCCCTTGCATATGATGATTTCTTTTTTCTTGCTGCTTTCAAGATCTCTCTTTGTCTTGGGCTTTTGACAGTTTGATCATAATGTGTGGGCCTTTTTGAGTTCATCCTACTCAGAGTTTGTTAAGATTCTTGGATATTTATATTCATGCCTTCCATCAAACTTGGGAAGATTTCAGCCATTATTTTCTTAATCTCCCTGCCTATTTTTCTTTCTTCTACTTCTGTGACTCTTACAAGGCCTATTTTGGTTCACTTTGGTGTCCCACAGCTCCCTTAGGCTCTGTTCACTTTTCTTTGATCTTTATTTCTTTTTCTCAGGGTCAGTAATTTTAATGGTTCTGTCTTCAAGTTCACCAATTCTTTCTTTTGCCTTCTCAAATCTGCCTTTGAATTCCTCTAGTGAATTTTTTATTCAGTTATCACACTTTTTAGCAGTAGAGTTTCTTTTTAGATTTTCTCTCTTTATTAATATTTCCATTTTGTCCATACATTGTTTTCTTGACTTTCTATATGTCTTCCTTTAGTTCTTTGAGCATCTTTAAGACATTTATTTAAAAGTCTTTGTCTAGTAGGTCTGCCATTTGGTCTTTCTTTGGGATAGTTACCATTGGTTTACTTTATTCTTTTGAATGGGCCATACCATACTTTTTGTTTTTCTGTATGCCTTGTGATTTTTTGTTGAAAAGTGGACGTCTGAATCTAACAATGTGGTAACTCTAGAAGTCAGAATCTCCCCCTGCCCCAGCATGTGCTATTTTTTGTTTCTATTTTGTTCTGCCTTTTTTTCTTTCTTATTGTTTTATGCTGTCTTTGTACCAATGATCAGCCTGAGGTGTAAACTTAAGGTCCTCTGAGGTCTTTTCTTTTTTTTTTTTTTTTTAAAGATGACCGGTAAGGGGATCTTAACCCTTGACTTGGTGTTGTCAGCACCACACTCAGCCAGTGAGCGAACCGGCCATCCATATATGGGATCTGAACCCGGGGCCTTGGTGTTATCAGCACCGCACTCTCCTGAGTGAGCCATGGGCCGGCCCCCTCTGAGGTCTTTTCTGAGCCTATGTCTTTCCCTGGGCATGCATGGTGACTTTCTAATTTCTCCTACATATGTAGTTGCTTTTGAATGTTCTAGTCTTTAATGTATGACTCCCAAAAGGGGGAAAAAAGAAAAATAAAGAGAGGAAAAAAAGCACCAGCCTTTTCATTCCCTCAGAAGTCACTTCAGCCACAGGGGGAGGAGCTTGTAACACTTGGGGGTGGGAGAAAGCATAACAATGGTTGCCCACCTTGGTGTCTGCATCTCTGTGATCAGAAGTAGCCATCAGCAGTCAGAACATAGGTCACTGATTTTTGGAGGACAGGGTTTTTTCTGCCCATCCTGGCTCTTGAAAGCTGAGTGCCAACTGATTCTAGAATGTGTGAACCATAGGACTGGAGAATTGGAGATGGGTAGCCACTGCTGATCTAAGAACTGAATGAACTGAAACTAACCACAATATACCATCCAAGCTTTTCCCTGGAAGTTGCAAGCCTTCAATAGACTCCAGAATTCCAAAATAGTTACATCTGACAGATTCTGCCAGTGCAATTGTTGTCTAGGTAAGGAGACAGATTCCTGGTGCTTCCTATTCCCCCATCTTCCCAGAAATCAGCAAATCTATTCTGATATACTTTTTTAAAAAAAAAAATTTTATTTTGTTGATATACATTGTAGCTGATTATTGCTCCCCATCACCAAAACCTCCCTCCCTTCTCCCTCCCCCCCTCCCCCCAACAATGTCCTTTCTGTTTGCTTGTCGTATCAACTTCAAATAATTGTGGTTGTTATATCTTCTCCCCCCCCCCCAGTTTGTGTGTGTGTGTGTGTGAATTTATATATTAATTTTTAGCTCCCACCAATAAGTGAGAACATGTGGTATTTCTCTTTCTGTGCCTGACTTGTTTCACTTAATATAATTCTCTCAAGGTCCATCCATGTTGTTGCAAATGGCAGTATTTCATTCGTTTTTATAGCTGAGTAGTATTCCATTGTGTAGATGTACCACATTTTCCGTATCCACTCATCTGATGATGGACATTTGGGCTGGTTCCAACTCTTGGCTATTGTAAAGAGTGCTGCGATGAACATTGGGGAACAGGTATACCTTCGACTTGATGATTTCCATTCCTCTGGGTATATTCCCAACAGGGGGATAGCTGGGTCGTATGGTAGATCTATCTGCAATTGTTTGAGGAACCTCCATACCATTTTCCATAGAGGCTGCACCATTTTGCAGTCCCACCAACAATGGATGAGAGTTCCTTTTTCTCCGCAGCCTCGCCAGCATTTATCGTTCATAGTCTTTTGGATTTTAGCCATCCTAACTGGGGTTAAATGGTATCTCAATGTGGTTTTGATTTGCATTTCCCGGATGCTGAGTGATGTTGAGCATTTTTTCATATGTCTGTTGGCCATTTGTTTATCTTCCTTAGAGAAATGCCTACTTAGCTCCTTTGCCCATTTTTAAATTGGGTTGCTTGTTTTCTTCTTGTAAAGTTGTTTGATTTCCTTATATATTCTGGATATTAATCCTTTGTCAGATGTATATTTTGCAAATATTTTCTCCCACTCTGTTGGTTGTCTTTTAACTCTTTCAATTGTTTCTTTTGCTGTGCAGAAGCTTTTTAGTTTGATATAATCCTATTTGTTTATTTTTCCTTTGGTTGCCCGTGCTTTTGGGGTCGTGTTCATGAAGTCTGTGCCCAGTCCTATTTCCTGAAGTGTTTCTCCTATGTTTTCTTTAAGAAGTTTTATTGTTTCAGGGTGTATATTTAAATCCTTAATCCATTTTGAATTGATTTTAGTATACGGTGAGAGGTATGGATCTAGTTTCATTCTCCTGCATATGGATATCCAGTTATCCCAGCACCATTTGCTGAAGAGGCAGTCCCTTCCCCAGTGAATAGGCTTGGTGCCTTTGTTAAAGATCAGATGGCAGTAAGTGTGTGGGTTGATTTCTGGATTCTCTATTCTATTCCATTGGTCAGTGTGTCTGTTTTTATGCCAGTACCATACTGTTTTGGTTATTATAGCTTTGTAGTATAGCTTAAAGTCAGGTAGTGTTATGCCTCCAGCTTTATTTTTTTTGCTCAGCATTGCTTTGGCTATGCGTGGTCTTTTATTGTTCCATATAAATGTCTGAATATATTTTTCCATTTCTGAGAAAAATGTCTTTGGAATTTTGATGGGGATTGCATTGAATTTGTATATCACTTTGGGTAGTATGGACATTTTCACTATGTTGATTATTCCAATCCAAGAGCATGGAATATCTTTTCATCTTCTTGTATCCTCTATAATTTCTCTCTGCAGTGGTTTGTAGTTCTCATTATAGAGATTTTTCACCTCCTTGGTTAACTGAATTCCTAAGTATTTTATTTTTTTGGTGGCTATTGTAAATGGGCAGGCTTTCTTGATTTCTCCTTCTGCATGTTCAGTATTGGAGAAAAGAAATGCTACTGATTTTTGTGTGTTGATTTTGTATCCTGCTACTGTGCTGAAATCATTTATCAATTCCAACAGTTTTTTTGTAGAGGTTTTAGGCTGTTCGATATATAGGATCATGTCATCTGCAAACAGGGACAGTTTGACTTCATCTTTTCCAATCTGGATGCCCTTTATTTCCTTCTCTTCTCTGATTGCTCTGGCTAGTACTTCCAACACTATGTTGAATAGGAGTGGTGAGAGTGGGCATCCTTGTCTAGTTCCTGTTCTTAAAGGAAAAGCTTTCAGCTTTTCCCCATTCAGGATGATATTGGCAGTGGGTTTGTCATATATGGCTTTAATTATGTTGAGATATTTTCCCTCTATACCTAACTTATAGAGGGTCTTAGTCATGAATGAGTGCTGAACTTTATCAAATGCTTTTTCAGCATCTATAGAGATGATCATATGGTCCTTGTGTTTGAGTTTATTAATATGGTGTATCACATTTATTGATTTGCGTATGTTGAATCAACCTTGCATCCCTGGGATGAATCCCACTTGATCGTGATGAATAATTTTTCGTATGTGTTGCTGTATTCTGTTTGCTAGTATTTTAGTGAGGATTTTTGCATCTATATTCATCAAGGATATCGGCCTGTAGTTTTCTTTTTTGGTTATATCTTTACCTGGTTTTGGTATCAGGATGATGTTTGCTTCATAGAATGAGTTTGGGAGATTTGCGTCCGTTTCAATCTTTTGGAATAGTTTGTAAAGAATCGGTGTCAATTCCTCTTTGAATGTTTGGTAAAATTCTGCTGTGAATCCATCTGGTCCTGGGCTTTTCTTTGTTGGGAGCCTTCTGATAACAGCTTCAATCTCCTTTATTGTTATTGGTCTGTTCAAATTTTCTATGTCTTCACGGTTCAGTTTTGGGAGCTTGTGTGTGTCTAGAAATTTATCCATTTCCTCTAGATTTTCAAATTTGTTGGCGTATAGTTGTTTATAGTAGTCTTGAATGATTCCTTGTATTTCAGATGAATCAGTTGTAATATCGCCTTTTTCATTTCTAATTTTTTAATTTGAGTCTTCTCTCTTCTTTTTTTTGTTAGCCATGCTAATGGTTTGTCAATTTTATTTATCTTTTCAAAAAACCAACTTTTTGATTCGTTGATCTTTTGAATTGTTTTTTGGTTTTCAGTTTCATTCAGTTCTGCTCTGATCTTAATGATTTCTTTCCGTCTGCTAACTTTAGGTTTGGATTGTTCTTGTTTTTCTAGTTCTTTAAGGTGAAGTGTTAGGTTGTTCACTTGCCATCTTTCTATTCTTCTGAAGTGAGCGTTTAATGCAATAAATTTTCCCCTCAATACTGCTTTTGCAGTATCCCACAGGTTTTGGTATGATGTATCATTGTTTTCATTAGTTTCAATAAATTTTTTGATTTCCTGCTTGATTTCTTCTTGGACCCATATGTCATTAAGTAGAATGCTGTTTAATTTCCATGTGTTTGTATAGTTTCCAGAGTTTCGTTTGTTATTAATTTCTAGTTTTAATCCATTGTGGTCTGAGAAGATACATGGGATAATTCCAATTTTTTTGAATTTATTGAGACTTGATTTGTGACCTAATATGTGATCTATCCTGGAGAATGATCCATGTGCTGATGAGAAGAATGAATATTCTGAGATGGTTGGGTGGAATGTTCTGTAGATATCTGCCAATTCCAATTGGTCTAGAGTCTTGTTTAGATCTTGTATTTCTCTACTGATTCTTTGCCTAGATGAGCTGTCTAATATTGACATTGGGGTGTTCAGGTCCCCTGCTATTATGGTATTAGTGTCTATTTCCTTCTTTAGGTCTAATAGATTTTGTTTTATAAATCTGGCTGCTCCAACATTGGGTGCGTACATATTTATGATTGTTATGTCTTCTTGATGGATCAGTCCTTTTATCATTAAGTAGTGTCCCTCATTGTCTCTTTTTATGGTTTTTAGTTTAAAGTCTATTTTGTCAGATATAAGAATAGCTACTTCTGCTCGTTTTTCTTTTCTGTTTGCATGGTAAATCTTTTTCCATCCTTTCACTCTTAGTCTGTGTAAATCTTTATGGGTGAGGTGGGTCTCTTGTAGGCAGTATATAGTTGGGTCCTGCTTTTTGATCCAGTCAGCCAGTCTGTGTCTTTTAATTGGGGAATTTAAGCCTTTTACATTAAGAGTTGTTATTGAAAGGTGTTGATTTATTCCTAGCATTTTATTGGTTGTTTGGTTGTCTTAGGTGTCTTTTGTTCCTTGCTTTCTGATTTACTGTTTGGTTTCTTTGTTTGTTGGTTCCTTAGGTTGTAGATAGTGTTTTTGTTAGCTTGTTTTCTCTTCATGAATGCCATTTTTATTGTACTAGCGGGTTTAGATTTTTCTTGGGTTTTTATGGCAGTGGTAGTTATTTTTCAGGAACCAAACCCAGTACTCCCTTGAGGATTTCTTGTAAGGGTGGTCGTGTGGTAGTGAACTCCCACAGTTTTTGTTTGTCTGAGAAATATACTATTTGCCCCTCATTTCGGAAGGATAGCCTTGCAGGGTAGAGTATTATTGGCTGGCAATCTTTGTCTTTTAGTATTTTGAAAATATCATCCCATTCCTTTCTAGCTTTTAGGGTTTGTGATGAAAAGTCTGATGTTAACCTGATTGGGGCTCCCTTATAGGTGATTTGATGCTTCTCTCTTGCAGCTTTTAAGATTCTCTCTTTGTCTCTGAGTTTTGCCAATTTGACTATGACATGTCGTGGAGAAGGCCTTTTTGGGTTGAATACGTTTGGAGATCGTTGAGCTTCCTGGATCTGAAGATCTGTGATTTTTCCTATACCTGGGAAGTTTTCTGCCACTATTTCGTTGAATATGTTTTCAATGGAATCTCCATTTTCCTCCCCTTCTGGAATACCCATGACTCGGATATTTGAGCACTTGAGGTTGTCTGATGTCTCTCTCAGATTTTCTTCCATGTCCTTGATTCTTTTTTCTTTCTTTTTGTCTGCTTGTGTTATTTCAAACAGCCCATCTTCAAGTTCAGAGGTTCTCTCTTCAACTTCGACAAGCCTGCTGGTTAAAGTCTCCGTTGTGTTTTTTATTTCGCTGAATAACTTCTTCAGCTCAGCAAGTTCTGCTACACTTTTTTTCAGGACATTGATTTCCTTGTACATTTCCTCTTTCATATCCTGTATACTTTTCCTCATTTCATCATGATGTTTAGCTGAGTTTTCTTGTATCTCATTCACTTTCCTTAGAATTATCACTCGAAATTCCTTGTCAGTTATTTCAAGGGCTTCTTGTTCTATAGGATCTAGAGTTTGAGATTTATTAACTTTTGGTGGTGTACTTTCTTGATTTTTTGTATTTCTGGTATCTTTTTTTTGGTGTTTATTCATTGTGGCAGGGGGTTTCACAGTCCACCCATTTGAGACTAATGACTAACTAGGATGTTGCTGTGGTTGCCAATTTGGTATGGCTCCTTCCGTGACTGCTCAGTTGGCCTCTAGTGCCTTGTGTGTGTGGTTGCCTCGGGTCTTGGGCTTCTCCGTGAGCCACCTTTCTGGTCAGCTAGGACTCTGCTGGGCTGGTGGATCACGTACCACAGGGTGTGTGATCTCTGTTGAGCTTTCACTTCCTGTGCAGGACTTCTCCCCGTTCCGTGTGCTCTGGCCCAGGCTGTTAGATCATGCAGTGGCGACCCTACCGGGTGTGTGGTTTCTGTCTAGTCTCCGCCTCCCTGGCTGCACGTCTCCCCCCTCTGTGCGCACTGTGCTGGGCTGGGGCGTGTCTTCTGCACCCCTCATCTATCAGCTGGGCCTTCAAGACCCTGCTCGGCACCGCCTCGCCCAGGAAGTCTACCAGGTTTCTGCTAGGCACAGATGACCGGTCGCTCTGGGTGCCTTTGTAGCACTGTGTAGATCTTTCTCGGGTCTTGTTCACCTTTTTATCCCCCCGGTATAAACCGAGTCTAGCGCCCGCCTGCAGCCTGCTCTCCAGCAGGTTCAAGCGGACCTGGGAACTCTCCTACCACACTATTCCCAATGAGAAATTCGTTAGGCTTTTTTCCAAACTGGTGGCTGCAGAGATGGTATCTGCCTTCCAGTAACAGGAAGTTTACCGGGGGCCGGAGTCCAGGGTGTGGTGTAGTGACAGTCGGCCCGCCCGTACTTCCTTGCCCTCCCAACACTGGCCGGGGATGCCCCACGCCACCAGCCCCGCCAGAGAACCGTGGAGGGAGTGGGAGAGGAGGCCGGCCTGCAGGCTCCAGAAAGCCCCGCGCCGGGCCAAGCAAGTGGGAGGGCTCAGTGATGGCCGAGCCGGGCGGAGCTGCCCACACCTGGGAAAATGGAGGCAGCACCGGGGCGGTGAGTGGCCTGGTGGTGCAGGCGGGAGCCGGGTGGGCATCCACCCCCCAAACAGAACTGGGCCAAGGGTCACTCACAGGGTTGTGCCAGGTCGGGTGCTCGCTCTCTGTCTCTGGTTTGTCGCCTTCCGTGTTCTCGGCCGCTGCCGCCTCGGGCTGTTCTGTCGCGGTGCGGCTCGGGCGCTCCCAGGAATCTTCTTTAATGCCGGCCTGAAACCTCGAATCCTGAATAGGGCAGCTGGCCGCCTTCAGCGCGGCCCCGGCCTCCGGGATCCTGGCTGCATCCACAGCAGCCCTGGCGCCGTGTTCCCTGTTTCAAGACTCGCTTTTGCAGCTAAGAAACAGTTCTTTTCCTGCTCCACACTTCAAAGCTGTTGCCTGTAAATGAGGCAGCCTCTCCTGCCAGGGGCAAAGTGGCGGTCAGCCCCCACGACCGGCCAGCAGCTGCAGTCTCCCTTAAGAGATGGCGAGAGGAAGGTCCACAAGTTTCCCGGCTGCCTGAGGCCCAGTGGCCGCCTTTTCCACCTCAGCTACTCCACGCCAGCCGCTGCAGCCACCGCCATCTTGAAACTCCTTGGAGAAGCTATTCTGATATACTTTTGTCCATCAACCCTTGATTATCATGTGGAGTGAAATGGTGCAGGCACTGGTAGAGAGCAGGGCTGTAGTATGGGTAGGTTCACACATTGCAGGAGAGGATGGCTTTTTTTCAGTTATTCCATTGGCACAATTGATATTTTATTCTGGCTTATGTGAAGTTTCACACAGACACTTGCTGACATTGGAGAAATTTTGATTTGTAGCTCTAAAAGCAAACTGAGATGGAAGACATCATGATTAATCTGAGTACATATTGTGAAAGTCCTCCTTTTTTTAAGCTGATTTTTTTCCAGCAGAATATTTCATGTTTCTAAATGCATGTTTTTCCTCTCTTTTCTTTACAGTCATTATGCTTAAAATCTAATTCTGAATTCTTAAAAAAGTCAGTGTGGCAATTCCCTCAAATCACTTATATGTTTTTTTAAGATTTAAAAGAAATTGCTTTCTCCCTTAGCTGTGAAAATTAGCCAAACCTCTGTGCATGATTCTGCTCTCTACCAGCAGAGGTGCAATGCAGGTTCTCTGGTGCCTGGGAAGCCCTTGCCAGTGCATTTGTGCTTTGAGCTCAGCAAAGTTGGCTCATTAGCAACTGAGAGAAGGTTTTGAGACTCAAGGTAGCTTTAAAAGCTTTGTACCTTGTAAAATCCAATTACTATTTAGAGTGAATGGTGGTGTTAAATATAGTTGTTCCTCTATAAAAGGTATAAAAGCATCCCTTAATTGGAATTGAAGGCAGACTCCAAAAAATGCATCTTGATTAGAAAAAAAAAAGAGAAAATGAGACTACCTTCCTTAGTTTCTTTAGTCTGTTGATCTATGTTTATATCTATATCTATAGCTGCACACCTATATTCACAAACATACCTGTGTGTATTGTTTATATGGGTCAGAGAAGAGATGTTTCCAATGGTGTTACAATCAACTGCTTCCTGGAAATTTCTTACTAGAGGAGAGGTGCTAACATAGCTCCAAGGTTTTGTATTTTGTGCTGTTGTGAACATTAAGGTTTTTAGTAAAAGGCAAAAGATTTATGCAATCTGAAGAGAAACCAGAGTATGTGAACATTAAGGTTTTTAACCCCAAATTTGAACATGATTTGGGCTTTCTGTGGAGCTGATGGCAGGTGTGGAATTTCCATGTAATAAAGGGCTCAAGCTCCTAGTTAGGGAAGAACTATACAGTGAACCACTTATGTGGTCCATTTCCCAAAGCAATCTACCCCCTCTCTGCTTTTTTGTGCAGGTTGGATGCTGTTTTCAAGAATGGTAGCTTGATGCTGATAACACCGAGGTCCAGGGTTTGATTCCTGCATCAGACAGCCACCCAAAACAAACAAACAAACAAACAAACAAACAAATGAACAGATAAAAAATAAATAAATAAAGCAAGCAAGCAAGCAAGCAAGCTTGGGTGTTGGGACCTGTGTGGTTGGGTGGATGGCTTTTCTTGGGATGAACATCTTCCCAGTAATGTCATCTAATTTTAGGCTGCAGGAGATGGAAATATGGTACCAGAGCCTCAGGTGGGAAGTAGGTGTCAGAGAATCTGCTCATTCACACTCTAAAACACAGCTTGGCGTGGCATTGAGAGGGATTTGTTGGTGAGAGGGAAGGTTTAGAAAAGTACAAACCCCCACCCATACAGGATTTGGAGCTTAGCAAAACTGGGCCTGAGCCCAGACTTTGCCAGGCAAAGTGACCCTGACTGCACTCGAGGATGTGTCAAGACATTCTTGCCAATGTCCCACAGGGCCAGGAAATCAGGGAGTTAGTTAGGAATTAAATGTTTTTCAAGTATTCATATTACTATTTACAGGTAAGAAAAAAAAAAAAAGAAAAGGATATGAGAGAGAACTGGCAATGGAAAGGAAGAAGTTTGTTTAATTACAATTTCTTTGATAAGTTTATGTATTAAAGACTCCAAAATTGGAAACTGCATTGGATTGCATTCCAACTGTGTTCTATTCATTTCTTTCCTGGGCCCCAAGACTTCCGCATCTTTATGTTGTTGTCTTGTTTTCCTGTTGTCTTGTTAACCAGGACCCACAGAAGTCAGACATGTTGGCAATGAGGTCTCAGACCCATCTGAATCTTACACGTCCAAAACTAAACCTTTGACTTTTCTTCCCAAGCATGTTCTCCCATTGTTTCCTGTCTCATTTCATGGACCCATTCAGTTACACAAGCCAAAAACCTAGCAGTAATTCCTGACACCTTCCTTTCCCTCCTCCTGGCCTCATGCCAATCCATGACCATGTGCTGACAACCTTACTCCCTCAATGTTCCTCCAGCCTGTTCACTTCTCTCACTTCCATTATCACCCTGGTCATCATCTCCTGCTTGGACCACTATACCATAAAGCCTTGCAACTGGTCTACTCAATCTACCCCGGCTGAACTGCAAGCCACTCTTTACCCTGTAACCAGAGTTCTCTTTCTAAATGCAAATCCCAAGCCTATCATTATTATCTTTTATATAACCCTTTGCAGGCTGTCCTGTTCTCTTGGGGTAAAAATGAAACTCATAACATGACCTTTGGGCCGAGCCCGTGGTGCGCCCGGGAGAGTGCGGTGCTGGGAGCGTGGCGACACTCCCGCCACGGGTTCAGATCCTATATAGGAATGGCCAGTGCGCTCACTGAGTACCGGTCACAACAAAGACAGAAAAAATAAATAAAAAATAAATAAAAAATAAAAATAAAAAATAACATGACCTTTGAGGTCTTCATGTTCTACTCCGTCTCTTATCTACACCATGCCCTCCTGTTCCCTTTGTTGCAGTTTTTTTTCCTCCTGGTATGTAAATTACCTTTTCACTTTATTAGCTGCGTCTTTTTCACATCATTTTAATTTTAATATGGCTAAAGCAGTAAGTCATACTTTATGGCTTCTGTATTTTTTTTGTGTGTGTATGTTCTCAAGAAGGCCTTCTTTGGCCCCCCCCCCCCCACATGCACACACACAAGATTGTACAAATATTTCCTTATATTTCTGCATTTGACTTATTACTCTACCTTTAGTTTTATGTATGGTGTGAGGTAAGGTGGAATCCTTATGTTTTTCCTAAGGAAGGGCCAATTTTTCCACATAGCATTTACTGGATATTTCATCCCTCATCTCTAACCCCCTCACTCTCCATGAAATGTTATAAACTAAATTCCTGTATAGTTGTGTTCTTGGAGTTATAATTTTGCTCCACTGATCTCTTTGTTTTTTTCTATGGACTAAAAAAAGGACACACTTTACCATAATTTTGTAATATGTTTTGAATTCTAATAGAGCTGTTTCTTGCAAATTGTTTTTATTTTCAAAATATTCTTCATTATTCATGTCTATTTTTTCTTCACGATGAATTTTAGATTTCTGTGGACTCATGATTGTCAAATAACTGTCAAATTCTGTGAGAAATTCTGTGGTGATTTTTATAAGTCTCAGGTTACACTTATGAATTAGTTTGGGAGATAAATTGCTATCTTTATAATAATGATTCTTCCTATCCATGAATATATAATATCCAATTGGTTCCTCAGTAAGGATTTGTAGCTTTCATATAAATTTTGAATGCTCTTGCATGCTTCTAGTTCAGTGTTAATTTTAAGTATTTATGTTTCTGTTGCTTTTGAGGAGGCAATCTCTTTTTGCTATAGTTTTATCTAATTATTGCTTGTATATGGGACAAATATAACATTTTTTGATTATCATGTGGTTGATGTATTGTTGAACTCTTTTAGTAGTTTAGTAGCTGTCTTAGTCCATTTTGTGCTGCTATAATAGAATATCACAGACTGGGAAATTTACAAACAGAAATGTATTGGCTCATGTTTCTGGAGGCTGGTAAGTCCAAAACCAAGGTTCCAGCATCTTGTGTGGGCCTTCTTGCTGGGTCATCCCATGATGAAGGCAGGAGGACAAAGAAAGAGAGGTCATTCCAAAAGGTATTTCATTAAGGCATTAAACCACCCATGGAGGTGGAGTCTTCATGTTCTAATCACTTCTTAAGGGTCTCACCTCCCAATACCTTTCCATTGGCAAATAAATTTCAACATGAGTGTTGGAGAGGGCAAACACTCAAACCATAGCAATGGCTTTTCAGTGTTTTGGACCTAGAATGAGCAATCATGTTATATAAAAACAATCACTGTTTTGTCTCTTTCTTTCCAATATTAATATCTTTTAATATCTTACTTCTTTTTTGTTTTACTGGAGGTTGGAGAGAGTGGTAACTGGACACCTATTAAGAAGCGACTGCACTAATTTGATGGGAGGTAACGAATGGCTGAACTTTACTAAGTTCCACTGATGTGGAAACAGAAACAGCCAAATTACAGCCAGAGCTTGGAAGCTGATCAGAGAGTGGGTGGAGGATGTGGCACTGAGTTCTGAGTGGGTAAATGAGAGAGTGATGCTAGAACATAAATCCAGATGTCGAGAGGAGAAGTTCATTTGCAAGGGGAGAGAATGTGTTCCGTGTTAGACAGGTGGGGTTGATGACTCCATGGATCATTCAGGGGGAGAGTCCAGTAAGTATCTGGGTAATGACAGATTAGGACAAATCCTTATTTCAATAAACAGTGGGTCCCTCTGAAACCATCTGGGTTTGCCCCTCCTGGTACCAAGCCTGAGATGGTATTGGTCAGGGTGTTAGATCAAGTAGTGCAGGGGAGATGTGCAGGCAACATCTTTGCTGTTGAGCAGGGGGAGCTCTGAGCTCGCTTGGACTGGGGTCTCTCAGCAAATGAGCATATGGCAGATGTGCATGTCAGCTAAATCCCAACCTTGTCAGCCCATGGAATAATTTTGGGATTTAGATTCTGGATTTGACTTGGCCAGTGGAGATGATGATAAAGTTTCCAACATGTGAATTTGTATTTCTTATTTCCAAATATCCATTATGTTAGAAAGCCATATTTTTGTGTGTGTGTGCTCCAATAAAACTTTATTTACAAAAAGAGATGGAAATTGGATTTGGCCAACAGTCCATAGTGTGCTGACTCCTGTTAGAGAATTAGGAGAAAGAGGATCACTATAGACAAGGAAAAGGTGGTGATCAAGAGTTCAGTTTTTCCTATGGCAATTTTGATGTATCATGTACATATGCAGATATCAAATAGGTAGTTGGCTACATGAGAGTTGAACTCAGAGGAGAATTCTTAGTTAAAGACATAAATTGGAAGCCATAGTATAAAGATGAGAAAGGATGAGATGACATTGGAAGAGAATAAAAGAGAGAGGTGAAAAGGGCCTAGGGCTGAGCGCCAGTGAACACCTACAAAAAGTTTGCGGCGGGTATGCCTCTTAGTTCACAGATTCACTTAAGCAAGAAATATCTTATTAGTTTATTTTCTTTAAATCAACTTAATGTTACTCTGAGTCCCTATCTTAATCAGGTTGGTGGGAAATTCAATTTCATCCATTTGGTATTTCCTCCACTCTCTATTCTCTCTGTTATGTGAAGGTTGAAGGTCCCTGGGTTTTATCAGGTGCCAAAGCATCAAGGAGACCACATCATTGATCCACCACCGAGGCACCACTGCCTCAGCTAGCGTGGTTCTGCCAACCCTAACAGATAAAGCCATATTTTTAAAAAGCAAGATTAGTTTTCAAGTCTGGGAAAGGGTGCTGGGTGGCAGTGGCAGAGAAGGGGAAAGGAAGGAGTGATGAACTAAGTCCCCGGTGTATTTGGAGATGGGTCAGAACTTGAATATTATAGAAAACTGTTCCCATCCCCTCTGACACCAGCTAATGATTTGTCTCCACTGCCGTGTTTAGCTCGGGCTGTCATCACTTTTGATGTGGCTCCTGTAGATCAAAGAGGGAGGCAGTGTACAGCCATGTCACCGCCTGCTATTGCCTGCACAGAGGCCCACAGTGCTAACTTCCAGGGTACCCGGCTGGGGTTCTGCACATCGTTACCCAGATTAATGAGGACAGATGGGTTTTTGTATAATCAGCCGTACTCTGCTGCCAGTCTGGTTTGGTCACCAGGTGGAATATTTCAGTAATCAATAATTACAAATATAGCAACCAATGCTGACTTAGGAAAAAACAAAACAAACAAAAAACAATGATGGAGTGTTAAAGGTTGAAAATAAGAAGATCCTGCATTACGCTGCACAGGGTTTGCTGAGGGTGAGAGAGAAGTTCAAGATGAGCAGGCTATACAGTTCCAGTTACCTTAATAACAGGTAACAAAGGTGAAAAACGTGGACCATCACATTTACTTTCCCTTAACATGCCCCTATCCTTTGACTGCTCTCAGCAACTCAGGCTGCACCTTCTGTTAAAATGCAGCCACTCCAGGGTACCTACTGGGACTCATTTGTAAAGAAAATGAGAGGTATTCAAGAATTGAGCACATGAGGGATGGCATTCTATCTGTCGAGACTAGGAGGATGGATGCAGGACTGGGCTGGGAAGGGAAGATTATGAGAGAGGGTTGAGAGGTGGAGGGTGGGAGGGCTGCTCACTGTGACGATGGCTGTGTGCTGTGGGCATGGCTGGCTGGGGTCACATGAGCTGAGCAGATTCCCCAATGGAGATAGAGCTGGCAGGTACTTTTCTTTTTTGTAAGAAATGAGTCCAAGAATGTCAAAAGAAGCTACTGTATTTGCCAAAGTAGGTGACAATAGCGTTTAACCTTCGTTATACCTTTTCTGGTGGCTTGCAAGTCATCTCTTCTTAGCTGTTTCTTTTTGCTGTAAATTTGCCTCCCTCTAAACAAAAGTTGACTTCTCCACACACAAATAGATTCCTTCTGCTCAATGCACTTATCAAATTCACAATGCACTTGTTTTTCTATGCTGCAATCTGTATGTGCTAATGTGTAAAGATCTCTGACATATTGTTTAAGTGAAAAATGAACTGTGCAGAAAAGTAGGATGAACTCCTTTCTGTAATTTTTAAAAAAGCATGTGCGTTTGAATGTTCATAGCAGCATCATTCCCAATAGCTGAAAAATGGAAACAACCCAAATGTCCATTAACTGACAAATGCATAAATAAAATGTGGTATATCCATACAGTGGAATAATTATTTGGCAATATAACGGAATGGCATATTGACACATGCAAAAACATGGATGAACCTTGAAAATGCTATGCTAAATGAAAGAAGACAGATACATGAGGTTACATATTATATGATGTCAATAATAGGCAAATTGATGGCTGTCAGGGACTGAGGAGAGGGGAAAATGGAGTGACTGCTTATGGGGTTTCTTTTTGAGGTGATGAAACTATTCTAAGATTGATTGTGGCACAGGTTGCACAACTCTGTGAATGTATTTTGAACTGTCCATTTTAAATCAGTATATTGTATAATATGTGAATTATATCTCAATGAGACTGTTTTGTGGGTGTGTATGTGTGTGTTTAGAGCTTGGTATGTGCATAATTTTTTTCCTGATATGTCAGAAATTGCAAACAGTGGTGAGCTTTGGCAAAAAGGAGTAGCAGAGGAAGACTCCTACTTTTCATTTTATACTTTTCTATACTGCTACAGTTTTTAGGCCAATTATTTATATTCCTTTTATTTATAAATTGAAAATTAAAAATATCAGCACCTCTTCTCTTAGCGCTGTACATAATGATTTTTAGGGCTCAATTTCTTCCTAATGGTTTTTTTGTTCTGTCTTGTCCTAGGGACAAGTACTGTGCATGCACCTCATATAATGTCCTCAAGGGTAAACAGCGTAGATAGATATGGGCACTTAGTAAATATACATTGACTCTCAAAATATGCTTCCTTGAGATTTTATTGGTAATGAAGGAAGGTGCTGCCCACAGGAAAAGATTGGAGTTTCCATCATCACCCAGAACTAACATCTCTAAGATGTACTTAACGTGTGTCCTCTGATATCTAG
Organism: Cynocephalus volans; assembly: GCF_027409185.1. Classification (NCBI taxonomy): domain Eukaryota; kingdom Metazoa; phylum Chordata; class Mammalia; order Dermoptera; family Cynocephalidae; genus Cynocephalus; species Cynocephalus volans. The sequence goes on from NC_084462.1 coordinate 59,588,676, forward strand.
TACATAGTAAGTATAGTAGGTGCTTACCAGTGTGGCCTCTCATTAACAAGAATCTGGAAGATGATGGACCCAAGATTGGCTCAGCAGCTCAAAGGTCCCCACAAAGACCCAGGTCCTTTTGGTCTTTCCATCCTGCCATTCTAAGTGAGTCAGTGGTGAGTGACCTCAGGGTACAAGGTGACTGTTGAAGGTCCACAGGACAGAATCCCAAGCAGGAGAGAAGTGGGGGAAGGGCTGGGGAAAAGGACTTCCTTCATAGAAGTTCTCACCCTTGATTAGGGATAAACATCTTGCCTAGAAGGCCCCAGCAGATTTCTCTTTTATAAAATCATGTCATATGCTGTCCCCTCCCCCAAAAGTTTCTGACAAAGGGGAATGTGACTGGCTTTGACCAATTATTATCCATAACTGTGGCTGGGCACAAAACTGATGTTCTGTGATGGAGTGGGGGGAGTGACCCCCCCCAGTTTTTACCTTAAATTATGTAAGGTAGGGAGCTGTTATTACTCCCACTTTATAGATGAGAAATCTGGTGAGAGGGTAGGTAATTTTCCCAAGGTCACCATGATGGTTAATCTCATGTGTCAACTTGTCTGGGCTGTGGGATGCCCAGATATCTGATTAAGCATTATTTTGGAGTGTGTCTGTGAGGGTGTTTCCAGAAGAGATTAGCATTTGGATTGGTGGACTGAGTAAAGCAGATGGCTCTCCCCAGTGTGCTGGGCACTATCCAACCTGTTGAGGGCCTGGATGGAACAAAAAGGCAGAGAAAGGGTAAATTTTCTCTCTGCCCGACTGTGTGCACTGAGACATTGATCTTCTCCTGCTCTCAGTGTTCCTGGTTCTCAGACCCGACTGGAATCTATACCATGGGCTCTCCAATTCTCAGACCTTTGAACAATATACCACCAGCTTTTCTGGGTTTCCAGAATGCAAAAAGCTAACTTAGTCTGTTGGGGCTGGTATAATAAAATACCATAAATTGGTTGGCTCATGAACAATGGAAATTTATATCTCACAATTCTGGTGGCTGGAAAGTCTAAGACCACAGTGCCAGGTGATTTGATGTCTGGTGAGGGCCTGTTTTCTGGCTCATAGATGGCACTTCTTGCTATGTCCTCACATGGTGGATGGGACAAATGTGCTCCCTTGGGCCTGTTTTATAAGGGCACTAATCCCATTTATGACGGCTCCACCTCCTAATACCATCACCTGTGGGGCCAGGATTTCAATAAATGAATTTTTTTGGAAGGACATAAACATTCAGACCATAGCAATGGCACATTGTGGGACTTAGCCTTCATAGTCATATGAGATAATTCCTTATAATAAATTTAATTATACATACATACATACATACATACATACATATATATATATAGCAGCATAAGGGATATATATATCTTCTATTGGTTCTGTTTCTCTGGAGAACCCTGACTAATACAGTTACACACATCTCCACAAGGAGCCAGGATTCAAATGCTGGCTACCTATCTCCAGCTGTCAGCTCTTAACCACTAAATTATGGTGCCTTCCTAGAAAACCCACACAGGCAAGATTGCAGATAGACTAAAGATATAAAATTCCAAAAGCATAAAATGTAAATTATGTGAAATATAAATATATAAGATATAAAACATTTGAACTGTAAAAAACACTTAAGATCAAGTAATCCAGTAGTTCTCTAAGTGTGGTTTCCAGACCAGCAGCATCAGTATTACTGGGAACTTGTTAGAAACGCAGATTCTCAGTCCCTGTCACAGACCTACTGTGAGGGTTAATTCTAAGTATCAACTTGATTAGGTTAAGGAATGCTGAGAAACCTGATAATGCTATCTTTTTAGGTGTGTCCATGAGGGTGTTTCCAGAAGAGATTAGCATAAGAGCCTGAGTGGACTGGGTGGGATAGATCCACCCTCAAGGTGGGTGGGAACCATCCAATCCCCTGTGGGCCTGGAGAGAACAAAAAATGGAGAAAAAAGGTGAAGCTCTCTCTCTATCTGCTGGAGCTGGGATACACTCTTCTCTGTCTGTGGACATCAGAACTTGAGACTTCTCAGCTTTTGGGTTTTGGAACTTACACCAAAGACACCAGCAGCTTCCTTGGTTTTGAGGCCTTTGGGCTTGGACTGAGCCACGCTAGCAGGTATCTGGTTTGCAGACGGCCTACCATGGGACTTTTCTTCACAATCATGTAAGCTAACTCCCCTAATAAATCCCCTCTCATATATTTGTAACATATCCTATTGATTCTGTCTCTCTAGAGAACCCTGACTAATACACCTGCTGAATCAGAACACTGTGGCTGAGGCCCAGAAATCTGTTTTAAAGCTGACCCATGCTAAAGTTTCAGAACTGCTGACGAAGTGTATAATCCCTTCATCTTAGAGACTCGATCAAGGTCATTCAGCTTGTAAGTGGCAGAGGTGCATTGAAGATGGGCCTGAGGTCACCTGAATTCTGATAAACATTGAAATTATAGATTCTTCCCAAACATGGACTTGGAAAGGGATTTTGCATTTTTAACAGCATCAGGTGTACCCTGCGTGGTCTGAATGTTTATGTACCTCCAATATTCATACGTTGAAACCTAATCCCCAATGTGGTGGTATTAAGATGTGGGACCTTTGGGAAGTGATTAGGCCAACAGGGTAGAGCCTTCATGAATGGGATTAGTGACCTTATAAAGGAGGCCCAAGGGAGCTTGTTAGTCTTGATCTTGAACTTCCCAGCCCTCAAAATGGTGAAAAATGAATTTCTTTTGTTTACAAGTGATCCAATCTATGGCAATTTGTTATAGCAGCCTGAACAGACTAAAAATGTGCAGACATCTCATTAAACATTGTTATAATAGAAAACACAAAGGTCAAGGGTTTGGATCCCTGCACTGGCCAGCACCAAAAATAAATAAATAGATAAATAAATAAAAACATCACTTATGTGCAGTCACTATATTATGCTGTTAGAATAGTTCATTAGCTCCTCAAACAGCCCAGCTAGATAGGTGTTATTACCTCTATTTTGCAGATGAGCTCAGAGAGGCTAAACAACTTCTCACAGTCCTCTAACTAATCAGCCAGAGAACAAAGATTCAAATTCCAAATGCAGGTCTGACGGAGTCCAAGCAGGTGAGCAGGCTGAATGTGACCCCTAGGCTTGGCCTTGTTCCCACACAGGAAAGGGGCCACTGGCAGGGGTTCCTGTCCTCAGCCAAGCTTCCAGCCTGAAACTGGCTGAGAACAACAGGCAGTGACGTTGGTCACGCAGTAGTGTTTCCTGAAGCCATGCAAGCTGCATGAGGTGGCAGCTGCGTGTAGCCACTGGTCTCAACTCACCTTTCCCTTCCAGGGGCGTAGTGGCTATTTCTGGCCATTCCAGAAGGCCTCTAGCCAGGTTTGTCTTCTCTGAATTTTCTAAGGCTCCATAGACTGTGGGGAAGCTGGCCTTGGCTTCATGGTCTGGATAATAGGACCAGGATCTGATGAGATGGGGGAGGGAGAGGGCTCCCCATCAGGACCATGAAATTGCTGCCAGCATCTGGCCAGCTGTTGTCATTCAGCCAGAAAGCTCACCAGAGCCTCCCTTGGGGCTGTCCCCAGAGTGTTATGGAGCAGAAGCCATGCCAGCTCCTGGCTGGGGGCCAGAGGGAAATCAGTATGAGCCAGGCTGCTCCTGCAAGGCCCCACACCTGGTGCCTGGAATGACTGATTGAAGGGAGTTGTCATAGCATGATGGGAGGCCACAGCTGTAAGGGACTTGAGTGACCATATAGCCCAGTGGTTTCCAAATCCTTTATCACAGTGGAAACCTTTTTTCAATTGAAATTGCAGGCAGTAAGAACCAATACAGAAAACAGTTAGTGGAACTCGCTCAGAGCCCGGGACCTCCTCCAGCTCCTGGCATCTCCCTGGGGCAGCTTGAGCCACACTTGTCTCCTTGAACTCTTGGCTGTAGAGATGGAAAACTGAGCACAGAGAGTGGGATTCCAACCTATGGGGCAAAGCCAGGGCCCAGAGCCTGGGCTCTCTGACTCCCAGTGTGGCCCAGAGGATGAGAGCATCCTCAGGGATCTGTTTTAAGTCTTTCTGGCCACACTTGTCTGTCCTGAGACACCTCGGAGAATCCCTGTCCTGTCACTTTGAGATGCCAGGCAAAAGGAGGCTCTCCCTCCAGAAGCTGCACTGTTACAGTTTTGAACCAAGACCTTGGTGCAAATGCAAGCTCATGGAGCTGGAAGGCCCGAGTTTAACCAGGTCAGCTGCATCCTTCCACATAAAGGCTGGGAATCGGGAACTGAGGAAGGGGCTCATTCCAGTCATGCCCTTGGAGGAGGATGAAGGTGAACTTCTTTTGGGACTGATTGAAGAGTCTTGGGAGAAAGCTGTATGGACTGATGGACTGAATCCCCTTATCCCCCCTGAGGGAGATGTCAAGTGAACTGAGAGTTTGTTGCTCGGCTGGGGGGAGGGTGGGGGGGGTGTGTAGAGAGAGAGAGAGAGAACGAGAACAATCACTAAAGCACAATTGCTAAACCTTAATGGGTCCCCACCAATCCTATTCTCCATTCCCCAAAATCTTAAAAACACACTCTATTGGGAGCCACTCAGTGCCAAAAGTTATATCTCTGCGGCACCACATCTCCATAATTTCCCCTGTGCTGGCTATGTCTAAAAATACTGATGATATTGATGACTTTGGATAAGAGTCTATATTTGATGATAATATTTAGATCAATGATAATAACAACGGCAATCTCTTAGTGAGTTCTTACTCTAAACCAGGTGGAATACATGTATGCTCTTGTTCAGTCTTCACAACAACCCTGAAAGGCAGGTAATATAATTATTCCCATTTTACAGAAGAGAAAACAGAGGCCTAGAGAGCAAAGGTGACTCACCCAAGGTCACCCAGGGACCTTGTGGTGGTGTTGAAAGCTCTCCTGTCCAAGGGCCTCACCAAGCAATGTCCTTCACCTCTTGGCTGTGTTCTGCCTTCCTAACACAAGCATGAATGTTGCCTACCCAATGCCCCTTTCCTTCAGAAGATCGTTCATACTTTCCTTTGGCATTATAATGCAAATATGGTGCCTGAGTTCCTGATTTCACCCTGACATTCTGCATGGCAGGGATGATAGCCCTATCCACCCATTTTCTTTCTTTGTCCATTTCTCCTTTTTCTTTGATCTTCTACAGTTTCTTACATGGGGCTCTTCTGAGGCCTCTAGCTCACTTTGACGCTCAGACTGAGCTTGAGTTATTTAAAAAAGCCGCAACTGTGATGATATGCAGCCGTGTCTCTTCCCTTTTGGCGCCCCGGTCACTTTATTTTTATAATGAGCCTCTGCCTCTTGTCTCCACTGTGGACTTAATTGCCTGTTACACTAGAAAGAATGCCAACAGCACTTTGCAGAAACCTAGCAAAATCATGTAATAATGATCTGCTAATTTCTTCCACACTATTCACTTATTTGCCTACATTTTTTCCTTCATGATAGTGAAAGGATTGAGAGAGGAAGAAAGGGAGAGTTTGTTAATTTCAGTCTATTTACTATATCCAGGATCATTTCTCCTAGAGACCCTTAGAAATTCTTGCAGAATAGTATATCTAATTTTCCATCTCCCTGACATTTTAAAACTAGGTACCTCTTTTAGGACATCTGCATCAACACTGGGGTCAGGTTAGGCACAAGCCCATCTCAGAATGAGCCAAATGTCGATAAGGAGCAGAAGCAGGTGGGGCTTAGGACCGACTTCCCCACCAAGCAGAACAGGCTCAGTGTCCAGGGCCCACCATGTCTTCAGGAGCCCACAGAAATGTCTTAATTTCTTTTAAAATCAGAAGAAAGAAAATGAGTATATTCAAAGATGAATGATATTTGGGCCAGTTCATGGCTCACTCTGGAGAATCTGGTGCCGATAGCACCAAGGCTGTGGGTTCGGATCCCATATAGGGATGGCCGGTTCGCTCACTGGGCGAGCGTGGTGCTGACAACACCAAGTCAAGGGTTAAGATCCCCTTACCGGTCATCTTTAAAAAAAAAACCCAAAAAACAAAGATGGATGATATTTGTCTTTATATGAATGCAGTTGTAAATTATAACGTTTCATATTATTTTATGGAGGAAGGTATCCATGAACTCAAAAATGCTCAGGGCCATGGATATCATAATAATGATAGATTTTGGATGTGGCCGGCACCATTGTGCACTCAATAAGCACCAGCATGAAACAGCTGCTGGCCTCGTCTTCCACTCCAGCATCAAGCCCCTGCCCCCTTCCCTTTAGAGAAGCCTCCTGACTTAGAAACAAGTTTCCAGCTTCTGCATCGGTGCAGTTCTCCACCCAGTTACATCAACCTAATGGTCCCTCCCCACGTACATTTTGTACCCAAAAGCTAATGTAAACTCTTGCAAACCCATTGCTGGGGCTGTCCACCATTTTCAGGGCAGCCCTGGGCTGTCCTTCATTTTGAACACAGCCCGGCAGATTTCTTTCTTTAATAAAGCTAGAATGGTACCTGGCATCTTGGCTCACTTTCTTTCCAATACCACCCTCCAGTGTTCTATCAGTGCCCCAGCCATGGGCTCTCTCCCTTCTCTCTCCCTCCTTCTGTTACAAGGGCCACTCGGCTCCCGGCTGAGGCTCTCCCAAATTGATACCAAACTCACAGGCCTAGATGCCTGCCCCTAGATAAAAATCAAATAAACAAAAGTCAAATATTGGTGAAAATGGAAGCTTTTATTCAGGAATACCAGTGATTGAGCAGAGATGCCAGGCTAATCCATCTCTCCCATAAAGCTAAAGGAGAACAGCCACACTAAAGCCATCTCCAAGACTCAGGTTTACTGAGGGGTGTTCAAAGAGGGGGTGAGGGAATGGAACGTGGGCAGTGAAAAGCAGAAGGGAGGGGGACGTGAGCAGCAAGGGCTTCATGCAAGGTCTCAGGTGCAACGTCTCTCCAAGACTCTGCCTGGTTTCTGCTCTTTTCCTTATCTCAGGGTCTG